>NC_068372.1:25965091-26320091 GCF_023724105.1 Carassius gibelio | reverse complement strand
TTGTCATCTTCTAAATAATGCCTCGAATGGGGCTTGAGGAAGTGACTTCGGTTGTGTCTGCGCAGTGCAACCTGATGCAGCCTCTGAAGGGAGGAACAGGAAACCGAAATACTGCAAAATAATAATAATAACATGACTAAACAAGACAAAATAATTTTATAACATTTAGTTTGTCTCGTTTTTGGTCAACAAAAATGAAGAGACATTTTAGCATAGTTTTTATTTAGCAAACCACGTTTAGTCTCATTTTTAATTCCTCATTTTTCATCACGTGATAAAGTTACGTTGACGACGATATTTCGTTATAATTTTTGTTGACGAAAGCAACACTATTTGGAAGTAGCATTGGATAAAAGCATCTGCTGAATGAACAAATGCCTAGAAATCTTCCTCATCTAGTCCACAGCTTGTCCAAAGCATCAAAACTCAGTCCCTACTTCCACATCCAGTCACTGAGTTCCTCTCAGAACCGCTGTTGCCACATTAGCGCTGGTTGCTAAGAGACCCCAAAGATTCCAGGATCCCCATGTGCCCCATTCAGGCCCACAGCCATTTAGATGGAGTTCTGCGTTCCCAGCTTTGGTTACCGAGGGAGGGAAATTGGTATTTTGGAGGAGAGGAGAGTACCATAGTGACAGAAAGAAAAAGCAGGAACTCTGAGCTGAAAACATCCCACAATCCATCTTCTGCCATGGTAGCCAAATAGTCAAGCCCATAAACAAAGACAACTTGAAGAGTGATCAACAATAATGAGCTGTTCGAAATGACCGCCGGCCTTCTTTAGGCCCAACAAGGCAATAAAACAGCTGGAAAGTGACCAGACAGGCGTAATTACTTGTGGACCGGCGATAGTGAAGAGAACTAGGTACTTTGACTCGTTGAAAATATGTTAGCCGTACTGCTTCTTGGAAAATACAGCTGTTGGAACCCTGCTCAAGAATAAAAAGTTGGCAGAAAACAGTCCTCAGAAGCTAAATTTAAATGTTGGTTGTTTAGTTTTTTTGAGTAGAAGAACAACAGAAGAGCCATGATGAAGCTATCTAAAGTACATGCTAGGCTAGCTGCCTCTCTCTGATCATGTTATGGAACATTTCTCATCACGTCATGCTTTGCGGTTATCCGATAATTGCTAAACTGGTGGTGTGTCAGCGGCGGTGGCGTAAAGCTTTGGCTGGAGCTCGTCCACAAATTCCACTGAAGTTATAAATCAATGACGGGTCTGAAATCTGGCATCCGTTCCTGTGCAACACAAACAAAACTCCACTAAACAAGAGACGCCTCGCCACTCATGGAATACTAAACACAAGGATTAGGAGGGGTGAATGAAAAGCAATGTGTTCTTCTGTCTTTCAATCGGATGGATGGTGGATCTGCTGTGATTTGGCGTGAATGAATCACAACACCTCATTATCACTACACTCTGTGCCGTCTGACATGTTAGCATCACTGTATCCACACTCTTCATGTGATTTACCCAAGAAAATACAACAGCATTCCTCTTAATTCAGGTTCAGGTCTAGGGTTAAGGCTTGTTATGGTTGTGATTACAATTTTAGAAGGCTAACTCTTAAGTTTTGGCCTATGATTTTTTGATTGGAATGTTTGCAGGAACAAAACAAATGTTAATCAGAAACAGGCTCTGGAGTATTATCTGTGATTTTGATTTTGTGAATGGGAGTTCCTCTTTTGCCATGTTATAACCTGGGATTTGGAATTAATGGAACTGATCAGGAATTTACTGGATCATTAAAGCTCCAGTATGCGATTTTTATAATTGACCACAAAAGGGCGCATTTACAACAATAACAAAGGCGAAGCTTGATGACGCTATGAAGCAGGTGACGATGGGAGATGTCGTTTTTAATGCGTTTTCACCATATCAATGTATCTAAATGGGATAAACGAATCATGATCACGGATGAGGTAATTTATTCGTTTTTGTATTACCTGTATATCTGATCGTATTATTTTAAGTCATGATAATTAATGAACTGCAAGGAACGTGAAATGTTATACTATATTATCCCATTACAACTTACAGCTATTTGTTAAATGATTTGTTGGGTTAATGTTGTGCAGTGTTACGTGTTTATGGTTAATGCCGTGTTGTTTAACGTGCTCAAACCAATCGTTCTAAAAGTAAATTTGAACGAACATTTGCAAGTAATGACTAAATATATTTTTAACAACACATATCCGATTGTATTTAATTGTACTGCCATAATCTCGGTCACCACACGTGATAAAAATCCTTACCTTATTACAAAGAGCAATATAACAGTCCATTTGCCACGTTATGTTATTTTCTCACAGGTAACGTTATTGATAAAAAAAATGCTACAGTGACAGAATGTACAGGCATGTGGTGTAATTCATATCTATTAAAATCATCTTTACTGTAACTATTACGTTACTTGTACAATAACAAAATAAATAATTGATTTGCTTACCTGTCTATCAATACACTCGCGAGAGCAGAGTGTCTGTCAAGTCCAAGATTTTCGCGCAGCTCTCTCCATCTCGTAAACGCCTGGCCGATATTTATCCTGGTTTTATTCTTCTGTTTGTCACACAGTCTGCATGTATCCGAATATGGACGCTTACGTTTTACTGGCACTTCAATACTCGCCAAAGAGTAATCGTGATCCATAACAACGACAACCAAACCATACGCGCGGCTATAAAATAACCACCACTTCTGCATTTGACCATGTGATATTCCGCTGTGTCATCACATGGTCTACACCGGAAACAAAGTATAGAGCGGACATTGCGTCACTGAGAGGTGACATTTCTTTTCGGGGATGGCCAGTTATTTAAAATCGGAATTTCTCTGAAATAAAAAATCTTTGGAGACTTTTGAGATATTGTAAGTACACAACTGGAGGAAATATATCACACTGTGCAAGTTATTTTCGGAAATTTTATTACAAAATTCCTCCATATTGGAGCTTTAAAAGTTGCCATTTCATACCACAATGGAGCCATACTTATAGTCTTATAAATAACACCATGATTTACTCACCCTCAAGCCATCCTATGTGTACATGACTTTCTTCTGTCAGACAAACACAATCAGAGTTATATTTAAAAATGTTCTGGCTCTTCCAAGCTTTAAAATGGCAATGAATGGGTGTTGAGGTCCAATAAAGTGCATCCATCCATAATATTACTAACAATGATATTGTTATTAATAATACTAATATAAAATGGTAAAGATTTGTTTTAAATATATTATTTTTATCATATTATTTTTATTACATATTTTATATAAATTTTAATAACATTAAAATGTATATTAATATTTTTGTTGTTTTGATAAACGCCGTCATGTGTGGCATCAGCTGAAATCGTCACTCGTTTCAGAGCTGTAGCAAGCTCAGTTGCTGAAAGATTACAAAATAGTTTTTATTTTTTTTTTTTTGGAATAACTGTTGAAATGTTCCCAATAAAACCTGGAACGTGTGCTAAAAATCTACAGGGTGAATTTTGAGTTCATGTTGACTTTAAACTCTACTTCCAAGGAGCAGGAAGATGGTATCACTGTAAAAACATGCAATGCTGATAAATGTAGCAGAACAGCTGTTTGGCCCCGTTATGATACAGGCATGCGATACTGCCATGAATATCTGCTTCTTCTAAGCCTCAGCATTACAGGAAAAAATCGTGTCTGTGTTTGCAGTGTCAGTCAAGTCCACTGATAAAATAGAGCTCAGGGCATAACCTCATATCAAACAGTGAACTGTGACTCAATGATCCAAATGTTCAGCTCCTGTTCTGACATCCTCAATGTGGAACACATCTGCAGATGAATTAACAACACTGGGGTCAGAGGTTAAAGTGTTTAATCACACTGTACCCGTGGGGCTAGTGCCATGGCCTTGTCCAGCTGTGCCTCAATCAATTTAAATGCCTCATTGTCATGAGGGCGCCACTAAAGGGGACAGGCTCAGGGGTCAACAGAGAGGCCATCCCATTAAATATTGACCCCTAAGAGAAGCGGGGTTCATGGAACTAGAATGGCGTGAACGTGACGGGGCGAGATGTGGTGTCATGAAGGACGGAGGGAAATACAAGGGTGAAAGGGATGTGACTGCAGTTAAAATGCAGTTGTGTTGATAAACAACATATGTGGTAGATCATAGTCTATATGTAACAGTTCAAATCTGTGATCAGTCTCTGATTCCAAACAACCACTACTACAGGATTGGGTCTCATTTTGGAGAGAAAAATCACAAATAAGGTCTCTTTTATCTCAATTAATGTAATGTAAATGAAATATAATTTGAAAACTGAAACATAATTATTTTATATAGCTCCATTACGTTTTGCAATCTCCCCAAATAAAATGAATAAATAAATGCATATGAAATTAATTTAAAAATATATATTATTTAATATAAATAAATAAAGTTTGATATATTTTAACCTCTAACTACATAATTCATTGCTCCCTCGGAGTCTCCGAGTTGAAATTCTCAAAAGTGGAAACTCTCGAAACATCTTCAGCAAATTTGCACGTCGAGAGGTTTCAACAGAATCTAACGAAACACCTTCTGCTGGCACACAACACATCCAGAGCACCTATCATAACATCTAAGCCTGAGAATTGCACGTCTTCTTCCAAAAGACAGTTGGAGGAAAAACAGACGGCTTATTTCTTTTGGTCAGCTGGTTCACTCGAGTATTATGACCAGGTGCTCAAATAAAAGACACCTTCGACCCCCCCATGTTGATTTACTTCTGGGTTAAATAAATAAAGAAACACTTGCGTGTGCTCTTCTTAAAACAGTATCAGAGAAAGTTTGGTGGGCTCTGGAACCTGGAACCTTTCTGTTCCCTCAACACGTTTACATATTTGCCATTAAGCACCGTGGCAAAACTGGGCATGTGTTTGACCCAGCATGTGCAACCAGAAACAGAGGGAGAGAGCAAACCAAGAGGTAAAATGGAAAACAAGAGAGAGACGGCTGAAAAAGATAGTACACCCAAAAATGAGATGTCTTTGGGTTGTCACCCAAAATTTTGTCATCATTTACTCGCCCTCTGCTTGTTCTAAACCTGAAAATAAATAAGTAAATAAATAAATAGACATATTAATAAATTAATACAATGGAAGTCGATAGCTACCGTCAACTGTTTGTTTAAAAAAAAAAATCTAAATGTTTTTACTGGAAGAAAGAAACTCATACAGGTTTAGAACAAATGAATGGTGAGTAAATGGTGACAGAATGACATAATTTTTTGGGGTGAACTATCCCTTTAACATTCTTATTTGCATATTTGCAGTGTCAGTGTCATTCATTGGACGAATGCAGCATGCAACCTGTTCACATAACCGCTCTAGCATTACGCATCCTCATATTATTGCAGACTGCCTTACCTGAATGGTTTTCCGTCACCATTTTAAATTTGCTTCCCTCAAATACTGAAATGGCTGTTTATACAATGCACTGTGTTCCCGTGACCATCCAAAGCATGTGATGAACCATGTGATTGGGTGTCTGTTGCTAATCATCCAGCCGTAACACTCTAACCCGGCATCATTTCACACTCTACATATTTATGTAGGGTTGACTACAATGTTAAATTATTGACAAGTGAAACGTTCTTTTACGGGGTTTAAAACACCAATAACTCAGGGTTAAGCGCAATGTGAAAGTTGTCAAGAGCTTAGTGATGGTGATGCTGAAGTCATGCAACAGTAGTTTAGTTTGTCCAAAGCCTACAGTAATTATACCATTACTGTAGCGTTCTTTTATAGACCTCTATGATTGTGGCAGGTTTGCAAAGCTGAAAAGTGATGTTCAATCTGATTATAGGATCTGTAAAAAAAATTCAGTTGTTTCTAACTGCCATTTTTGACATTGAGGACACAAAGTCTCAGCCAGTATTTTGAGTGACAAATCTTATAAATACACTGCCATAACAGCTGGTCTTACTGTCTGAGAGATGCGATCAATGCTACAGGCGTCAGAGCTTTTAAAGGGGGACCTGTGCCCTTTGGAGAAATTCAGAGTGATGGATGGACATCGTTTTTCATATGTCGTCTCCTCTCCCAAACACTTTTGCTCTCACTGACCTTGTCTCTTTCTACCCTGGAATGTTTTTCAGCTGGTGATAAAGGGACGCCCTCACCTCTTTCTGTACCTGTGTTTTTGATGTGTGGCACCCTGGAGCGCTAACCGCAGATTAGGGGAAATGGGTGCAGGAGAGCAAGATGGCTGCCGGAGGGCCCAGTGGGGTGATTTTAGTGATGAGTGAAGATTGGGTTTCAAAGTGTTGAGAAATGCTACACAAATGAGGTCTACAGTGATCACCGGGGAAAATACAGGGGCGTGGAGCCGTGGGTCAGGTGGTACCACCCCGGGCAGAAAGAGAGGCCATTTAGTGGCCATTTTAGCAATGATGAAATGGCAGGTACTACCTCAGCACCTGCATTTGAGACAGTCAGAAAAGGTCACACAATCTCTCTGTATCACTGGGTGGTCTCTGTGGTCATTTCAACACCTGAATATACAGATGACATAATGTGATGCATTCTGTGAGGCCTACAAGCTTCCTTTTGGGAAGCAGTTTAGCTCAAAAATTATTTTTCACGCAATTACTAACACTACACATCCTGAATATGAAAAAGTTAACATAATACTTGGATGAAAATATATTTTTGGATCCCAAAAAATAAGTGAATAAATACATTTGAAATCTTCCACAGCCATTTTTGAGCCAGTTACTGGAGTTAATTACATGTGACTCTGACGCCAAAGAAAAATAACACACAGAGGGCACCACAAGCATACAAAACAGTCCCAAATCCATTAGAGACTATCCTGAGCTGTTATGTTAGTAAAAAGAAAAAAGATAAATCATGTAACTTCCATGCTCTTAAGAGTTTCCATAAACAATCAGATAATTGTAAAATAAAATATAATGAAAAAAAAAACGACCCCAAACATTTGATCTATACTCAATGTTAAATTGATAAATCATCAAAATAATTATATATTTATTTACTTATGAAACTGATTCTAAATGTCTCTCATTAGAGAAAGATGATGTAGTTACACCATCCACCATACTAACCAGCCATACCAAAACAAGTTGTTTCATCACAAATGTGGTGCAGCAATCATTCTGAAGCGTGAATAGCTAATCAACACTATGTGTATAACCAGGCTGATTACTGTCTTAATCAAGCCAGACAGAACAGCACCAAACCAACACAAACCAGTCATGGAAGTCCTGATGTACGTGAGATTTTGCTTGTTAACTTACGGGGAGATGCTACAGACTCTCCAGAGCCTTCACAACCATCCTCATCATCACATTCAGCACTGCTCTCTCCACTGCCTCTCTCGTCCCAGGACTCCCTGAGCCCCACACCCGGCATGACCTCTTGAATCTCCTAAAAAGAAAAAGGAAAATCACAAATATCAGATCAGTAATTATCACTGTTAAATGCAGAGGTATATATCAGACACAGAACACAATCAGATACATCTAATTCTGAACAAGTGGCAGTGTGTGTTGGGACAACATGATGACACCTTGGTACTATCTGTACCAAATGCAGTTTTGACAATGGATATTCAGATATGTTGTGCTCAATTAACTGTTTTGAATTTTGCACATATGATTCTTTCCACTGACATTTCACTAGATTTTCCTTCTCGTTCAGTGTGAGATTTTGAGCTCAGGAAGTTAACGAATTTGATTTGAATCTTTCAGTACCTGCTGGGGACTAAATGTCACAACACACTCCCTGTACACATTCTTTGAAAGTCACTTTGCACAGAAGTTCCCAATGAGGAAATAAATGTCAATGTAAAGGTCAAACTCGCACAACCCTTTAACCTTTGAGTCAGCACAGTCAGGATGCACACGCTCGCCGTGACCTTTCACCCCCTGCCCAGGGCTCACAAGTCAGCTAGAGATGTGAAGCTATAGATAAATATAGCAGGTTTGCCAGGAGCTAGACAGTGATAAATATATAGATGATATTAATGGAAAGTAATGACAACGGCTCCACACACATGGTTCAGCACTCTCTGCTTGGCTTTCTAACTTTGTACCGACAAAGCACATGGACCCCTTTCAAAAACAGCCACGTGCAGATTGACGCAAACACAGAAGATGACTCTGGGGAAAGTGTTCCAACACTGCAAATGCACCATCATGCACAAACTCAAACCTTTTCTGTTCCTTAAAATGACCTCATACGGAAGCACTGATTTCATTAATATTTTTAGATTAGACTGGTTTAGTTTTTTCAAGTCTGAGAAGCCTGATCAAATTGCAAAGCCACAAACACAAAAACCATTAGAGTAACTATTTCTAATACACATGACAGTGTCATAAAGCTGCATTTCTCATGTGTACCAATCTTGTTATTGTTAAATAACCAACTTAATCTATTAAAAATCTTTTTTTTTAACCTAAAGCTGAAATGAAATACACTTTAAATATTAGATGAAAAACCTAAAAATAAGAAAAACTTAATTAGAAGTGTCACCTTGGCACCTAACTGAAAAAAAATGAGTTAAAGTTAAAGTACTAAAATATATAATATTTTAAAAACATTAAAATGTGCTTAAAAACTTTAAACAGAAAATATGAAAATGCTAATTTAAAAATATTTAAAAACAAAATACTTGTAATAGTATAACAATAATGCTATAATAATATTGATGCATACCTGAGTATTTTTTAATTTTATATTTTTTAGGATTCACAACAACTTTCTATGAGAGTTTCTAAATCTGTGAAGGTCTTTCTAAATCGATGCACCGCAAATCTTAATTCTCAACTGGTTTTGCTTCAGGATCCAGATTTCAAGTTATGATCTAGTACTATAATGGTTTATTGTACAAGATATACTGTACTTAAAAAGTCAATAAAATTAGAAATGCATTTAATATTACCAATAACTGCATAGGCCTAACAATTTGCACAATTATTAATAAGTCACGTTTCGAAGTAATGAATCAGATTTCATTTTGAAATTAACCACAACATATTTAGGAAACTAATTATAATAATAAAGCTTATTTTATGTTCAAGGTGGCAAAAGCAAATAATAACCCCACAAAATCATGTTACCTGGTTACTGGGAGTTATTTATTGCATTTACCTTCTATTTCTTACTATTCCTGTCTTCTAATCTATTTTATTGGTAGGTACAGTACATACAAACTTCTGCATTGAGAACATGCCCTGCTGCACTATCAATAGACATAATGCACACTCGCAAAGCCCAGTAGAGACACGCACACACACACACACACACACACACACACACATCCTCAACCCCAGCATATTGAAACATATAATGGAAACATCATGAAAAACAGGATTTTCTCTGCTCTATGGAGGATGTACTATACTGTGCAGTCATATACCAACACTGTTTTCCCAGCCTACATTTTAGTGGAACCGTTTATGATTTCACACTGTGTAACACAGAACTATACAACACAGTCTTCCATAGCTGAGCAACAGAATAACTTTTGTTAACCAAAATGAGAAGAATGAGTGGCTGCTTGCAAATGACTTGCATTTTTGCACAATTCTTAACAGAAAGTTCCCAAACAAAGCTTAAGTTTATTCTCAATATAAACAGACGAGTGCCGTTTTGAGCGGGAAGCTCTTCATGTGACTATTCTTCTTTATCAGACTGTTAAAAACCATGTCTAATTACCAAAACACAGCTGCTGTTGAAAAGAAAATGCTGTTGCTCAAACAACTGAGAATTGATCCAATTAAAGGAATAGATTGGAAGTGCACAATGCTATTGGTTTTGAAGTCATATTACTTTGCAGTAATTGCTGAAGAAATGCATATGGATTTCAAGTTAATTTGAAACAGCATGCAATTTGATGTGTTAATAATAGCCAACTATCCACAGTTGCAAGGTACTACTTGATTCTAACTGAACTTTATTGACACCTATTTGCCTTTGATTTAATTTGTATGTAAAGCACAATTTGCCTGTTCTGCACACTTTTGCTTAGATCAATCATTCAGAAATATTCAGGTTTATGCAGTCACAACTATAAGAGCACATGAGGATTAAGATTGTCCACGTTTATAAAGTCAGAGCTTGCCAATCATAATGGAGGTCATTTACAAACACAAAAACAGCCCACATAAAAAAGGTCAGAAGTGGGATAAAAAAAAAGGTTATTTAAAATTAAAAGTGGAATTAAAATGCAAAAAGAAAATAAAAATAGAATATGACATTTAAAATGTTACTCTGACACAGTAAGCCAAATAAACAGCATTTTTCTTGAAGGCATCAACCCAACAAAATAAATATAATTACCGTATTTTCCAGACTATAAGTCATGCTTTTTTCCATAGTTTGGCTGGTCCTGCGACTTATAGTCAGGTGCCACTTATTTATCAAAATTAATTTGACGTGAACCAAGAGAAATGAACTAAGAGAAAACCAAGAGAAAACATTACCGTCTCCAGCCACGAGAGGGCGCTCTATGCGGCTCAGTGCTCCTGTAGTCTACACTGAAAACATAGAGCGCCCTCTCGCAGCTGTAGATGGTAATGTTTTCTCTTGGTTCTTGGTTCTAAATAAATGCGACTTATAGTCCAGTGCGACTTAAATCAGTTTTTTTTTCTCATCATGACATATTTTTGGACTGATGCGACTTATACTCAAGTGCGACTTATAGTTCGAAAAATACGGTAATGTTTTCCTCTTCTGTGCCTCATGTGACCCATTAGGTCCAATAAAGTCAAACACTGCTTATAAACGAATCACAGAAACGAATATTTTTTATCAAAGCCCTTACAAACCAATCAACCTTGCAATCATCCAACGTAGTCAAATGAATAAATTAATTACATATTCATGTCTTAATGGACTGGCTGGCGGTGTCGTGACTGAGTCAGCTAACCTACGGAGTCTAAAACGCATTCAAGAGACTCTCATTAGACATACTATAAAGAATTAATTAAAGAATGAAAGACTGCAGTGACCATGGTTATGGTTTATTAACTGGCTGAAGGCCCAGTTGTCTCAGCCTCTCTTTCTAATTCTGTACATCACAAACAATTCGACAAATCTTTTGAACTAGAAATGCCAAGGTTGAAACGTTAGATTGAGATTAATTGAATGTGTTTAAACTTTGTTTTACAAACTGAAACCCAAGTCAAAATAATAGTTTATGGCAATTAACAGCATATGAGCTTAACTTATGAGTATGAGTATTCCAAATAAAGGTGATGGATTTGAGTCCTTGAGAACATTTAGAATTTCGATAACGGTCTATGCCAATAAGGTTAACTGAAATTGTGCTTCTTAGACCAGGAGATCTAATTTATTACAGAACTAAATATCAACCAAATTGCAGGCTATTTTTTTCCTTAATATGGCTCCCCGGACTGTGCAAACATTGATGTCACGTGGGACGTCTAACTCCCATTTGACATATTTCATAAGGCATACAGTATAAAGGGAGTTCAAAATGCAACTAATTTCATCGCCTGTGTGTGTCCCTCTCTTCCGGTTCACAAATGAACACGGCCAAAACACACGTCCTACGAGAGCATCAATCACAGCTAATCCAGACATCTGCTCTAAGATGTTTCCAAAGTGAGATCGGACAGGCTCCAGGTTAAATACTGCAATGGGGAATGTTCCTGCAATGGTCACTATTGAGACAAGTTCATTTGAACATCTAGATTAATGTTGTTGTTTTTCTTCACCGCAAAAGCTAATTTTCTTGTTGCCCAATATAAACATAAAAACATTAATTATTAAAATGCATGCTAGGCTCACATATTTACATTTATGCTTAGAACAAGAACAACAAAGCTTAATTCAAAATATACAGTACACAACACTTCAAAACTTGGAGTTGCTATGAATTATTATAATTTTTTTTATTTTTTTAGAAGTTTCTTATGTTCATAAACTGTAAAATGGTAATAGTGTGAAATTTTATTACAATTTAAAATAACTCTATTTGAATATATTTTACATGTAATCTATTCCTATGATGGTAAAGCTGAATTGTTGTGCTTATCTATATATCTACCGTTATTTATTTATTTTGGAAATGGTTATACTTTTTGTTTTTCACTGGATTCTTTGATTAATAGAACGTTCAAAAGAACAGATTTATTTGTTTTAGAATTTTTTGTACCAAATGTAGTCTTTGCTGTCACTTTTGTTTAATTTAATGTGTCCTTGCTAATTAAAAATATATTTTTTAAAGTAAATAAATTTGGCTACAAACTTTTTTCCTGAAAACAGAAATCTAATTTTGCCCAAGTAAATCTATCATGTTCATTAAAATATGTTTTATTTACTCCAAAATGAGAAAAAGAATCTGCTAATTAACATTTTTCTTGCATGTTGCAAGGTTTTTTTTTTTTTTTTTTTTTGTCACATTGATTCCTCTGCTCAGGCACACATCTGATCGGTTAAAAATTGCTTTAAAGAAAGCGTGAATTCAGCTTGTCAGTTCCTGATCCTCTTTCCTTTTTCAACTCACTGTTTCTATGTATATATAAAAAAAAACTAACAAAAGACAAACTAAAGTATGTTCTGTTAGGCTGGTATTGTCACTCTGCAAAGTATTGGTATGGACATTGGAAAGAAAATTGATTGACAGACTGAAGGAGTCATGAACGATTAAAAGAAATCCAATCTGTCCGTTTATACTTTCCAGATTTGATTGTAATCGGATTTCAAACCACATACAGATGTGGTTTGGATAAGGGCTGTAAACATCAGATTGAATGTGTTTTTGTTTGTTTTGTTTTTTTGACTAAAAAACAATCCAGGATTGAGTCAGTAAATAAAAAAAATTGAAATTGAAATTGAAATAGAAATTTGCTATCAAAAGCTAATTTGTCCAGTTTTAAATAAATATATCAGTTTATGTGCTGAAATAAGTAGTCTGTTAGTTCAGAGAGGTGCACAGACTGGATGCATGAGGATGGGAATAATGTTCCTCTTTTCCCCTCCGGAATCATCCAACTGAAACATCACGTACGAAGTCTGTAAAACTCTACAAGATAAACTTAAAAGACCTCAGACACTCAAACACACACACACACACACACACATGGATCCAGTGAAATCTACAAGATTAAATTCCTTCCTGTGTCTCTTAAACTTTCTATTCACTGTAAAACCTGAGTTTCCAGAGTGACCGATCCTCTGGTAAGAGCAGGTCGAGGTGTGTGTGTGTGTGTGTGTGTGTGTGTGTTAGTGGTTAATAGCTCATACTGCTTTGTTGAACAAACCCCAGCAGGGCTCAAGAAAACACATTCCAGGAGTTAATGACCAAAATGAGGGTAAAATATTGCATATTTACTGCACACTGGCATCCAGAGGAAGAACAAGAGAGAGAAGGAATGAAAAAGAAAGAGAAACAGACAGAAGGAGGGGGAGAGAAAGCGATCAGGTTTATAAATCTGTGTGAGAGCAGGACAAAAGCTCACTAGAGAGCTGACAAACATGCAAGAAGACATTCGTAAGACATTAAAGGGCAACAGAGCAGCAGTGTGAGTGTGTGAGGCCAAGCTTTCTTTCTCACGACTCACTGAAGAGGATTTCTGCTACTTGAACACACACACACACACACACACTGTCTGGTCAGATATCCTTGTGGGGACTCTCCATAGGCGTAATGGTTTTTATACTGTACAGACTGTATTTTCTATCGCCCTTCACCAACCCTACCCCTAAACCTAACCCTCACAGGAAACTTTCTGCATTTTTAGATTTTCAAGAAACTTCATTCTGTGTAATTTATTAGCTTGTTTACCCGTGGGGACCTCAATTTAGGTCCCCACCGTGACACGAGTCCCCATGAGTCTGTGTGTATTCAGGTTTAAGTCCCCACCAGAATAGAAAAACAAGTACACACACATGCACACAGACAGGGTGTATAGTTGACAGTCCCACCCTCACACAGACAGACTCCATCACCTCATGAGGACCAGAACAAGAGACAGAAAGAAAGACAGACGAAAGTGACAGAGAGAAGCAGAAAAGAGAGCCATGCACTACTGCTCAATTGTCTGAGATCAGTAAGATTTGTTAAATATTAATACTTTTATTAAACAAGGATGCATTAAATTGATCAAAGGTGACATAAAAATATGTAACGTTACCAAAAAATTGACCTAATTTTAATATTTGGGTGAACTAACCCTTTAATGTTAAAAAAACCTCATAAAGTGAAATTTTCATGCCATGGGACCTTTAAGAATTTCAGCAAGTATTTATATTTTATTTCAGCCTTATTTTAATTAACAACTGTTTCTGATACATTTTAGTTTTAGTTAACAACAATAAACCTGTTGTGAAAGAGCCAAAATGTGAAAGAAAGAAGGAGAAAGAAAGACAGGAGGAGTGACAAACAGGAGTGTGCACATCATTATAAAGAATGCCCTCTCCTTCTTTTAGCTGCATTCTTTTGCTCTGAGCTTCACGTCTCCAGGACAAACAGAGCTCAGCGTCTGGCGTAGCACAGCGCTCATGTCAGTGACCTCCTCTCCTGAAGGAAAAGGGATTTCACAGACATTAGAGTGCCTGGCAAAAGCTCTTATTATTTCCACGGACACAGAGGACGTGCTGCTCGAATGGAGCTGTTTCATGGAGTCGCTGTTTCACACGTAGCATTGTGAAATAACATCAACAGGACATTAAATGAGCATGTTAAAATACTGTCAGGAGCGATCTGTGAGCTTTCAGGAATGTGATCAAACTAGATGATCATCTGAGAATCACTGAGAACTTAGCTGTATGGATTGAACAAGAATAATGAGCCCAATAATGAGGTTAGTGAGGAGATGGCTTGAGAAGAGATGAGGTGACAAAAGAAGAGAAAAAAAGATTACATGAGACTAGAGGAGAGGAACTGAAGTGAAGTCATCCATCCTGTTGTGGAAGCAGAGGATTCTGATCTGTTCACATGCCTGTGTGATTCAAGATTTGTCATAATGCTGTCCAGAACATCAGAACACGACTTTACAAAACAGAGAGAGCGCTCAGATGTCCATCTAAATGCTTCTGATTCCGTCTGCATCCACACAGACATTACATAACACAATAAGCCACAAGAAGCTGTAGATTACATTTGAGGTAAATATGAAGAAATAACCAAATGGTGGCAACAGCAATGCAAAGAAAGCATCAATGTTCAATGAATGATTCAATGCATTAAGTCAGTATAATTATATATATATATATATATATATATATATATATATATATATATATATATATATATATATATATATATATATATATATCTGTGTGTGTGTGTGTGTGTGTGTGTGTGTGTGTGTGTGTGTGTGTGTGTATAAATAGGCTATTATATTGGTTTTAAATATGATTAATCTGATCAGAAATGTTAAAGCTGCAACTATGTATACAGGATCTATCAATTCAATGATCACAAGAGATGCAAGAGATACAAATTCACAGATTGAATTAATAACACATTTACATTTATTTCTATTCATTTAACAGAGGCTTTTATCTAAAGTGACTTGCAAATGAGTTGACCGGGCGAGCACAGACTGCGTTAGTGCAGAACATGCATTAGTTATTTAAGTGCTCACTGCTTCGAAACACTCACAGCTCAATGTTAAAGTGATAAAACACCAAAGGCCATGCATTCAAACAGTTTTATAAAGTTTAAGGGGGTGTTAGGCATGACACATCACAGCAAAATGATTTTCTAAATCAGCAACCTGATTTGTTTTCCAACTAAAATATTGAAACATTTTCAAGCACACGTTTCCAGATACTGTACGTTTTAGTTTTTCTTACTAGATTTCCATTATACTGGAGCATAAATGTCACTGATTTGTTAGATTAATGCATGACAAACCATTTCAAAACAAAACATCTAACTGTATAAGAAAAATAACATTAATTCAAGAAATATTCCCCAAAAAAGACTTAATTATAATTTACTTTTAACTTGTAATTCCATTTTTTGTATGAAAATAATAGATATTAATTTTTAGCAAGTACTCTCCCTTCAGTAAATTGCAAATATCTCCCTCTGCCCATTGAACCAAGTAAATATGCTAAAAGATGCCTATAAAATGTTTGAAATTATTGATTTCAAATATATGAAGTTATATACTTATATTTGTAAAACATAATTACTCTTTTTATCATTAGAAATTGCAACAACAAAAATTCCATTTAGGTATCAGTACAGATATTCGCTAAATTAACCTCGATCATTCTTGCAGATTGGAAAGAAAATCACCCTCAACCACTAAAAACACAAATTTGCTTGTCTAATAAATTTTACTTAAGAAAATTACATATTTTTATTGAACAAGAAGACAAAATACTGATTAAAATTAGTTTTTTGTAATAAAATGATGATAAAACTTACATTCATTGATTAACTTAATTACACTGTAAAGTTTGCTTGATTGCTTGATTGATCGATTGATCGATTGATCGATTGATTTATTGATTGATTGATTGATGTAAATAAAAGTAAGATTTCTGGATTGCAATGACACTGAATGTGGCTCATTTAACGGTTTGATCTTCACTGGACTGTTGTTGATATCATGCCTGAAGTGAACTCAGATGTGTTAAAATATGTCACGTCCAGCAGACAGGCAGTGCTGAGTGTTCAGTGAACTCTTTCCAGAGCTGTAGATCTCTCAACTCACTTCAAACAGTGAGTTCTGTTCTCCCTGAGGCCTCAGACAAGAGACAAGCCTTTGATACAGAATATCACTATACTGTGACTATACTACACACCTGATACCCTGCTATGAGAACGGAAAAATACTAGAGGTCAAGTGATAAACCAGAGTAAATGATCAACACACACAGTTGACCCCAAACAAACTAACAATTGACAGTGTAAGCATTTTGTGTACAGATAGTTTTTTCTTAAACAGGTATATTAAATATTTATATTTATGATAATTCTGTCATCATTTACTCATATCATGCCTTTATAAATTTGCTTGGTTCCCATTGACTTTCCCGGAATTTTTTGGCCATACAAATCTCATGCGGTTATTTTAAATACATTTTAATATGCACATAATAAAACATTTTAGCATGTGGACAACTAATATTGTTTAATGGTGTA
This sequence comes from Carassius gibelio, assembly GCF_023724105.1. Taxonomy (NCBI): domain Eukaryota; kingdom Metazoa; phylum Chordata; class Actinopteri; order Cypriniformes; family Cyprinidae; genus Carassius; species Carassius gibelio. Next base: position 26,302,980 of record NC_068372.1, on the reverse strand, counting down.
TTTTTTTTTTTTGCCATTTTTTGGAGTTAAAATCAATGAGCCACAAAAGTCATGATATGCTGAGCAATTCAAAGTTTTAACAAAATAATGACAACAACAATATAATAAAATATATTAATGTTCAGTAAATAATTAAATTAAAGTCAATATAACGATATACTGCAATAGCCAATAAAATGTTATAATTTTAACATTTAAGGGGTGGTTTCCTGCGCTACACTAAAACAGAAAGGGCAGACTGAACACAAGGAAAATTAAAGTTTAATTACTGAGAAAGTCCTTAAAAAAACAGTTCACACTTAAATGAAAATTCTGTCACCATTTAGCGACAGACAAAAATTTAAGCTGATATGCACAAAAAAAGTGCCTACTTTTCATGCTTGTTACTTAAATAAACATGAAAGTGTGCACAGTACAAATTCTAATAATGACTGTTCCTCACACAGAGATATCCATGGACCACTTTTAAGTTGGTTTTATTAGTATTTTTGGAGCTTTACAGTCCCTGTTCAGCAATTACATTCATGGTTTTTGTCCTTTCATGTTCCATGACAGAAAAGAATAAGTCATACAGGTTTGGAACAGAATGAGAGTCAAACACTTACGACAGAATCTTCATATTTGGGTGACCTTTTCATTTAACGGATGTGTTAGCTGAAGACCAAAATCCACCCAAAAGTACTGGCAGTCCAAACAGGGCGGCTAATAAATCAATTTTCTGTAATGGAGTAAAACAGACTAGAGAACAGTAGTGTCGCAGGTCAACACAAGCCCCTACTGATACTCTAAAGTGAAACGCTAATTTCCCTATGGTCCACGTTTACAATCATGAGTGTGATGAGATGCTGTATGAGTGCTGAAAAACACACAAACACACATCCCGAGCACAGAGATGCTATTGTGTCTCCACACCCAAAAGCAGTTGTGCTGCTGGCCTCTTCCAGATTTCAATAGGGGATATTTATGGGGAATCAGACATATTTATTAAGGAGGAACAGGAAGGGCTGGCCATGGTGACCTGAACTACAGACATCAGACCAGGGCTGGGTTGTTTCATGTGTAGTTTAACATCCACTGAGGAAATCTGACATTACATTGCACTTTTCAGCACACGCACTGTATATTCATTTCACATAAAACTGTCCTGAAAAATCAATATCTGATTTTAATTTGAATAAATAAAGGAAGAAAATTAAAATAAATTTGTTACAAATAAAAAAAAACAATTATATTTTATTTTTATTTTATTTTATTGTAAAGCATAAACCTTAAAATGTGTTAGATTTTGAACAAGAAAAATTGAATTATGTTTAACTATTTAGATGTGAAACTCTCAATATTAAAAGCAGTTTTGCCTCTCAAATACATTTACCAGGTTTAGATATTTAAAAATATTTTAAAGGAAAATATTTTATAAGACAAATATTTAGAAGCTAGAACATTTCTTTAATAAAAAAAAAAATTATACTGATTAAGATATATTAGAAAATGTGTTTGTTTGTAGATCAGGAATCACTATTATCAGTACTGAACCAGGTTCATTAGTGACATTTTATTGCTCAAATTTGCTTCACTAAACATGCAGGATTTCAGCCCCGTTTGACTGTATAAAACTAGAGTGTAATTTTTCCAAACTACCATTTCCTGCATTTGAACAATAAATTGCAAAGTTATAAACAAATATAGATAAAACTGTAGACTAAGGTGGAGACCAGGCCACCTGAGATGAATCTGGACTGAATGTCTCCAGACACTCTGCTATGTACACAAACAGATTAGTGTGGGTGGATCCCAGCTCCAAAGCAGCTATTCTAACTGAGGAGAGCAATGTCAGGACAAAGGTGGGGATAGTCAAAGTTTTAAAGGTGAAATTTCTTTTTCACACTTATACAACTGCACACACACACACACACACACACACACACACACACAAAACTTCAGTTAAATGTAAATTACCACCACTGTGAGTATCAGTCTCAAATGTTAACTACTGGAACTACATAACGAGCTCCCAAAATGCAAAAATGGTGACATTACACCTGTTTATTACTTAAGATGCATCAAATGGCAAATGGCTTTCTATCATGAAGGCAAAAAAAGAGATGCAAAGAATATGTCAATAATAATGGTTTCAAACGACACCAAAAGTGCACACACACACAAAAAAAAAACACTGAACAGCAAAGAAAAAGTGAGAATGAAAACACAAAAGAAAGCAAAACTGCAAAAGACAGAACAAAAATGTAAAAAATAGACAAAGAAATAGTGAAACTGAAAGAAAGAAAAGGAAAGAAAGAAAGAAAGAAAGAAAGAAAGAAAGAAAGAAAGAAAGAAAGAAAGAATGTCATGTAGCAGAGCGAGAGAGCTGGACAGACTGTTGCCACACAGAGCCCCAGGGGATTCTGAGAAAATCATCTTTTATTCTGAAGGTCTTTCAGTGTGCAGTCTGCTATTAGCATGACAAAAACAGCACTTTGCCATCCAAAATCCCCTGTTTTCTGAACCTTTGCTCCTTTCAACTCTCTCCGTCTCTCTGTGTCACACTCTCAGTTTCTTTAACCACATATATCCCTGTTCAAACCTCCAAAGTACACAGGATCAATATTTCCATTCTCTTTCTCTGTGCTGAAACTAACACAGCAGATTCCACTTGTGGTTTTCTGCAAAATCACAATAGGAAATGAAATATTTCTCACCATCTGGGAAAAAGAAATTCATAACTTTATCAGGGTGAAATAAGATTGAATATAAGAGAGAGAGAGAGTTTATGATCTTTCCTTATCGGTAATCTTCCATAAATGATTTCATTCTTCTGTCTGTTTAAAGGCAAGTCAGAAATAAGCGCTCTGATATTACTGTACATAGATCAGGAATGGAATGGGAACAATCAAACCCAGAACAATAAAATTGCTGAATTTTAACGAAATAAAAAGATTTTCTATTATACATGATATTTCTTATATGTATGTTTCCCATTTAAACAACAACAAAACTAATAATAATAATACTCATCATCATCATAATAATCATAATAATCATAATAATTATAATAATAATAGTGAAACCAGAATGACAGTATGTTGTCATTTTTTCGAGAATTAAAAAATTTATTAACATTTTTAATTAAGATGCACAGATGCACAAAAAGAAAGAGTAAAGGAAATAAGATAATAAGATAAGGCAAAAGAAAGAAAGAGTGAAAGAAATTACTTGAAGCTGTATTTTAATAAATACAATAAATTTTAAGTATATTAAAGGTGCCATCTGTAATGTTTGGCAAAAAAAATCAAGTCATACTCCACATTCCATAACAGATGGGGGCAGTATGCCTCAATAAAGTGAATTGGTCTACTCTAGAGTAACAAACGAGAAACGGCATAGTCTCTGTGCTCCGCCCCTACTTTCACAACCTACAGCCATAGCCGAAGCCTAACTGTGCGTTCAAAACTGTGCAAAAATTTATCTTGCCGCTCTGCTCACGACGCTGCAGAAAGATTTGTGAGCGCTCAGACGCTCTAACGTAGATCGAATGCTTATTTTGTATTTAAAGCGGCCGCAAAGCAAACAAGCTTGTTGATCTCGTGCAGACTAACCACAAGGAGTTATAACCTCATTAAATATTGTTGTGATCCTTTACTTAAAATGAACAATCTCAGACACCTTGGTCCACGTATCACTTTTAATTTATTTTTTATGTCCCTGTAGGCAAACAGGGACACATCATAGATTAATACAAACGCTAAACAGCAATAATCAACCTGTCCTTTATTCTGCTTGAGAACTAATGTGCCAACTCTCAAGCATTCACCGTGAGACACACGCAATTGACTCTTTTTACACGCTTTCACGCCACACATCAATTTTTTCAGTCAAAGAAAAACCACGAAGCAAAGAGGACACGGAGACCAACAGACTAGACAGAGCAGGTTAGTTATGATACATAGGGCTGTGCAAAAAATCGAATGCGATTTTCATGCACCTCTAATCAGTAAAGACGCTCCTGTAATTAGAAGTATATCTCCAGCATGTGCATTTAGATCAGGGTTGCCAGGTTTTCACAACAAACCCTGCCCAGTTGCTTCTTAAAACTAGTCCAAAACTAGCCCAATCGCGTTTCCGGGAGGTTCCCCTATAAAAATTGCTTCCCGGGGTTAAAAAATAAATTTTAGGAAGGGTTTCCCTGGTAAAATTAGCATTTTAGGGGGTAAATATCACATTATTGGTATTGGGATTGCTTCAAACCGCGGACATGAAAAACAACCGCAGACTTGGCAACACTGGTTCAGGTGGAGCGGCAGTAACTGCACAGAGCCTTAGTCTACCGACAACTAACACAAAATCGCTTTCAAAATCGACAAAGAATCGCCAGCGATTTTAACATCGATGTTGTGTAGATTGTCAGTGAATTACGGCTGTGTAGTAAATGCCAACCAGTGTTGCCAAGTCTGTGGTGGTTGTTTTTCATGTCCGCTGGTCACAGCGACCCCAATACAAATAACGTGATATTAAGCCCCTAAAATGCGAATTATACCAAGGCAACCCTGCTAAAAAAAACTATATTTTAACCCCAGGAAGCAATGTTTAATCGGGGAATCTTCTGGAAGCGAGATTGGGCTAGTTTTGAGAAGCAACTGGGCAGGATTTGTTGTGAAAACCTGGCAATCCTGATCTGAACACAGGAGCGTCTTTACTGATGAGATGTACATGAGTAAAGACATTCACAGCCCTATATAATAAAATGGGTAACGTTAAGTTATAGCTAGCTAATTATCAATTACAAAAACATTTCTATGTTATAACTTCCCGAAAACAAATACACAAACATATAAAACAAACTTCTAGCGAAATACTAACAGCATCTAACTTGCAAGTTCTGAGTCGAACCTCATTTCTTTCAGGTCCATCAGTTGTCTCCAGCGATTAAAAGCAGTGCCGATGTTTACTCTGGTATTCTTATCAGATGCCAAGGGCTTCAGCTATCCTTCCGCTCTCTTCTCTAAACTGAAAAAGTAGTGGGCTGTACTTTCCACACGATTGACATCAGGTACGCCCTGCGAGTTATTCGTGTATTCGTTGCAGGTTGGTGGTTATGTCGCCCGCATACCGCCTCCCACGGCCGAAACTGGTATTACAACACCTGCCGGGCCGGGGCTAGTAATGCTAATGCTAATTAAGGTTGATATCTCTGCAGCACTATAACTTGACATTTTTTTAATGACATCATCGCCCTTATTTCTTCTCATTCTTTTGATGCGTGTAGGTCATGTTATAGATATTTTTACCTCAATTTCTGCATATGGCACCTTTAAGCAAATATTAGTAGTACTAATACCAGTTAAATTACCAATAAAATAATAATGATTATTTATTATAACTATTCAATTTATTTGTATTTATTTATTTTCATTAGGGTTTCATTATTGTTATTATTATTATTATTAATATTATTCACATTAATGTGTTTCTATAAAAATCCTTGTTTTATCTTGTGAAAATAACATACTAATAAATAACCTTGAACCACTTGTACATAACGCAATTCAAAATCAATTCATCGATTGATAAACTGGATTATTTTCATTATAATTCCAAATGAATGCAAATTTCATTTAAAAGTGTTTATGACACAGATGTGTTTGTCGTGTGTGTTAAAGCCACTGTGTATATACAGTATGTGTGTGTGTGTGTATATAAGGCCATGATGTTCTCACCCATGTTTACTGATGGCACCAGTTCACAAGAATCTGTTAGTTCAATCAGCACAGATTCAACCTACAAGCCCCTGCCAGTCATCATTTCTTCTCTTTAATTCTTCACTTCCCATCAGAATCAGCCTTACTTCCACATGTGACGTATAAATTCCCTTCCTCCTCAGCCAAAGCTGTTAAACTCATCTAAAATCTGCTCTAGGTGCTGCTAATTAGGCGGAAGTTTCATCTGTTAGTTAATTTTTGAAGAACATCAGGATCACTTTGATGAGCTGTTTAATTCACATCAGATAAAGAAGCATCTGCCCTTGTTTCCTGCCACATTGTCAATGCATGACTGCTCCATCAGGTCTTTCAGAATGAGAACAGAACATCTCAAACAACAACAGCAATATGCTTCTAAAGACATAAGCACATTTCTTCAGACTGTCTACAGTGGGTCGACAACACTGCCTGATTTGATTAGCATTGGAAAAGTTGTAATTTCATACAAAAATCATACAAAAATCAATACATGCAAAAATGGATAATGATATCAGATATTATGAGGGCTGTAACTAACGATTATTTTGGTAATCTATATTTTATCTGCATTATATTTTTACTGTTTTTTTATATTTTTTATTTTCACTGTTTTTATGTAAAATAATTTTCTTAACTGTTTTTAAATTCATTTTAAGTAAATGTTTTAATCATTTTACAAGTTTTAAAATTGCTTATTTTATTTTTGTTATTATTTTTCTTCTTGATTATTTTACTTTCTTTTATGTAAAGCACTTTGAACTACCATTGTGTATGAAATGTGCTATATAAATAAACTTGCCTTGCCTTGCCTAATCAAGTAATCGGTTGATTATTCTGACGATTAATCGAGTAATTATTTTTTATTTTATTTTATTTTATTTTTTTTGCAGTAATTAAAATAGAGCTTAGCGAAGCTTAAAATAAATATGAGCAATGAGGCATTAATAATAGGTTCAAATAAAATATCCAAAACAAGTAATCATATGATTGAAATAAAGTGTAATAAAACAATATTAATCATAACTTATGTACAGTATCAAACGCCTGCAGAGGGCACAACAGCCTGACAATTGTTTTACATTTTATTTTACAGCACAATCTAATCAATGTTTAATATTGACTAAACAACATTTAATTCAAAAGTCCACTTGATCATTAATATTTGGCTACTTCTTTATGATAGAAATGCTATAGCCACTGTCATTTCTCGAACAAGAACATGTGGACATCAGAACATGCAAACTCAGAGTTAGCATCTTATAAAGATGATGTATTCTTCTCTGCTGGTGTAGGTTTATAGAATGGTGCATACTGTTCCCAGATGAACGAAGCAACTCCGACTCATTAAATATGCAAAGATGGAGTTTGAGACAGTCTGCATGTGTAAATGATAACAGTTCATGTGGAGCAGCATTTACTGTGAATGTAGTAACTGAGATGCACATAACCTACACGCATAGAAATAAAATGCATATTAAACCTGCAGCACATATATTTATTTAATTAAATCACAGTCTTGGTGAATTAATTATAGCTCAATGCTTTATTCTTGCTTTATTATCTATCTATATATATATATATATATATATATATATATATATATAGATAGATAGATAGATAGATAGATAGATAGATAGATAGATAGATAGATAGATAGATAGATAGATAGATAGATAGATAGATAGATAGATAGATAGATAGATAGATAGATAGATAGATAGATAGATAGATAATAAAGCAAGAATAAAGCATAGATTTAATTTTTTTTTTTTAATGCAGTTTTAGTTTTAAATGTTTAAGTTGCTTCGGCAAACAGATGAAATAATATAAATTTCAGTTTTTATATTTAATCATAGAATGTACGTAAAAGTAACAAAAAATTGTATGTTTAACTTTTTTATTAACTTTCAATACATCATCTTTTGTGTTACAAAGAAGAAACGGAAACTGATCTAAATGATGACACAATTTTTATTTTTAGGTGAACTATCCCTTTAAGATGTCAGAGATGTTTGCAGTAGTGTCACCAAATCATGATATTTCTCACCATGTTGAAGAGCTCAAGTATGTTTTTGGCATCCATAAGCACAGGGTCAGCACCTCTGACCCTTACTTCTTGATTCTGTCTTTGAGCATGAACTCCACTGCCCACCACTCTTGAAGTATAACTGAGAGAAAGAGAGAGAAAGACACAAACATTAAGAGATATGCTGTGATTTGCACCATGAAGCCCCATCAGAAATAGACTTTTGGTTGTAGTCCCCTGGAAGTATAAATCTTCAATCTACTGTTTGGCAAGAAAGTTAACTGTTTTCCCAAAAGTCCTAAACACCTGCACACACACAAACACAAGCCATCTAATTACAAGAGCAGTATACCTCTTTCTCTCTCTTATTACCATGCTGTTCCAAAAGAGTGATTTCTAATGCTTGAAATGAACCCATGGTCCATCTCCACACAAACTAACATTAAAGTGACTTGTCCAAAAGCACAAAAGAAGTTGCTCCTGAATCATTCTTACAGTTTATAAGCCACAAACACTTCCACTATGGTGAAAAGTATATGATGTGTGTGTGTGTTCTTGTTTTTGTGACATATCAGGACACAACTCTGTGTAATGACATGGGTATGACACAGGTATTACAAGGAGAGGGTGACTTATGAGGACATAACCCATGTCCCCGTTTTTCAAAACGCTTATAAATCATACAGAATGAGTTTTTTTTTTTTTTTTTGAGAAAGTAAAAATGCAAAGTTTCCTGTGAGGGTTGGGGTTAGGTGTAGGGTTGGTCTAAGGTGATAGAATAAACAGTTTGTACAGTATAAAAACCATTACGCCTATGGGATGTCCCCACTTTTCACAAAAACACCTCTCTCTCTGTGTGTGTGTGTGTGTGTGTGTGTGTGTGTGTGTGTGTGTGTGTGTGTGTGTGTGTGTGTGTGAGCGCGTGTGGTTGGGTGGGTCGTCAATCATTTCTGGCACGGAATTGAGTTATGAAGTTGCAAAACGAGCTTCCCAATGTCTTTCAATAAATCAATTTCAATGCTGTAAACACATTGCAATCCAAAATCTATTTGAATTCTACATGGATTTATTATATAAATTCAGCTGTATCTAATATCATCCCTCTCTGACAGATGCCTCATCTGATTATTGTCTTTTACTAAATATATCCCAGAACCCCTGGTGTGCTGATAATCTTAATATTATAATCTATAATCTATAGTACACAATCTGTAAAATAGCAGCTCCGCATCATACACATATAAAACGCTATTATTTTGAATTTAGACGTCTAAAATTGTTCTGTATGGTCAGCCTTTACTCTCTCTCTCTCTCTCTCTCTCTCTCTCTCTCATCATTTAACAACTAGTATTTGCTCCAGTCTGGACATCCTTTATTGCAGGATCATTTTGCATTGCTGTAATCTGTTCTCTCTCTCAGAAAGAGAAGTATGAAGAGATGTTTTGCTAATAGAGGCCAGCCACAGTCTAGCAGCCTTGGTTTTTGGATTTATTTCTCATTCATTTCCTCAACTAAAACTGAATGAAATCTAGCAAACACCAAAGAAACTACAAATAAAACAAAGTGAAAACTAAACTAATGAAAAATACATTTGGAAAAATAAAACAGTCTAATAAACATACACAGCTCAGACAGCCTTATATGCAGAATATACATACTCAACGATGGAAATAAAAACACATTTTTGAATAAAACACATTAAAAAGAATCTCTGAGAGGATGCTGTCTGGTTCCCAGCATGAGGCAACTCAGCATCGCAAACATCCCATAATCACTGTGTTCGAAGATTTCCATGGAAACAGAGATGATTACAAAAGCTCTGAAAATTAATGATGGAGCATGAAACACACATGTAAATGCTTCTGGTTTTGAAATTTGAAACAAAACAGAAAGCTAATGATTTTGGGAACTGGGTTGCAGATCTATCCGCATTCTTAAACATCTAAAATGTTTTAAAGCCTTATGATGCCACAAAAGAACATTTTAAGTTCTATTTGGTCTTTAGAAAACTGAGAAAATTCTAATATGTTTCAAAAGATTAAACGACAACCTCCAACGGAACATCAAGAAGCTAAATGACCAATTAACTCGAGAAAAAAATAATAATGCTTTTAGAAATTGCTGCAAAGAATCATTAAAAAACACTATAAAAGTGTGGAATTTCTCCATCTTCTCATATGTTTTAAAGCAAAACAAACCAAAAAGAAAAGTAAAAATTGTAACAACGTTACTGAGTATTTGTGTGAGAGAGGGAAGAAAGAAAGAAACAAGACCTTAGATTCTAAACAGCAGAGCTGCTCTGTAATTAATGGAGCGGCAGAGAGTGAATGAGAACCACTAGAATGTGCAAATCTGATCTGGATAAATTAGAGGTTTGGAGTGTGATAAACTGGCAGAGAGAGCCGTGACACAGACATGGAAATTACAAGCTCGGAGTCCTCGAACTTTCTCAGAACACGCTGCTCCGCTGTCTGTGGAACGGACAGCTCTTTTGTCCTCCATACAGTTCTCTCAGAACAGAGACACAATGGCAGCCTCCATGAGGACAAACCAGACAGAAAACAGCAATCACACACTGCTGAAGATGAGCTGCTTTGAAAAGATTTGTGCTCGACGGAGGGTATCATACATTTGAAGTGAGATGTCAAAGAATCCAAATCTATCAATCCATCCACCTCTTCATTTTCTAACTAATATGTATCTATACATCTATACATTGATCTAACCAACCATCTATTCATTCATCCATCTTATCTATCCATCCAACCAGCCATCTATCTATCCATCCATATCTAACCATCAGTCCATCTATCCAACCATTCATCCATCCATCCAACCAACCAATCTATCCATCTAACATCTATCAAACCATCTATACAACCAACCATCCGTGGATTTAATGTTTTTTTTTAAGGTCCTTTATGAAAAAATGTCCAAATGGTCCACTATCATCAGCCACCTGCCAATCAAAGATCTTTCAGAAGTGATAATGAGTCAAACTGATGTCACTCTGTTTTAATAAACACAATATAGATTCGTCGCAAAAACAAAAAGATGCAACTCTCTAACCAACTGAAAATAAGTTTCTTTTTTCATGCCATTATTGTTTCCCAAGGAAATGTATAAACACAGCTTTTTAGCCTAAGAAGTTTTAGGTGAAACCGAGAAGACACTGGGCCAACATGGTGAGGCAGGCAGGTTTATCACAGCACTGATTTATACAGGAACTCCGAAAACACAGGTCATGGATCTCAGATGAATATACGATCCAAATGAAAAGACTTTATGCCTCAGTTTAGTTTTAGCAGGAGACATGAACTGATCTCAGGCTGTGCAGTCTGCTACTGACTCGGTCATTGTGTTATTTAATGTGACCATCTGGTTGCTGGAAGGTTGTTTGCATCCAATCTTTTGAACCATGCCCAGACTAACAGAGGAAAATAAAAGACATTTGATGAGTTCACCTCTGGACCATCAGTCTCTGGTGAAGAAAAACAGGTATGATAACCCAACATTATCAGGAAATGTTTGGATTAAAAATGTGTCCATTTAAATCCATAATCTAGTTCATGGAGTGTGTGTGTTCACTGATGTGTGTGCACTTTGGATGGGATCCATGCAGAGCACTAATTCTGAGTATGGGTCACCATACATGTCACGTCACTTAAATAACACTTTAGAAACAAACAGACCTGCAGGCAGATCCAAAAACACATTTACACTGAGAACGGATGCAAATCAGTACAGACGGGAAACGTGCCAAATAAAATGAGATGCCTAAAATAGACAAAGATGTGAAGAGAAGGAATCCTATAGAGATGGAAAGATCAGAGATGGTGAGAGGATGAGCAAATGGTGGAGATAAACCACAGAACAGAGCCTGAGCCAAGCCTGCCGCCCCAAGGGATGATGGGAAAGCAGACTGTGGCAGGGACAGATGCCCATGTGGCCAACAGCTGTATCATATGTAGGCTTGTGTGTGTGTGTGTGTGTGTGTGTGTGTAGTTCCTCAAGATAAAGGTTATGGCACTGAGCTCAGTTCATGACACACACACACATCAATGTTTCCGTACTGAACGGCAGCAGATATGAGTGTTGAGTGTTATTGAGTGCAACATCAATAACTCTCTCCATTAATGTTATGCAAAAGGGTGTACACACACACACACACACAAACACCCACGCACACACACACACGGACACACACTGTGCATGATGGGATTAATATAAAGAGAAAGGGTGAGTGAAGGCTGGAGATTGTATCTGAGGTGAGATAAGGCTGACTGGGTCTGTTATCATCTGTGTTGGGGCTCGTTACAAGTCACCCTCCATAGTTCAGGCAGCGTGTGGAAGAAATACAACTCTTATTTGATTGAGCAGTGCAATGAAACACATACACACACTCACAGGGATAAATCTGATCCCTGTTTAGCCAATTATAATTAATACGCCCCACTCCTAAACTTATGTACAGAAAACAAGACATTTAGAGCCTTTGTGAAACAGGTTTCCTTATGTACTTTTTAATCACTATAATTGTTAGGGCATTTTTTTTTTTTCTAAGAGGAAGCAGAATATTAAGCAATAATTCAGCAAAATGAACAGATGTGCGGTGGTTCGGGACGTGGCTGTGGGAATTCATCAAACGATGAAGAACAGCATTATAATCATGCACAAATCTAGCTACAAGCATTGAGGGTTAAGACACTGTGAGAAGTTTTAAAAAAGTACACTAGTAATTTACGTTCAGCCAAAATTAAATAATTCTTTCTTGATTTACGGACCATTATGTCTTTCCAAACCTCCATGAGGTGCAACACACACACACACACACAAATTGTTCTCTTCCATTATCAGAACACGTTTTTCCTGTTTAACACTGTAAAGCTGACACAATCTGTATTGTATGAAACAAACCTTCTCATTGAAAGAGTTTTCTTTATTTTCATGACTATGAAAATTGTAGATTCACACTGAAGGCATCAAAACTATGAATTAACATGTGGAATTATATATGGAATTATATACATAACAAAAAAGCTTGAAACAACTGAAAATATGTCATATTCTAGGTTCTTCAAAGTAGCCACCTTTTGCTTTGATTACTGCTTTGCACACTCTTGGCATTCTCTTGATGAGCTTCAAGAGGTAGTCACCTGAAATGGTCTTCCAACAGTCTTGAAGGAGTTCCCCGAGAGATGCTTAGCACTTGTTGGCTCTTTTGCCTTCTGTCTGCGGTCCAGCTCACCCCTAAACCATCTGGATTGGGTTCAGGTCTGGTGACTGTGGAGGCCAGGTCATCTGGCGCAGCACCCCATCACTCTCCTTCTTGGTCAAATAGCCCTTGATGCCTTCAGTGTGGCTCTACAATTTTCATAGTCATGAAAATAAAGAAAACTCTTTGAATGAGAAGGTGTGTCCAAACTTTTGGTCTGTACTGTATATATATATATATATATATATATATATATATATATATATATATATATATATATTAGGGGTGTAACGGTTCACAAAATTCACGGTTCGGTTCGATGCGATACACTGATGTCACGGTTCGGTTCGGTTCGGTTCGATACGTTTTAGATACAGCAAAATGTAAAAACATCTCAACTTTTCAGAATGCCGCAAGCGCACCGCGGGTCATGTGACAAGAACTAACCAATCAGCTTCATCCTTTCCCGTAACAACGTTGAGAGCTCAGCCAAGATGAAGGATCAGCTGATCATAGTTGTATATGGATTGCAATTTTGAAATAAATTTAGTAGCAGAGCTACTGCAAGCGATTTTTAGAGCTGCAAATCCATTTATCCTTCGCTGAAATTTCCGCGTCTCATGGAGAGAGCACGTCATTGTTGCTTAGCAAAGACAGACGCCTCATGAGCGCTTCTGCCCGAGCGCTTTGGAAAGGAGGAGAAAGACGCGCTTAGCGTTTTCCATGCGTTTTTAGGCACGATATGTGAACGGCCCCTAAGGCGCTCGCTCACTCAGCACGCGCTGAAGGCTCGTTGCAAAATGTCGAATGCATTTAACAGACCAGAAATATAAGATCCTAAAATAACCAACAGGTCTGGTGTTTGGGTTGGATTCCCTGTAAGCTATAGTGTCTAAATGCTGCAGGGATAGTTTGCTGCGTGCATGTTTCTCCTTTTTTTCGTCTTTTCCCAGATAGTACTGACGCATATATCCCAGATATTCCCGCTGGTGTTTTTTTTTTTTTTTTTTTTTTTTCGCTGGTGTACCCTGTCATGTTGCAGATGCGACATACCGTTGTTTTTTTATCCACCACTCTCTTGCCATCACCATTATAGCTTAAAGGGAATCCAAAGTGCACCCAAACACCAGACCTGTTGGTTATTGGAGGATCTTCTCATTTCTAGTCTGTTAAACGCATTGGCTATTTTGCAACGAGCCTTCAGCGCGTACTGAGTGAGCGAGCGCCTGCTGAGTAGCCTAACATAAACATATAAGATGGTGTTTTTTTCTTCTTCGGGAGTGTCTGGGGCGTTGCCTGTTACGTTGTTTGGGTTATTGGGCTACCTTGTTGAACGCATATCATTATATTTCTCTCTCTCTCTCTCTTTTTTTTTTTTTTTTTCAAATATAATTAATTACTCCAACGAACCGTTCGGTATACATAATGCGTACCGCGTACCGAACCGAAAGCGTCGTACCGAACGGTTCAATACGAATACGCGTATCGTTACACCCCTAATATATATATATATATATATATATATATATACATATACACACACACACACACACACATACACATATATACACACATATATATATATATATACACACACATATATATATATATATATATATATATATATATATACTTTATATAAATAAAGAAACCTTCTGTAAACTGTAAAGTAGACAAACAAGAAAACGAGAGAGTAAGAGTACAGGAAGTGTTGGGAGGGGGGAGCATGAGATTCTGGATGAGGCCACTATAGCTCTAAATTAAGTGAAGGAAGTAGCTGTTTATGGGAACATTTACTGGTAAATCTGCCCCCAGTCTCTTAAACATGGTCACCAGTTCTGCATGTTCACTGTTAAAGCCTCTTCCCTGAAGCTTTTGGTGAGAAACCATCTTTATACACACACACTTTAGGCTGGCCGAGTGTGTGTGACCCTGTGAATATGGCCTTTAATTGGTCAGCAGTAGCGCCCCATGCAAAGAACTTCCTGTTCTTTGAACTCGTCCCAGAGTTTTTAACATATCTTACACTTTCACTGTTTCCCTCATAATGATTCACAGGTCAGTGGCACACAGCAGTCAATGAGCTCCAGATAACACTGTAATAGGATTGTGTGTGTGTATGTGTATGTGTGTGTGTGTGTGTGTATGGAGGTGAAAATCCACTGAGATGTGTTCTCATTTATTTCATAATTTCGGAAGCGAAACCTGGACCTCCCATTTGCGGGCTGACACACACCATCACACACACACACATTTACAGTACACACACTAATCATTTAGATGCAGAGGATGATGTCACTGCCTGAGATTGCATCTCTCCCGTTCTATCTATAGTCATTCTGAGGCACTATTTCCAGCACTGGACTTAAAACACATTTCTGAAAATGCATGGACAAAGCTAGGGAACATTTAAACTGGACTCTCTACAGCAAGAGATGGACAGAGAGTGAAACAGACTGCACTGAATTGATCAAAAGTGACAGTAAAAACATGCCAAAAAAAGATAAAATTTGTCACAATTTTATATATATTATTCATTATTTTAAATTTTAATAATATTTCACAGTATTTCTGTTTTAATGTATTTTTGATAAAATAAATGCAGCCTTGGTGAACAGTAGAGACAATCAGCAATCCGTGGAATAAATTGTATTAGACTGTCTAATCGGGTTTTATACTACTCTAAATATTTTAACAAATGTAGTATGTCATTTAAGTGCATACTAAGTTGAGTTTACATACTATATATCACAGAATTAATGCGCTATTCTGAACATAACGTATCTCTGTCTATTGCATTGAAAAGCATGAGCTTCAAATAAAACTACTCTTTAATGCCCCCTATGATGGTACATGAGTGTTACACTCTCAAAAAAATTCACGATTTAGTTTTTTTCTTTAAATAAGGGGGGGGGGGGGGGATTATTGTTGATAAACAACTTTATAACGTGTTTTCACACATTCAAACAACAAAAGTTTAAAACACACTTATGTAAGAGCTTGTCTCCTCATCTGAATTAGCTACAATGTTATCTGATAGAATCCTGAAAAAACACAAACCAGAAACAATCCAATACTATAATCATATTCACTCTGCTCCAACTATACAGGCCAAGCACAGATGCTATACTGTTAATTCATTAAATCAATCACTCTAAATACAAAAGAATAGAAGTCTTTGTAACGCTTACATTATTAAGGTTGCTCTCTACCTCTTCCCCAGTGGGCTTTCCATTAACATCATGCAGATCAATAACAAACTACCTCTGCATGCAGTCGATCTGAATGCAAATGCTTCTGTGCAATGAAAACTAGTTTTAGTACAGAGTTTAAATTTCTTGTCAACGAAAACACATTAAATATCTGTGAGATTTTCAAGTGCATTTACACCTCAACATATTAATTGATTTGAAATGTATTTGCAGAAGCAGAAATGATGACAGAGACTGAATGCCTTTTTGTCTTATTGTGTCCTTTTAGCAAAAACAGGCCAGATGTGCACAGCTTGTGCCAGCATCAAAGTTATGCCAGTGTCTTCAGGTTGGCACTGGCCGATGCCAGATGCTGAGTGGCCAAAATGTTATGACTGAAGGCAAATTTGGCAGAGTGCCGCTGAATTAAACACATGGACATATGCATGCCTGCTAACATTTCTCAAGTTCACAACCGTCTGTCTGTCTTGGGGAGCAACGAACAGGTCAGATGCGTGTGCCAGACAAAACCAGACAGATAATTAACAATAGAATACACACAATGCACATAGGTTTCACAAAATTAATAGTCAAACACCTGCCAGAACAGCACAAGGCACAAAGCACAAAGACTTCTACACGCAAAAATAACCCCCAAAAAATGCTTCTCAGTTCTCGGTTATAGTGTAAAGGTGCTATCCTGCCATCAAGTGGCAAATAAGTTTAGAGAAAACTTCATGAGTATACTGTAAAGGCGTCAAGATAGACTGATAGGTGTTTGAATGTAAACATGATGCAGAAGATAGAGATATGAGAAGAGAAAGCCATTATATATGTAAACATTATTTAAAACTACTTTATGCATGATCACGATTTTTTACAAAAAATACATCAATATTTTTATTCAGTGAATATGCAATAAAAGACAATAAATGCATTTGTAATTTTTATTATATATAATAAAAAAAGTTTATATTTCAAATTAATCCAGCTATACAGAATTTTCTATTCATCAAAGAATCCTGAAAAAATATTAAGCAGCACAAATGTTTTCAACATTAAAAATATTTAGAAATATCTCTTAAGCATCAAATCAGAATAATAATAGGATTTTTGAAGGATCATGTGACACTGAAGACTGTAGTAATAATTCTGACATTTCAACTTTGCATCAGAAGAATAAATTATATTCTATATAATCTATTAAAATAGAGAAGAGTTATTTAAATTATAATATTTATCAATATTCCACTTTGTGGTTGTGTATTTATCCTGTAGATGGCAGTATAGGCTCTTCTTTCAGATTTGGGGACAATAAATTCCAAAAAGCAGACTACATATTAGTTCTGTACAAGAACTGCAGATATTCACAGATAAACTTGATCCATTTTTTTTTTAAGTTGCTTTGGATACAAGTGTCATTTATCTGTGTGAACACAGCTTCTTTTCCCATTATTTTAATTCTGAAACCAGCACAAAACACACAAACTCAATCTCAGACACACCTGTCTGTCTCACAATTAAGAGAAATACATATTAGACAACCACATTTCAAGAAAACTTTAACACACAAACAGATGGCAAGTTTATTATGTAAAGAACCCATAATTTCGAGGACAATTAAACGAGAATTTTGTGAGTAGTCCAAGTATGTGAGGCTTAAGACTGTCATATAACAAACTAACATGAACTAACAATGAATAACTGTATTTCCATTAACTAACATTAACGAAGATGAATAAATACAGTAATAAATGTATTATTCATTGTTTGTTCATGTTAATTAATACATTAACTAACATTAACTAATGGAACCTTATTCTAAAGTGTTACCAACAAAAGATAGCTGCTCTGTTCTAGGTCGACTTTCAAGCTGTTCATATTGTGACAAGGAAACAATTTTGGCACAACCCCATTATGGTGATGACTGTATGTTGCATAAAAAATAGAACTGTGACAAACACAAGAGATACGGAGTACAAAATAAACATGTGGGCAACAAAAATAATTTTTAAAAAATTATTTGAATGCAAAGGAACTAAACTGAACTAGAAATCATGAATTGGTTTGAACCACGCAGATTTACATTTGCACTACTAAATGTGTTTATTAATTATACATTTTTTTTGTTTTACAATATACATGTATTAGTTATACTATTATATCTATTAGTTTTTAACGCATTCCCTGTAATCATGTCAAAATATAGTTTCTAACAAAAAAAGGCTAAGAACATTGAAGAATACTAATATCAGCAACGAGACTTTAAGAATCTGGTCTGCTGAGAATCATCCAATAATTCTTGAACTTGTTCAGATGAAGTGATGCGTGTGGTGTGTTATAGTAATAGTGAGAAAAGCAGTTTGCAGAATTCATTTAATTGATTTCAGGTCTGGAAAAATACCCTACAAGACATGTGGTTCACTGCATGTATTGTGGGTAATGGGTACATACATGTTTATTCATTTCTTTTTCAATTTGTTACATTTAAAAGGTAGAAATAAAAATAATTGAGGAAGCTACAAATGTACCCATAGGCCTTTCCTATGATGCAAAAGCATTGTATATACACACATATGCATACATTCAAACCTTGAGAACCTTCTCTTTGATCCAAACAGAGAGAATGTGGTTCCAAGATGACAAGGCCACACAGCATTCAGCTATTTCTGCTCACGTGAGCGACTGAACGTAAACTCTGAGAATAACAGGACATGCATGACGAATGCCACATGGAGCTCACACAGACAGCTGGCTGCACTTACAGGCAGGTGCACACCCAAATATCTCCTCCTCCAGTTATACCTTAGGCCAAGGGTCAGACTGGGGAGCCAAAAAAAGTATAAAAATAAGGAAATTAATAGAAAATAATAAAGTGTAAATAATAGTTTTTTTTTAATCTATTTGGAAAAGACAAATAGCGCGTGTGTGTGTGTGTGTGTGTGTGTCGGGATGAACACACTGGTGTTTCAGTCATGCAAAGCAGGGTGGAGGTGGAGGTCAAGGACACCACTGGGACGGCCCTTTCATTTACTCTGCGAAAACAAATATGAGCTTTTGTTTCATAATGTCTCTTCTACTCCCCATCACACCCTGTTTCTCTATTTTCCCCTCATCTCCCAGCTAAATAGACCTGCTGTGTTTAAGACGCTGGAGGCCAGCATAGGATGCTAGGATGCTCACAAGACGTCTTAACTTCTTTCATCAGTATGGCTACTTTTCAACAAGCTTCAGTAAATAAATTAGCTGTGAAGAAGAAGAGAAATAAGAAACGAGAGAGAAAGGAAAACGAAGAAAGTCTAGCTGAAATTACCATTTTAGACTACCATTGAACAAAAAGCTTCCCACCAGGCTCTACATTTTGCCATGTTGAAATGCCTGTTGAAACTTAAGCTGGAATCCCACCAGACTTCTTAACTAATTTAACCAGGAAGACCCAGTACCTTGTGATCAACATGTTTTTCCCCACCATCCTCTTATTCTTTCTTTCCCATCTCCTCAAAGCTAATGACGCGATCAGAGGCAGGAACAGGAAGCATGTTTAAGGTCAGCACTCTGGAGGAGGGCTGTGAGTTTCTCCCAGAGAGATGTTCCCCTCTCAGGGCTGCACCTCTGGCTCTCTGATCTGCCCACAGGGAGACCCCTTTCATCTCCTCTAGGACTCCCTTCTGATCCCCGTCGCTCATATTTATTTGATTTCCAAGATGCTGTTTGATGACTCCAGTTTGCTGTTCATCTTGCTACTTTCTCACCGCCTCGTCACTCCTTTGATTCATAGCTTCACTCTACTGTGCACAAAGGCAAGAGTTCTCCTTTAGCTAGACAAGTGGACTAGATGATATACAGTAATGCAGTTTAATTTATTTGTCCGTTGTCTTGAAAAATTTATGGGAGAAATTGTAATGTTCAACATGGTGGCTATGGGAAACAAAGTCCTGGCTTTCAGTTAAACAAGTCAAATGGATGTTCAGTTGACATTTTAAAAGGTCTAACCCCAAAATGTCCTTCAGCATCAGAATCACTTCAAGTGGGGGGGGGGGGGGGGCAGCACTGTGTGGGAGACCCCTAATAATATGGTGAGCCTGAAAAAAGCTGTTTTACACTGTACAGATGCCATATCTAATCTGTAAATATACGGGAAGCATAAATATATTAACTTGGATTCAAAATAATGGGAAACAATAGATCACAACAGATCACAGCCATGCTGATATTACATTAATACTGAAAAAGTAGAAAACCATACTTGCATCATGGTGAAAGGTACAATTTGTAAGATATTTGCAGTAAAATATCCAAAAACCACTAAGGCTAGTGTTATACATTTTGTCCAGCTGATTACTAACAATATCTCTAATGTTTTCAACTACTTGTAAATCATGAGAAAATTCCCATTCTAAACAGTGACACGGGGCAGTGCAGTCGCCTGACAATGACGTTAGTTACCTTTTGCTACCGCCTTTACTGACATAGAAACCACATGACAACAGTGTCGTGGACAAATGCGGAAGTAGTGTCCAGCGTCCAGCAAACCACTAGCTTGCTTCAATCTGTTCCTTATTTACTTCTTCTTGCATGTTTTATGGTGGATGTGTTACATATTTATGGAACATAATTACTGTTTACCATCTGCCGCTGGTTCTGTCGACAAGGACAGCTCCCGTAAACGTAAGCGTACGGGCCAACCAAACAACCCAAGAAGAGTTTGGGACAAGAGGAAAGAGTGAGGATCAATATTGGTGTTGCATTTTCTAGATGGAGAGAGCTTCGCGACAAACTTCAACTAGAAAGAGATGCCGATCTCGCTTGTGTTTTACTCGACAGGTGAGTTGTTTTGATTCGTATCTTAGACAGAAAACGTATGCTATTATAAGGATCAACAAGATTAGTATTATGGGGAATACACACCAAACGCGGGGCATCGCGTCTCTAGACCCGTGAGAGGACGCATCTTATCCATAGTCTGATCACGTCATTTGCATTGACTTTGTATGTAATCTACTCACGCAAATTGTTGAATAACTCAATTATTGTGTTAGAGGACAACAAATCCCATCATTCTACACTCCTTTTTAGCGTCACTAAACAACGCAGTGTTATTGTTTTGGTAGTGCGCCCTCTAGTGGCAGGTCCTACAACCTGTACCTTTAAGTGTTGATTATTTCATTTATTAGTAACACTTTGCAGTAAGGTTCGCTTTGTTAACATCACTTGCGTTTTGAGTAGCAAATCAGCATATTACAATAATTTCTGAAAGGATCATGTGTCACTGAAGACTGGAGTAATGATGCTGAAAATTTTACTTTGCCATCACAGAAATAAATTACATTTTACTGTTACTTAAAATTGCAATAAGATTTCAAAATATTATTATTTTACTATATTTTAGATCAAATAAATGTAACCTTTGTGAGCATTTGAGACTTAAAAAAAATAGATGTTATAGAAAATATAGATTTTTTACTTTAGTTATTAAGCTGTAGCTGCACAATTATTTTAATAAAAATGCATTAATACATATAACAACTCAAATAAATTAATTAAGAAATTATGTAAAATACTGTTAATCTAAATTCTTTTGTCTTGCTAGGTAACATTCAGCAGATCTCTCTCTCTCTCTCTAAAATCCAACTAAACTGAGCAACTCCCAAATGAACTCAGCGTCTGTTCTACAGCCCCATCGCTGATGAGTCTGTAATGTCTCTCCCATCGCTTCTAGGAACTTCTGATTTTCAACACCACTTGTAGATCAGATTGAAGGCCCTGAGGTGGTTATCAGATCTGATTCAGCCATGTGTCTCTGGAATGAAATGTGGAATAGAATCGCCTGTGTCCCTCCCCAGATTGATTCAGATTATTAAATTCAGGGTCTTATATAAGGGGAGGATTGTTTTTGACCTTTGGCCAGAATGTGCAAGTCTCAT
Organism: Carassius gibelio; assembly: GCF_023724105.1. Lineage (NCBI taxonomy): Eukaryota > Metazoa > Chordata > Actinopteri > Cypriniformes > Cyprinidae > Carassius > Carassius gibelio. The sequence continues at coordinate 26,280,892 of NC_068372.1, read as the reverse complement.
GGGTTCTAGAGCACAGATGTGAGAACAATGTTTTCAATTAGAACAAAGCAGATATAAAAGGCCAGAAAAAAGCAACAAGCAGACAGGAAAATACAAATACTCTCGTCAAGACTAATCAACCAAGAAGACAACCAATTAAAGCAAATTTCACACCCTCCCTTTATAATACAGTTAGGGTGAGTGATGGAATGGAAAGCAATGTTTCCCTCTCTTTTTTGTCATAATGTGACTGTAGTGACCACAGAAGACAATAACCTACTCAAACTAGCTTGTGTGTGTGTATGTTCTGGTCCACAGTGTGTATGTGGGTCATGGGAATGGGTTGGGTGTCCTCTATCCCAGCGTGCTGCAGCTGGCTCGGCTTATATTATTTAATATGACCACGTATCACACACACACACACATAGTTAGTTATCCAAGTGAGGACTTAACTTGAGGACTATGAAAACAGACTTTAATTGCTTTTAAATAAAGGTAATTATAAATACTAACCCAAACCCAAAATACACCATGTAGTATTTCAAAAAAAATAATTATAATAATAAATTCAAATTTAAATCTGAAAACATGGAAATTCTCCAACATATATTATCCAACATATTTTATTGGGATTAAAATAACGTCAAAAGTAAATAAATGGCAAATTGAGCCTCACCATTTCTAGCACCACACACAGATATATCAACACAATGACACAGAAAACTGTAGCTGTAATATGATTTTGTCACTTTCATCATTAAAAAAAAATCCTGGCTATCAAACTGCATCTTTCTCCACTGATAGCTAATAATAATAATAATAATAATAATAATAATAATAATAATAATAATAATAATAATAATAATAATAATAATAAACCACTTGAAAGGTGTAATTTATAATTATTATTATTTTTCAAATGCAAGTGATTGAAAGCAGGTGCCTGTCAGTCATTTAAAAAATTAATTAATTAAATTTAATTTAAATAAAATAAAGAAATTCTGCATCATTATTAATGACTGCATGATTAATTAATGCAAATAAATAAATCTGCTAATATCTAATCAAACATGTTTTAAATCTAAAGAAAGGACTTGAATTATTGAGCATCACCATTTCTAGCACTTCCATCACCCACTCCACACACTCAAAATCAGAATTATCTACACTAGTCTTCACCAAAGACAACTTTAAATGTGTCTCAGTGGTGTGATCTGTGGATGAGGGCCACACACAGAGGAAGAGACAGAACAAGGAACTGAGATACTGAGTAAGAGGAAAGAAGGAAGCAGAGAGAGAGAAAGAGAGAGAGAAAGCAAGCAGATCAGGCTGACTGAATAGTTTCCAGATGTGTGAATGGTAAACAACTGATTTATCATGCAGGCATAAAAATCTGTGGTATTTAGAATCTCTAACCAAACATCCCAGACTCCTCCAGAACCACTACCAGAGAGCGGACACACAAAGACAGTTCCATATGCACACAAACACATGCTTGCTTTGTCTCCGTTTCTAGTCTGATATCTATTGAGCATTTCCAGAAGCCTAGCACGAAAGAGATGAAAACAAATAAGAAATCAAATCTCCATCCCATCTGACATGCTTTGAAGTCATCTGAGCATGTACATTAACCTTCACGTGTATAGATTTGACTGATGAAGCGAATGTGACATAATCACAAAGAAAGAAACATCCCTGTCTGTGCAATATTTATTCTCTATGTATGGGTTTTGCTCCATGTATTTAGAGGGCACATTCCCAGGCTGGGCGTTGGGATTCTCTCCTCCACTGTTTCCCCACATAGAGCTCACAGGAGGCCCTTTGTTCTGGCTCCAGGTGGCAGGGGATCCAGATTCAGCTCAGCAGCCCCTGAGAGACCTCCCTGCATTCTTCTGCAGGACAATGCCATCCACACCTCACCTTCAGAGGTGGTCACTGCATTGCATCCCTCCAGTCTTTGAATCTTGTCTATTTATTAATGTCTACTAGCTACTCCTCTCTGGCTACCGCTGTTTCACACTGACAGCAGTTTGTTTCAAAAGTTTCAGTGATTTGACATAACATGAGTAACTTATTTCAGCTGATTTCTTGTAAATGAGCAATGACAAAATGCAGCGACCATAACCACTAAAAATAAAGCAATGAGACAGAAACCAATGTAGCTGTGATATTTTCACCTGCCTGCAAAATGCATTCTTTTCCTTTTACAGCTGGTCATTCCATGTTAATGTTACAAATATCTTGTATTGTTTCTGTTCTGCATCTTGCTGACAGCCTGTTCTGTTGGAAGCACAGAGTTTTAGGCCCGAATTTCAAAAAGTGCTTAATTGAGAAAGAAGAAAAATGTCAGAAAGAAACAGGGATGAAGAAAAGACACCTTTTTTTTGGACTGCAGTAAAGAGTGTGTGTTTTTACTGGAGATCACAGTCCTTACATGCTCCTCCAAGTCCAAATGAAATCTACATCATCCCTGTTTGTTTTAATACATGTCTTATGGGAATGATTCACCAGTGCGTGATTGTCCAAAAAACAACAACAAAACAAAAGAAAAGTTTGTAATATTGCATATATATTCAATTAATAAAAAATTATTATTTGAAAATCATCACTTGAAAAAAAATGTCACATTATGGAATGCACAAGCTTAAAAAATGCAGCATGTTCTATTAAGTTTTTTACCAAGAGTACACAAATCATTCAGTACCATAGTATACTATACATCAAAGTAACATAGTATTACCATCTAACACTAGCACCAGTACCTTTAATAAAGGCATCAATATGGAAGCGAGCCATATATAGATTATTTCTATCTGTCTCTCTTTTGCGCTGCATTGTTGATGGCCAAGATTTGGATGGTTGCTATAGAGATTGATGGGAAGCAGGGCAACCACATTTGGGTATGGGGGACAGAACGAGTGCGAGTGAGGGAGAGAAAGAGAAAGAGAGAGAATATTGTCATAATTGCATGTTCTGCTGATGGTGCTTAAGAAGTGAAGCCAGCAGGGAAATGAAAGCCAGATCGCAGTTTGCAGTGTAACCTCTCTGAGAATGAGAGATAGATTTAATTTCATTGGGCCACAAGCATCACAAAACAGCCTTGGCGCTCTACAACAACCCCAAATCACTCTGAGACAAAAACTTGGAGAATTTGGAGAGAGAGAGAACACGAGAGAGAGAGAAAGGGGAAAAACTAAAAACTTGGCAACTTTAGCGTCTCCTGGCTGTTAATGCTACAGCAATCCTCTGTGTTACTTTACATCTGTTAAGCCGTTTGTCACTGGTCGTTAGAGTGAGTTATCTTTTGAGGAATTAAATTAGAGCCAGACATCTATTCTCAAAGTAAAAACTTCACTCTGAGGGGCAACAGATTTGTTATAAATCTGTTAGGAGTCAGTTGGTGTGACCCAAAGGTAATTTCTCATTAATGGAGGATCTCTGTGGGTGTGTTTGGCTTTTCCATCAGTAATTTCTTGAGTGTTTATTTGCAATGATGTTTCTTTGTTCTTGAGAGTCCAGAGGCACATACCAGACCCAAGCCAGCTGGCAAACCTCTGACTGTATAACTTCAGGTTTGCATTGGGTTTACCCTGCTGAAAAAACACATCTACGGCTTTGTCAATCTGAAAAGTGTCCTTCTGAAGTGCTTCTGAAGTGGCCCAGACTGTTCAGTTTAATGCTTTTCAGGGGTGGTACACATGCTTTTACACTTAAATTACAACTGTATACTTGGATACTAAGCACTGAGGTGGGTCAGAGTAGACATCATTTAGTCTGGTTTTATGTGGGATTGCGTATTTATGCTAAATTTTAAGCAGTCACAGAGTGACCTTAAATCGGCTATGTAAAGATGCCTTAAAGCCAACCAGCAGACCAGCATGACCAGGCTAATGGAAACCAGCTAAGACCTACAAACAAACTGGCTGGTTTTTTTTTTTTTTCTAAGCAGGGTCAAGAAAAACATAATTAGTTTTAGAAGTAACTGTTGTGTTGTGAACTAGCACATACACAGTCCATCTCACACTTTGTCCTAACCTCAAAACCTGTTTCTAGTGAAAAGTGATTGATCTGTCCACACTGAGTGGCTCACCTTTTGACCACGTCATCTCCACTCCAACACGTGAGCTCGTCGATGCCCATCTCTCCTTCGCACAGTGTCTCCGGAAGTATGGAGAAGAAAGACTTATACCGGGAGCTATACTCTGTAAACTCCCTACAACACAAATCAACAGAGAAACAGACATGCAGATAATAAGCAACAATGAGACATAAATTATTTTTAATGTTTTGAAAGATAAATTCAGAACCCCATTGTTAACATCAGCTTTAGTAACGTAAAAAAACTAAATAAATTTTAATTAAAAAATGTAATAAAATTTAATGTGTGTGTGTGTGTGTGTGTGTGTGTGTTAATTAAAAAAGTTTGTGCATATTGTGTCTCTCTATCAGATGGATTTGGTGGAGAGATGGAGATGAAAAATTTTCTGTCCAAACAAGAATATTTCAGGGATGAACATTACAGAGACAACTGCAAGGAGGTGGGTAATTACGGGTCACATGCTTAGTAAGGAACCAATCAGGCAACCAGAAATTACAATTACTATTACTTTTTTTTGTTATTGTGAAATTACAATTACGGTTTTCACACTTTGGTTTGTTTGCTTGATCTGAACCCAAGTTCGATTCGATCCCTCACCCATTAGACCACATTTCTTAAAAATAAAAATAAAAATCAGTTTTAAATTCGAGTCAAAAGTCAAATTATGTTTTAACATTAGTGGCTCACATACAAAAATCTGACCAGACTGTATTAATACCAAATGTGATAACTTTTCAGCTTCCACAGCAACCAAATAAACCAAACTCTAATGACAGAAGGGCTCGATCAGCACCATAAACACTAATGTGAGAACACCCTATCTGGTAATGTATTGGGGAAAAGAAGCAGAGATATTCTATATTACCCAAGGAAAGCACAAACACAGATTCAAATTTTAATTAAGATAATCAAAAATAAATGCAATTTTTTTAGTAAATATATTCATGCTTACCGCGCAACCTTTTTCAGAGTTCTACTTCTATCGCTCCTGGAGGTTTTCAGAGGGAGTGAACTATAACGGTCAAACCCCCCAGTACAACACAATGGAACAGTCCAAAGGAAGATGAGGCAAGCAGTTTGGAGGGAAGGACAGAGAGATGGAAGAAACCAAAGGGCAACAAAACAGGGGGAGGGGATAACGGTGAGAGAGGGAGAGAAAAATCATGACCATGAAGAAATAAATAAATCTGGTTCATGCACATGCAAACCAGACCTGGAAGGTGGGTTACATCACACTAGCAATGAAACTCAACCAGGCAGATTCAGGAAATACTGAAATCAAACTGAGATCACAACAAATAGTATTTGAAAATTAGACAATAAGAGACGTATTTTCAGGGAATTAACTCATTCCCTAAAGCACAAGAAATTATGTAATCAAATCATTATGTGTTTAGTGTTGCTTTAATGCTTAAAAAAATACTTATGTCTTTAGTTAAAATTTATACATGAAATTAACTATGAACTAAGACTTCCAGAACCCTGCTATTGAGCTCCGTTATTCATGTCAATGGAGATTCAATATGGATGTAACATGTATAACATTGTGTTCTGAGCTCTGATCTTAATAATGAGATCAATCTAGCTATTCTTTGAAAATGATTGTAAATTTTTAATTTACACATTTCCTTGCTTGCTTGTCAGAGCATTTCCAAGGCTTTTATTGCAGAGAGATGTTGTCATCCATACGGTGATAAGTGTTTGCTGTCGACTGCACCACCAACTTCTGCACACCCTGAAAAAAACCTCTAATCCATTTATCTCTCTGTGTTCCTGCAGGCAACAGTCTCCGCCAGTTACAGCACTGTCTTTGCCAGCCTACCACTTAGTGATGGCTATCTGCAGCATTTGTGTGAGGACCTTCAAGATCTGGGTCTGAAGACACTTAGTTAAATGTCCAATAGCATACTTTTAAATCAGGGTCTTTAGACACACTTGCCAAATGGGTTAATATGTCTGTTTTACCAAAAGTGTGTGTACCTGCATGTATATTTACACACTTTATGACATATTTCTTATTTCAGACAGCAAGGAATCATTGGCCTAGCAAAGGATTTTTTAACACAGGTGCACAATATATCTCTAGTCATAGCCATATTGTTCGGAGTAGTGCTTTTATTATTGGAATAGGTCTGATTAAAAAGATTTTAGATAATAGAGGTTAGTTTTTATGTACATCATAATGCTTTCTATGCCAGATTATATAGTGTGTATAGTAAAATAAATGGAATACATTTTTTTAAATGTTTTGAATCATTTCAAAAAATAAACAAATACAGAATATGGGATGTTGGCAAATAGTTTGACCCTGATATGTCAACAATTAATAGCAGGGTTAAAAATAAACACAAAGGAATACATAAATTAAAATAATGAAAGCATAAAATTATTATAAAAATGATTAAAATGATTAATAATTTTATATATATATATATATATATATATATATATATATATATATATATATATATATATATATATATATATATATATATTTTTTTTTTATGAACTATAACCTGTCAACTACAGGAAAATGTATAATATGGGTTGTCATATTAATTATCGAGTTTGGTCAATTAATTTAAATACAAGTGCATCCCTAATTTATTGTTTAAAGGCAGATCTTCAGGTTACAAAAAACTCTACCTCAAGACTTTTAAATATCAAAGAGCTATAAAAATGATTTTTTCAATAAATGAGTCTGTGACAGAACAGAGGATCAAGTCTTACCTGTTAAGGTGAGCCAACATGCCGGTCTTATTGGCTCCTGGAACGTCCTGTGAGCTGTTGGAAGGAGCCGGTGAGACTGTAGTCGAAGGAAACTTTCTGACTGTGGTTGAAGACACATTTGAAGAGTGACCACATACCTTATCCACCTGAAAGACAGAGAGACAGATGAGAGAAGGTTATGCCATGTCCCTTCAGGAAGGCAGAGCGGATGATGTAAGTGTGTTTGTCTCTGTGATAAATGAAACTCTAATGGAAAAGTAGAGACAATAACAGATCACATTAAAGCAATTAATGAATGAATTGATTAAGACCTTAGACAGACAGACAGGGTTTTGCCTTTATTTTTGGGATCTAATGTCCTCAAGCATTGTAAAACCTGAAATCAGTTTACCCTGAAGCAGCCAACGCTCTCCAAAAGGAAAGCATGTCCCTACCATGATGAAAAAACTAAAGTGTGTGTGTATAAACCAGTTTATCTCAATTTGCATTTGCTTTTATACCTACACCTCCTTCACCTCTGTCTCTTCCTTGTTCACACACACATTTTTAATCAATGCCATTTCATCCCACTAAAAGCTCCGGCAGACGTCACCAGTCCATTAGTCAAAGCAGACCTGACTACAGTGATCCAAATGATTACCATCAGTTTCTGCCCTCTCCTATCAGTCACCTTGAATAATGACAATTTTATCCGGCATTAATAAATCCTTTTCTCCTGCATCATTTGTCATTGCTCTGGGAGCTCAGAAGTGAAGTTGGGGGTCAGGAAAAAGACAGTCTTGGCTCCGACACTCACTTTACAACCTGAATGAATATCAAGGTGCAACCCTGCAGGATAAATGCACGGAAAGAAAAACTAAAGAAATGTTTGAACCAATGGTGTGGTATCCATTCAAAATTTATTAATATGTACACTTTAAATTCTATTAAGTACCTTTAAGGTACAAACATGCACCATTTAGGGCTAAATAGTGTTCAAAAGATGTCGACAAAGAAATGACAAATGATGTGACATTTTAAAATGCTTTACAATTTTATGGAGAATGTTTGTTAGCAGGCCAATGTTTCACTACACTTGAGAAGGCTACATTTATGATAAAGTCCTCAAAAATATAAAACTGCTAAAATGACTTGACTTGAAAAAAACTGCAAAACTTAGTCGGAACACTTGTAGAAAACTTCATATATTGACTAAATGTCCTAAATAATTAAATATATGTCCTAGGTAAAAATCTAAAAATACCTGTGAGCAAGAGAGTATTAGGTTTGAGATGAGCCTTTACTACTGAATGCAAAAAAAACAAAAAAAAAAACAAGATTCAGACGCAACAATGAAAGTTAACTTCATCTGCTTCACAAACTTTACAATTTTTCTTCCTTTTATTAAATAAAAACTAAAAATGTCATCTTTAGTGACTTGAAATCAATATGTTTACAACAAGTTAGTAAAACGAGTTTTATTTCAAAATCCGCAAATAGCACCTCTCTCAAAATACACAGTCTTTATGGAAGGTCGCCGTGATTTTGCCAAATAAGACATGTTCCTGGATCAACATCTTTTGATGATCCTGGATCAACATTATTGTACAAAAATAAAGACATAACCCAGTCCCTACCCGTAAACCTAACCCTACCCATAATTTATTCCTAAAACCAGTGGGAAATGATAGCAGGGGCGGGTCTACGTGGTGGCCAGGGGGGGCACCGGCCCCCCCTGAAATTCGATTGGCCACCCCAGGTGCCCCCCCTATGTGATTGGTGAAGTTCGCAATTCAAAGAAATGCAGCGTCTTCAGAGAAACAACGCTCGTCGCGATATTGGACTTAATTAATTAATTCTTGACCTGGGTCTTCAGTCTGTGATTAACTCACCTCGTGTCTGACAAGTCTTTGGGTTCAAATCATTCCTTAATCACGTGACAGACCCATGCGCTATTTCTGACATTTCTGTCACTGTGTTTTTGTTACTGTTTCTTGAGGATCTGTGGTGTTATTATTTTATAAATAAATAAAACCTTTTTATAAATAAAATATTGATTAATTTGTCTTTTTGACTGTCTATCAGTAAATAAACACTAGGCTATATAATAATCCAAGTATTTATAGCCTAGTTTAATTTTTAATCCATTTTTAATAATATATGTATAAGATGCTTGCTCAAAAAGGACATAATGACATAAATTAAAAGCAAACAACATTTTGAATCCTAAACAAGTAACACTACAGTTCTATAGTCTAATCTGAAGGGTGAACTCAAAAGACATAAATCATACAACACGGTCATTTTTGAAGATTAGAATCCACTGTAAAAAAACAACAAACAAAAAACAATCAAAGTGATGTCGCCGTCATAGAGACGACTCGTTCTTCCCTAGTCACATTAAAGATTCGTCGTTCAAGAACGACACATCACAAGACACCAAACAAAGCAAAAGAGCTGGTAGGTAACCTTTATGTATGGTTTAATATGTTTGTATGGTTTTCTCAGATCAATGTTTTTACATTTTTACGAGGCTCTGCTCGCGTTGGTCGTGGTTGATTTCAATCGAACGTTCAGTCAACGTTTAATAAAACACAATAAAAGTAAAATACGCTGGGGGGCTATCAAACAATAAACAGTCATGTTGATTTGCATATTTTGTATCAGTTTATTTTGTGACAGTGACCACATATAGCAAGATTGCACCAAATGACAATATGCACAGAATGTTCCATAATAATAATTGTCTGGTGACACCTTACTTGTTAATGCATGAGAGTAAGTCAGTTAGAGAGTCAGTTAAATTGTCAGGCCTAACTTAACCATTTACACATGAAATGTTGTGGATGCATTCTGTGCATTTCATTTACAATTTGATTTTTTTTTTTTTTTTTTTTGAGATTGAGAAAAACAGACACACATAAGTGTTTCTTTTGAAGGCAGGGAAGAGAGCAGTGGCAAGCCATGAAAAGAAGTAAAGATATAGGGAGTTTCTTTCAATGAAAAAAAATAAATAAATAAATATATGGGATGACAAAAACTAAATTAATCAAAAATGTGCTTTATTACTGCATTTGTTTACAAGTAACTTATTCAAGTTAATAATAATAATAAAATCAATAGGATATACGTAATACACTGTAGAATTTCGCTTTTTTTTTTTTGGCCACTGGCGGCCACCCCATTAGGAGGCAGTGCCCCAGCATGGCCCCCCCACTGAAAATGCTCTAGACACGCCCCTGAATGATAGCTGATTAAAAAGGGTGAAGAAGCACCCAACTCTTGTTGTAAGCCTAAAACTGATTTTTCCTGAAAAGTTAGATCTCAATTCTTGGAATGTTGATCCAGGCACATGGTGTACGGTACTTGGTGAAATCACGATCACCCTTTCTGGACATGATACCAGGCTAAAGAAAAAGAACATTTAAAACATTTATTAAACTACAGTATATTTAAGATATCTGATATCAGTACATTTATACTTAATAGCTTGTGCAAACATTATTAAACACACTGACATGTGTTAAACATCAGCTTTAATGAATAATAAACTGAATCTGTGTCTTTCTCATACTTTCAGAAGCCTTTGAGCCTAAAGGGAATGAGACATTATATAGGCCAATATGTGGGAGTGCTGGGAAAATATTTGGGTTTTGATTTTGTTGTATTCTGTGTAGTTTATTGATTTATCCTTTATTGTAAATATTTTTCATCCTCCTCTTATAACGAACAGCATGGGATCCATTGTTTCCACTTAAAAAAATCTCAGCGGTGGATTTTGGACCAAAATCTCAAATACACAGTGGTTATCCTTGAACCATCATGCGTTTTATCCTGTTCCCCGTGTAATTTCTTCATCCTAGTCAGTTATATGAAATTGAGGTAAGCAGCTGCAGTTCTGCGATTAGATAGATAGATAGATAGATAGATAGATAGATAGATAGATAGATAGATTCAACTATAAAGAAACATTTAATATCCTAACAATCTGATGATATTCGGGAAGTTACATAAGCTTCTTTATGCATGGATGGAATTACTCTCCGGAAGTTTCTTATGTCCAGTATCAAATTATTTTCCATTCGGAAAGTCTGGGAATTTTTTCCTGTAAGGCTTGGCTAATTTTATAAGTGAATAAAAAATTAAATAAACCCACAAAGTCTTCTCTCCAAAACATGACAGACATTGTATGGTAAAAACAAAATGTCTGCGGCCCAGAATAAACCCAATGGCCTTCTCCCGATCTCCTCCTCCTGTAAACAGGGTCCAGAATATTTTGAGGTCTGTTCATTTAATCAACACTTAGAGGTGGCCAAAAACACATTTGTAGTGTAAATGCAGATCTTTTCTGAAAACGCTTTTTTTAGCACAGTGGATGACTGAGAGGTGATTTCTACTACAGTTAACTCACCTGTCAATCATCCAATGGGTCATATAATATGTATGTGTGTGTGTGTGTGTGTGTGTGTGTAGTGAAAGACAGAGTCTTAAATGAAACAGATCTTTAATAAGAATCGAAAGCATGTATAAATAGGGATTATCCATGTGTGAGAGAGGGCAGAACTGAGTGACACCCTGATCTGTGACACTAAACACAGTGGGTCAGTTCACTGGTCAACTGTTACTCAATTACCTACTGTTGAAAGCAAAGGTTTGCTCTTGTCTGGCGAGTATGTGTGCACCTGCCTGTCCTTGTAAGATCTGTGAAATTCCAAAGTGTGAAACACTCCGGGTGTGATTAGACGGGGTTTGAACAATGCTTTATCCCATGTGGATAGAGTCTCAGAGGAAGACACATGCGGGAGCTGTGAGCGCCTGGCCTTGAATAACAGACGGACTGTGCATTTGTGGTTGAAAGCGAGTGATTGGCTGCAATTTTACTACAGTGTGCAATAAGGAAGGCTAATTTATGGCATGTGATCTTAATATGTGCCAACCACTCGAAATATATCTTTTATAAAGGACTGTCTGTTTTAAAGACAGGCTTTTCCTTCAGTCATAATGTTTTTGTAAGTCCCTCTTTGGGGGAGTATTGAGTTACATGGTGTGGTGATGGTGTGTGATGAAGTATGTTGATGTAAGAATCTGCTCCAGAGGCAGCACAACGTTCTCAGTGCTCTCTTGCCCACAACTTTAGACAGACAGACGGACGGATGGATAGCCGGACCGACAGATAGATAGATAGTAGGGCTGCACGATTATTCGAAAACAATTGCCATGCACATTTTGTTAGTAAAGAGTTTACTGTAATCATCAGTAAATCATCACGTGCTTTCAGATGGAGCAGCATTTACTACACAGAGCCATAGTTCACTGACAAGACGTTTTTATTGCGCGATTATGAAATCGAAGAAACCATTTGCGATAATGACTGCTATTTGCATAGCTTATCCAGGGTTGCCAACTCTCACGCATCTGGCGTGACACTCACGCTTGGACTACAGCATGAAATTGATGCTGAAAGCGTGAGAGTCACGCCAGAAGTTGGCAACCATGGCTTATCAGTGAACTACAGCTCTGTGTAGTAAATGCTGCCCCATCTGAAAGCCTGTGAAAATACCACATTTATTTACATATTTTTACTCCAAACTCATCACTTCATAATGTCAGTTGAGTGTTTGAAATAAAACCTTCTGTGAGATGCAGCTTCTTACACAGAATAAGGCACGCCACTTATTTTATAGTATTCTAAGCAGAGATAAAGGCATGGCATTATAAATATACTGTATTTTAATGAAAAGTATAATAATAATAATAATAATAACTCAGATAAATCACATATTGTCATAGTCATGTGCTTATTAGTCAAGTTAAATCAATAAAAGCATTTAAATCTTCTGTTTATCCAGCTACCGATATAGGCATTTTCTGGGTTTCTCATGTCAGGCGTATTTGGAGTTTCAGCACGAGAGCGCCCTCTGGCCTTTGAACCGTGCTTCACTGAAAGATACGCATGACAATCACAGTTTCTGTCGAATCACAATTTCGATTCCATTCCGATTTATCGTGCAGCCCTGATAGATGGATGGATGGATGGATGGATGGATGCATTGAAGACACTCATTTTGAAAAGAGGCAAAATTACTTTTTAAATGCCAGCACTGTTTGAATAACATCACAGTGCGTGGTGTTGAATTAAGCAGTGTTCAGAATAAGGCCATGGCTGTGCCAGCATGGGGAGAGAAGCCAGCATCACCGTTTAGTTAGCAGTTGTTTTTCATGTAGGTCTGGCTTGAGTTTGTGCCTGAACTGTGATTCTCTGGATGCTTTGTTTGGCTTTATTGTTGCCACGTTGATTTTCACACATACACAATCAGCTGATTAATGACCTGTGAGTGTGTGTGTGTGTGTGTGTGTGTGTGAGTCTGAGATCTGTTTGTGAATTCTACTCTCATATCAGAGCAAACAGTTTCAGACCCACGGTGCGACTGACTTGATTACATGTGCTGTACATCAACAGCACAATTCTAAAATTTGCTAAAATACTTCCTCCATCAGGTTTAAAGAACAAAGACAACTATAGGAAGGCATTCATAGGTTGATTTCTTTACTAATCCCGTTTGTCAGCTACTTCCCTTCTACTTAAATAAAGAAAGACAGAACAGTTTGCCAAGCTTATGTATCAATATCATTAAGTGCATCAAATCAACAACCAAATCTGAAACTGGTATCAACATTTTTGCCTATTCCGCTCAAATCACACCCCAAAGGCTGTTCTGTAATCTGGATGAATAGAATAGAATAGAATAGAATAGAATAGAATAGAATAGAATATGTTTTTGTCATGATTTGTTATTAAAACATAAAAAGTTGCAATTAACTCTTTATAAAAAAAAAAAAAAAAAAAAAAAAAAAAAAAAGGATCATGGATCATCAGGGTTTTATTTTATATTAATTTCAGTTACCAGTCTGTCTCAGATGATTAACTACTAACCCACAAAACCCTCAGGAAAAAGAGAGAGACAGAAATCAGCAGCGGGGTTTAAATTGTGGCACATCCAATGTTTCGTATTTTCCATTTAAGATGCCGAATGGAAGTTGTATATTGAATTTACAACCACAAAACGAACTAATAACAAACACATTGTACGTCACAATGGATATTTCTAAGCTGTGCATTGCTGTATTTGTTTCCTATATGCTATTTATCTCCTCATTCTGTCACAGCCAAGTTTGTGGTCTGGACACACACTCCACCTCAGAAAGCTTCCCAGATTTAAAGCATTCTCTCTGTCATCGTTCTCTTAAAAAGCTTCTCTTTACTAACACACGGGTGCTGAGCATCTGACCCCAGACTGGCTGACTCAGTGGCTGTAATGCTCACTTTCCTCGTCTCTCTCCTCTCCTTTCCTCTCCTCATCTTGTCCCTCTTCCCTACTATCCTCTCAGATCTCATTTTCTCTCTTCCATATTTCACTCTAAACCATAAATATTCTGTTTACGAGCATATTTTCTGTTTCACCGCACTTTGTCATAATCATTCACACATCATTTGCAAACTGGTTTCCCAGCAAAATGGATGTCACCAGCCTCCACAAAACATCAATGTAAACAACATTTTGAAAGATGATGCACTGGGAAACCAAATCAGATATAACTGTTTAGGAACCATAAAGGTGCAGTAACATGAAAAAGCAAGAATGAAAATCTTCCAAGTCCTCTAAAGGTCAGGCTTCGGTTACAAAAAGATGGAAAGATGGATTGGTGAAGGGATATAGTGTGATATGGCATTCTCCAGAAATAGGGTACAAAAAAGGGCCTGTAACAATTTATTTTATATGGATGTATTTATGGTGTATTTTTTTTTAAATACCATTACTATTTAAAATAAAATAAAATAAAATATAATAAATAAAATATTAAATATAAAATATAAAATATAAAATAAAATGGTTATATACTGTACATATTTATATTAACTTTTATAACAAACTAACTAAATAAATAAGGATATGTGTGCCTCAAATGCAAAAGGATGCCAAATTACACAATACTTGTGGAAAGAGTCAGAAAGTGAAGAGAAATTAAAAAATAAATGAATAAAAATAGATAAATGAGAGCTAGAGGAAGGTGAGTAAGAAACGCAGGGCTCCTTTACTGACCCCTCTCTCATGACCGTCTGTCCTCTGGGCTTTGGAAATCTTTTATAATCCCAGGGGTCTTTTCCATTTCCATTATCTAAAAGCACAAGCTACTATTAAAATTCCTGTTTAAGACTGTAATTAGAGCCCTCAGTTAAACCTCGGAGGAAATAAGGTAAAACAGCACATTAACTGCTTAGTTAGGACAGCAGATATTGAATTATTTCATTTTTCTCATTTTTGTCTGATATGTGCTCACTGTTGTCAGCAGCCACTTTGAGGCACAGAAATTACGAGTCACCGTACGAGCTTCCACGCTAGCAACATTGAGACATCACAACACTTCAAATGAACTCTGACCTCACGTCTACAGTCCCGTTCAATCTCCAGTCCTGAAATTATATTGCGGTGTAAATCCTTTCATTAATATACATACAATATAATATGTATTTAATATCAAATGTTATATTAATATAGAAGTATATCATAGAAATATATAATAATATTTTATTTAATATTTCCTTTTATTTATTTATTTATTTAAATTTTGTAGACTACTGTTTAGATGTTTGGGTGTAGAATTTTTTTTTTCATTTCATATTTTCATCATAAACCAGTGATATTGCAGAAATATTATTACAATAAGTAACTGTGATTTTTTTTTTTTCCCTGTGATTGCAAAACTGAATTTTCAATATCAGTTACTCCAGTCTTTAGTGTCACATGATCCTTCAGAAATCATTCTAAATAATAATTATTATTATTGGCTTTCCTTTTAATTTTATTTTATTAAGAGCTGACACTTTACATTTGCATTTTATCATTTAGCAGACTAATACTCTGAATCCTTTTGCGGGGTGGAAACTGATTTAGTGGCAAGTAAACTAGATATCCTTGATCCCACCTATTGTATACATTATGCTTTGGTTCTTGGGTTTATATCCAATTTCAGATTTACTCTCTTTTAAACGTCACATAATAAATGCATATTGCATGTTTGGTCACTGCACCCGTCAGTCATATGGCTCCTTGTTGTCTAAGTCGACAGATTTTGGCCTTAATAAGCACACAAGGCCATTACCCAAAAAGAAAGAACAATGAAGGAAAGCTGTGCTCTCTAATTGTATAACTAGCACTGACAGTCCAGAATTAAAAATGACAATGAAAGGAATGTGCATTGCATGCATGACACACACCCGCACACATATATACATGACATTACCCAAGTTCAGCTAGTATCATAACCCAGTATCACCTAAACCCAAAGGTACATGTGTGTGACACCTGATCTACAGGGATTTAAAACCACACACACACTACACACCAAGACCACAGAGATGTAAAAAGACACCCCAGTCCGCTTTTAAAAACCTCTCGATTTACTCTCTGTCACTCTCTTCATTCTAGCCGTACAGAGCTGGTCAGTAGAAGTCTTTCAGACATGCATGAGGGCAGCCAGTGCTGTCAGCACCTACAGTGTCTCGACAGACCTCTAAAACCTGATCCCAGAAAACACACACACGCAGCATGCTCTCTCAGGCAGCACACATGACGGGACGGCATGCCAACTGCAATCCGTTTGGGAAAGTATCCCAGTTAAAATCAAACCATTGCTATAATTCCTCTGATAACATCCTGGCTACACACACACACATTTGCAGCGAGTGGAGAAGAATACGGTTTATGATCTTTGGAAGGAGAATACAAAAATGAGAGAGGCAGAAAAATTTTGCGCTTTATTTGAACAGAACGGAATACAAGCATGTAAAAGCACTGGGAGATAATGTGAGCAGGGGTTTGTGGGTAATGGAGTCTGTTACCAGGATGGCAGTCCTGCGGGTTTCAGTCTCACTATTTTCTCTCAAACTCATTGCTGAGTGTAAAGAAAACAGTGGAGATTTACACACAGCAGCAGAGTAAAACAGAAGTCACCTGCCATAAACTGGACCCCAAAAGAACTGAAAGAACCTATTCAGTATCTCATTAGAAACACTACAGGACTGTTTTAGGTATGTTACCATTTGAAAGTTTGGGAACAGCAAGAATTTGTACTTTTTTTTTCAAAATAAAGTGTCCTGGGTTCACTTTGGCTAGGTTTTTCCAATCTCATGAAGTGGCTTTGAAGTGTGAATAAAAGTGAGTTTGACTGAGTCTGTAACAAATGTGCTTACAGTTCAAAGCTAAGAGCATGTGCATGGGTGTCAGACTCAGTGACGAATGTACATACAAAATTCTGCCTAAAAATAAAGTTGGATTGTTTCCAAACACTCATTCACACACTACACAACAACCGATAACAGCAACCTAAGAGACTATTTGTTTGGACACAAATCACCAGAAGAATCTGGCAGAAACAGTGAACTTGCCTGAGCCCTTTTTGGATTTTCATGCTTTCAGATTTCCTGCAAAGATGATTGCTAAGATGAACTACTACAACATTCCAGCTGGTGATATCCTAAGGCTGATATTATTGACAAATATTTGACATTTTTAATTATCGTTTGGCTGAGGACTGTCAGAAGGGGGACTTTTATTTTGACAGCACATGAGCGCAGACAAACAGGAATTGCCTTCATTAGTTTACTGTCTTTATTTAACAGACAACTGAAAAGGCAAACAGTATATTATTTGCATATATAATATTTATATAGATATAATATTTACACTGTCAGCAGTCAGCAAATATGCGTTTTAAAAAAGAAATATGGAGTTTAGTAAATACACATTGAAGTATTTGAATATATCTAAAAAACATTTAATGCTACCAAAATAGCAAACCGTCTATTTAATAGATTTGTTTTAGCAGTTTAAAACAGATGCATCAATCACACACTATGACAAGCATTCATTAAAAGGTTTATTTTATGTATTTTCCATCAACTTCTCGATTTTTCAAAAACAATATAGTAAAATTAAAGAATTCTCAAGTGACCGAGTCAAACATAAGCTGTCTATTTCACAGTTTTATTTTTTTATAAATTATTATTCTAAAATAATTATTATTATTTTATATATAATTATTCTGTTTTTGGTAAATATTTTGTACTATCTTTAAATTAAATAGTGTGACATTATGTGGGCCTACATTGGCTTTATACCAGGTACCCTGCTATCAATAAAATCAGAATCTGCCAAATCAAATCGGACAAATAAAAAATCTTGTCAGCCACTACTCACAGCATACAATTGTAAATATGCATGGAGACACCCACCGTAGCAGTTAGCCTGGGCCCGTGGAGCTGAGCGTAGAGTATTGCCTCCTCAACCTGACCTTTGATCCCCAGCAAAGCAAGTTCCAGGTTGTGAGCTCCGGCGACGATGTGCGTGAGATCCTGCAGTACGGTAACATACTGTCTCCAGGGGTTGTGGAGCTCTGAGAAGCTGGCCAGGCACCCGCGCATGACGTTGAGGCAGTAGCCACTGCACGCCCGGATCAGGGTGAGTCCACGGCAATGAGAGCAGTAATGCATGCGCACTAGAGCCCGAGTGCATTCCTTGGACAACTCCGCTGTCTCTGTAACATTCATTACTTTTAACCCCACCCCGAAAGCCAGGCTGAGCATCCGGCCTGCCCGCAACGCGCTTGCAAGTGTATCTGCCATCGCCTTAGGGTGCGGCCCAAAGGGGTTAATATCCTGCCTTGTCATGCGGAGACAGTCACCAAGCTGGTTTCCATCATAAGAGTCCTCTCCAATGCTCCCAGCCATGCCGGGATTGACAATACGAGTGTGGACTAATGGGAAGAGATTGTCGAAGAGACGATGGACAGCAGTTTCAACAGAGACATTGCCGGTGCCCTGAAGGAAGCGAGAAAGGTCAGTGAAGAGGCAGACGATGTGAGGGGAGATGGGCGACATGAGGGAAGAGTATGTGGTCTCGAACACAGAAGTCAGGTGATTCTGAGAGAAGGTGATTAGAGACTGGAACGTATCTGAAAGAGAAGTTGAGATTTAAAATTATAATTTATAAGAAAAATATTTAGCTTTAAAATAAAACACTACCCACACACACAGAGAGAGAGAGACAGAGTCTTAATACAAAACACAAGCACTAAGAAAATGAATTTTGTTATTTGTCTAACAGCTTTGATAGTGTGCACTTTCTATGCTACAAGCCATTGGTCAGACAAATGGAAAGCTCTGCCCCAAAGTCATGCTATTGGTTGAGCTTTTAAATTTTTGGTTTAAATCTGCAATGCAATGAATGCAGCGAAAGATAATTTCTTCTGTATTGTGACCCACACCCGAGTGTAATGGGTTATCAGTGTTGGACCCAGGGACCTGGTTCTATGCATCAGTTGTTGATTGGATTTTGAGATGCTGGCATAACAGTGAAAAGTGGAGACAGATGAATACGATGTTGCCAAGGGCAGGGTTTAAGCAATTAAATGATTGGAGAAGTACTGCATACGTCACTTTGATTAAATGTTATGAGGTTAAAAAAAAAAAAAAAAAAAAAAAAAAAAAAAATGAAATGCATGCACAAATGAATTGCCCACAAGATGTATAACATGCATTTAGAAAAAAGAAAGGGTGAATTTTAATTTCATGATGAATTTAAGCATCACAAGCGCTCCCCTATACAAAGATGATAATTTTCTCCATTTTGTCCGCTGGGCATGACATTAATCAAGCTATAGAAAAAGAGACAACCATAAAAGCCTCAATAAATAATTTTTAATAATGTCTCATGCGCAGGAAAACAAATGCAAGGGGAAGGTCTATGTGATAAATGTCAAAAAACATTTATGCCTGTTCACTGAAAACACATGACTATATTCAAATCAGAATCTCCAAAACTAAACTTATTTAATTTCATATAATGAAAGTAAATGATGACCATGGCCGTCGAGCAAGATTTCATTAAATGATGTCTTTACTTTTATTCTGTCACTCAAACAATGCTATCATAGCTTCATAAGACTTGGAATATAGCAGAGCTATTACTTTAAACCCAGTCAGAAAAAGTCTGTTTTACAGGATGGACAGATAAAAGAGAGAAAATGAGTCAGTGCAGTATGCCTGTTGCTCTGTTCTGTGATTTTCCTGTCACCCCTTTATCTCTCTCTCTCTCTCTCTCTCTCTCTCTCTCTCTCTCTCTCTCTCTCTCTCTCTCTCTCTCGTGCCTAAACTTGTGTTTGGTCAGTGGTTTGTTAATGCAGGGCAGCCTGTCTATTCAGCTGCATGACCACACACACACACACACACGCTGTACCAAGGGTACCGTTCTCTCTAAGTCCACTGATGTCAGACTGAAGGCATGTTAGGGAATGGAGGAACAGCGGCAACTGGACCGAAACTGAGACCAGTCAACACACATACAGACGTATTAACACAAAAACAGAAGCAGAGCTCTCCATTTCAGTCCAAAAGCTGTGGGGGCTTCCATCAATGCCATCACAATGGATCAGGACAACAACTAAACTCCCCCAATCACAACAGCTTTGTCTGAACATGCTGGCCCCATCAAGGGGCATTCACACAGGATGTGTTTTTGCATTCTGTCTGCACTGCTTTTTAATTTTTGGTCTATGTACATGTGCGTCATACAGATCTCTTTGTTGTTGCATAATGCTTTACAGTTTTAGAATCTTGTGGCATGAGTTTTACATTATGAAGATGCCATGGTAAAAACTTTGTTACACATTGTAACGATTCAAACAAATCTCCATATTCATCGGGAAGAAGGAGGCGGGAACCGGCGCACAATCAAAAACGTTTTAATATTCAAAAGTAAACACAAAACAGCGCGTCAGCCCCTCACGGCGACTGACGCGCATAAATAAAAAGCAAACATAAAATAATGTCCCAGGCCTGGTCCTCTCTCGTCCTTCACGGTCGTCGCTCCAGTTTTATATCCTTCCATCTCCTACGTGGGACTCGATACTAGCGGTGGGGCTCAGGTGTAGCTCATCTCCAATCACTACACCTGGCCTCACTCCTCGTTCCCACGCCTCTCGGCCCCGCCCCACTCGCCACACACATCAACTTCAGTTTTAAAACAATGGGCCAATCAGAAGAACCCAGAGGACTGACAAACATTGTAAGCATTTAAAATGTGTTTAAAATTACAACATTACGGGTTAAATGGGTCTCATTCCTTAACCATGTAAACACACACATACACAGACAGAAAGAGAAAACTGAAATATATTTAAAATTTAAATCACCCGTTTTCTTATAATAATAGGCTATATTTCAAAATGTAATTCATTCCAGATGGCAAAGCTACTTTTCAACAGCCATTACTCCGGATATCCTACAGAAATCATTCTATTATGCTGATTTGGAATATCAATAAATCAAGAAGCATTTCTTATTATTATCAATGATGAAAACATAGAATTTTTGTAACATTGTAAAAATCTTTACAGCTACTTTTTAAAATCTTTGCTATTTTAATGTGTAAAAAGTATGAAAAAGATTACGTTATAGTGCTCACTGGTTTATGCAACTGGTTTGATAAAACTGTGGAAGAACCACAGTGTCTAGACCATAATGACATTCATTATTTTTCTCACCAAAACATTACAGCGAGGCCAATGATAGGGAGAAGAAACATAGAAAGGAATTTGTGAAATGTCATGGATTGAAACTTATTTCCCCATATAAGCACTACAGCCTAGTGTGTCAAACACATGCAAACCTCAAGTATTGTAGAAGGAGAAAGTAAGGAATGGAAAGCCCACTTGCCATGTCCCGTTGTGTGTTAGTGTCTGCATATGAACCATAAATGTGCATGTGTGTGTGTGATCTACAGGGATGTGATCTATGTGGCCACATAGGCGAGAAGGTTGTAATGAGAGCAGAAAACCACAAGCAGAATATGCCAGTGTAAAGTTACAGCATTTCAGAGGGCAGCCTCATGCCACGAACACTCCGTAAAAACACCAGAAGTGGCATAGAGGGAGACAAGCAGACGGAGAAAGAGACAGGGAGCTGAAAGAGGTGATTTTGTTTGGCTTTGAGGCCTCACGCTACATAAATTGGCCAAATCATTGCAGGCCATCTCTGCCAAAATTTCAAACCCTAAATTTCTGTAGGGTTGTAGGGTTTGTGTACATCTGAAGATAAGCAGGATGGACAATTCTGCGGTTTTCAGATGGAATTACACTAATTGCAAGAAAATCAGGGATGATCCATATGGAGTTGCAGGCACCTCACTTCCATTTTGGAAATGGGCATTCAAACATAAAACAAAAATAAAGAGAACGAGAGAGAGGAGATCTCCAAGGAGAAACCACATGGAAGGCTAACACTACATAGACAAGAACAAACTTAAAGCAACACTCCACTTTTTTTGTAAATATACTCATTTTCCAACTTCCCTAGAGTTAAACAGTCGAGTTTAACCGTTTTCAAATCCAATCATCCAATCTCCGCGTCTGGAGGTAGCTTAGCTTAGCATAGATCATTAAATCTGATTAGACGTTAGCATCACATTCAAAAATGCCCAAAGAATTTTTATATTTTTTTTTCTTTTTAAAACTTGACTCTTCTATAGTTACATTGTGTACTAAGACCGATGAAAATTAAAAGTTGAGATTTTCTAGGCTGATTTTCCTGGCTAGGAACTATACTCTCATTCCGGCATAATAATCAAGGAACTTTGCTGACGTACCATGGGTGCATCAGGCACAGTGGTATTAAGCAGTGCCTGAAAATAGTCCCCAGCTAGTTTGTGCAGTTGCAGAGTTGCTGGGCACTATTTTCAGGCACTGCTTGATTATTACGCCGGAATGAGATTAGACTGTAGTTCCTAGCCATATCATATATTTTCTGTCTGTCTTAGTACTCAATGGAACTACAGAAAAGTCAAGTTTTAAACAGGAAAAATAAATAAACTCTTTGGTCACTTTTGAGCAAGATGCTAAAGGTCTAATCAGATTCAATGATCTGTGCTAAGCTGAGTATATTTACAAAAAATAAAAAATAAAAAAAATGTTCCTTTATTGTCCTGTACAGAAACCAACAGTGGTCTGAAAGCTGGGGGAAAGGCAAGTTGAAACCATTTGTTGCTCCATTAGTGCCTCAGCATTAAAGCAGAACTGCCAGACAATATTTTTCTGATTTTCTCAGAACTATGATTAGGTTAATTAAAATGCTATAAATGGTTTGTTTTTTTTCATAGAGCACAAAAACATATTACAGATTCTTTTCTTTTGGTTTTCCCTAAAATTAAGACTCTGGGTATGTTCGGAATGCCACCATACTAATAATTATATTACAATATAAACCACACAGTATGAAAATTTTTGCAAGCACATGACATCCGGATAACCAAAAGAGTTAACACTGTTAACAAAAATAATGTTTGTAGAAAAAAAAAGGAGTGCACAATTCCATGGACAGATTATTACCTGTCACTGGGCTCCAGAGGAAAGCAATGCTCTGTACGTAACTGGTTTGCGAGCTGGGTAACTGCAGTGTTGCAATGACACCAGTGAGCCAAGATGGGGCAAGATTTACAGCCATGTAACTGGATGTTATATAGCCTCTTAAGAGGGTCTACAAAAGGCTTTTAGAGATATCTAAACCACTTAATGACCAAGACTAATTTCCTAAACGCACCGCCTGCTGGCTAAGAGATTCAGTCTGCAGAGCAAAGCTGAACAAATTATAGTGTATAGATATAGAAAGATATAAAAGACTTTTAAGGATAGTTAAGTGTTCCCTGGTGTCACGCAACCCACAGAGGTGGATGTTGTTTTCCAATAAACATAACAATTATGAACTAATACATAATTTTTAACTAGATTCAATTGTAAAATTACATGTTTGGTCCTTTAAAACCTAATAACCAACAGTGACCCACTTTTGTCACGGCCAAGAGCCTACATACAAGGACATGCTGTATTCCTCAGTGACCACGGTCATCATTCAGAGCGTTCAGGAGTCCATCGACTGTCGATCATCTTCCACCCCAGAAAGCCCTATAATCCAGCCAAGGGCTTGTGTTTCATATGGGTCAGACGCAGATATGAGCTCATCACCTCTGTAGGGGGGCTTTAAAATCCCATTTTAATTAGTGACAATACATATGTACATCGCGGTCCTCTGACTAAAACAGCTGTGATGACAGAACATATCAGATTACCACATACAACTTCTGCATGAGAAGCTGAAGAACGGAGAGCTATGATGTTGAGAAACAGTTAAGAAGAAACAGAAAGACCAAATTATTTAACTGTTATTTAACAAGAGTTGAAAAATGCTCTGTAAACAAACATATGCGAGTACAGAAGGTTAAATCAAAAGCACGTAATGCTAGACATAAGGAGACAAACTAGATGCAAGCACCTGTCCAGAACCCCTCCCCTCAGCAGCGTCTTTGCTGTCAGAAGGGAAACACGAGGAGGGTGCAGAGGAACATTTCACCAATATCTCTCTCATTAAATGGCAATTAAAATGGCTTCCACGTTATTTGGAAAGTCACCAAAACAAACAATTCCTAAGATGCCAGATGCGGTGTGTGTGTGTGCACATGTGGAAACACAGAGCTCTCTGAAGGATTCAGTTAAAATCGAGTCAATCACTGTGCTGATCTAAGCTTCCCAATCATCATTCACTTCTGAATTGGTCTAGATTGAGCAAGAGTCTCTGCAGTCCAGCAACAATGTGGTGAATTGCTGTATAAAAGCAAATTGTTTCTGGAAAACTATGGATTCTAAATATTTGTGTTGCCAATAATTATTTGCATGTGTGTCCTTTGTCTTGAGAAAAAAAATCTTCAGGCTTGAAATGCAAATGCTAAATTTTTAAACCTATATCAGACACATTTGACTGAAAAATGTATTGCCTTAGGCCAGTGATAGATTGATGTTCAATGATATTTAAATAAAACACAATATGCCGAAATTTAAAGCCACATTTTGTCACGTCTATTCAATTGTTTACTATCACTATACTTAATGTATTAATTTAACTTCATGTAATGGAAACTATCATTCAAATGTTTGGGGTCAGTTCAGGTCAGGTCAGTTCGTATATATATATATATATATATATATATATATATATATATATATATATATATATATATATATATATATGTGTGTGTGTGTAAAAAAAAAATTAAAATCAAATTGATCAAAAGTTACTGTAAAGACTTTTACAATGTTACAAAACATTTCTATTTCAAATAAATGCTGTTCTTCAGAACTTTCTATTCATAAAAGTATAATAAATGCACAAACTAAAATATTAAGCAGCACAATCGTTTCCAACATTGATAATAATAATAAATGTCTCTTGAGTGCCATTATCAGCATATGTGACACTGAAGACTGGAGTGATGGCTGCTCAAAATTCTGCTTTGCAGTCACATGAATAAATCACCTTTTTTAAATATATTAAAATAGAAAACATTTTTATATTTTAAATTGTAGTAATTTTTCTAAATTTTTAATAAATGCAGCCTCTGTGAGCATAATTCAAACTTTTGAACAGTAGTGTAATTATTTATATTATTTTTTTATCAACTAATAGTTATTGAATATATACATAAGATATAATGAATATTGACTGACAATAATACAGAAATTTCACTTTGCATAAACCCTGGGAAAAGTCTGGTCAGGTTTGGAGTACATATCAGATTGTTCAGCTGGAAAAAGTAAAATAGATAAAAAGAACATGAACTCAAAAGAGGGCAGAAACGCTAAAGTAATGAGGACTAATGATCCCTTAATTCCAAAATAAAAAATGCTTGTCCCTTCCAACTGAACACTTTCTTCTAGTTCCAGCTGTGCAGACATCTCAAACATGTTCTGTGATGATTAGTGGCAGGTCATTCTCATGAAAGGTTCACCATGCTGTAGGAAAGGAATCAAACCACAATCCCTTTTCTGTCTCACCCTCCCAATATTAAAACAGCCTAATGATGTTGGAAGAGAAAAGGAGAGAGGGTGGAGAGTTTGAGGCATGATTGGGTTTGGGATTGTGTGTTCGGTTGTTACATTATTCATTTAGCTGATGCTTTTATCCAAAGCGACTTACAATTGCTATATATGTCAGAGGTCGCACGCCTCTGGAGCAAACAGGGGTTAAGTGTCTTGCTCAGGGACACATTGGTGTCTCACAGTGGATTCGAACCCGGGTCTCACACCCAAGGCATGTGTCTTATCCACTGTGCCATCAACACCCAGATTGTCTGTTTCAAGCTGAGATAATGAACTTAATAATGAGACATGAGACAGCTAGACGCCAACCTAAAAGCGGCTTCAATGACACTCCAGGGATAACACCACTCCTTTCTCCTCAGACGCCCCCTGACCAACACACTACTCGTACACTTAAGTGCTCAGTGTGCCTCCTTTAGAGGAGAGCAGACAGTGGGTCACTTTAAATCTTTAACATTTGTTAAACAACAAAAGTGATCATTCTGTCCTGTGCGGCATGACAGCTGGTCAGCAGGGGCTGGATGCGATGTTTAGAATCCATCCATTCCACTGTTACCATGGGAATGACATTGCAGGTGCACTGCGTGTGAGGCTGAAACCACTGATTTGCTCAGAGGTACGGTATGAGCATCACTTCCTGTCCCAAGCCCACAGCTGACATCAGACATTGGGTTTGGATCAGTCTGTCAGTTCAGGCCAAACTGTCTCTCTCATTCTCAATCCTTTTCTTTTTCTTTTTCTCTTTAGGAGACACAAGTTGTGGTCCAGGGCCAGCTAAGGAAGTAACATGGCAAGCTCAATTAGTCAATAGATAAATCTACCCTCTAAAAAGGCCAAATCATCCCTGGGAGGAGGATGTATGAGAGGAGGGGGATTCCTCTGAGACTTTAAGAGTCATGCGATTGTTGATGAAGACAAGGGAAAGACGAATAATAACCGAGAGAATGAAGGCCAAACAGAGTGGAAGACTGGAGGAGAATGAGCGAGTGAGAAGGGTTTCCCCACGGCACAACTGGCATGATGCCACCGAGAAGGCGTCTGCTGTCACTGTTGAGCAGTAATGAGGTTTTTACTGGCACCTTTCATGAATACAGCACACTTTAGTGTCCTATGAAATTTTTAAAAGCACTGTAGGCCCATAGCCCGTGCTTTTTGTTTTGAGAAAAAAGTGTTAGCCTAAAAAAAAAAAAAAAAAAAAAAAGAAAAAAGTTTGTATCAATCTTTTTGTTATTTAATTATTTTATTCAGAAGAAAAAAAAAAGTTTAACTCTTAACTCTTAAGTTTTAAGAGTTGTGACACTATCTTATCTTCATATTAGTTCAAATCCACAGCTAGCACAATTTTAAAAGCTAAAAACAAAGCATGTAAAATTTAACGAGCAAGTAAATAATGTTAATAATGTTTGCTGACAAAGAAACAAAACATTCTTCAGACTAACAGGAAATTGCTATTCAAGGTAATTACTTACCTTACTTGAAAGCGCCACTTAATTTAACACACATCGATTTTCATTCCTGAACCATGTAAACATCTGGATTCTGCTCTCGTCTTGTCTCTCTTCATCTCTCTTCTCCTTTATCTAAATCCTTTATGCAACATACATCTGTTATTTTTTACCTCTTTTAAATCTCCGAGGGAAAATGGTGGACATACTGACACAGAAACACACACTCGTGCACTTACACAAGGGAAGAAAGAGAATTAGCCACACTGTCATTATGAACCCCAGTGAGGAGACGGAGAGGCCTGACTGCTGCTCCTGACTCTGCCTTTACTTCATTGTATCCCTATCTTTGACTAAATATCATATACAATTAAACACTGAAATGACCTATCAGGTTCTATACAATGTGTAGTTTAAAAGCAGATTAAACTGTGTGACACACACACACACACACACACAAGAGCACTCATTCAAAATATTTCTAAATGTCCTTGAGGGGGGGATAAATGCTCATTTTCACTCAATATCCTGTTAATCTTGAGTACCTATAGAGTAGTACTGCATCCTTCATATCTCCAAAAAGTCTTTAGTTTTATTATATTTATAAGAGAAAGATAGTCTGTACCGATTTGTCCCGCAAAAACACCAACGGCTGGAGGCGTGACGTGTGGGCGGAGCTAAAGAATCACAAGAGCGAGTAAGCTTTGTGTTGAGAGCGTCTGGAAGCTGTGGCATTACCGTGAGGAAAAAACATCCAAAACAAACCATAGCTAACAGTCAGATTCAGCCGTTTATTTATTATCCAGAATCAGATCCAGAGGCTGAAATTTAACAAGAGCAGCATCAGCAACGACTACAGTGTCTCTATGTGGTATGTACTGAAACTGTATATATTTGCTTAGCGGTTTTGGAAAATGACCACTTTAGTCCACTTTATGTCGTTTTTTTTTTCTATGTTTGTTTGTTTTTTAAAGCTGTACATGTGGGAAGTGCAGTTTGATGCCAACATCGCATGTTGTTTACTTGATGTGCTTACGCGCCGATAGCTAAGTTAACAACACAGAGATATTTGAAGCAGTTTTACTCACCGCATGCGGTTCCAACACACGATCTTGACCCTTTTTCGTTGGGACTGCATCATCCTTAAGAAATAAACGATACGCAAATCCGGCGTCAAACTGGGCCTTGTTTGTAAAACAAGCATCTTCGAAATGCAGGGAACAAACAAAAATACTTGCACAAATCCGTTGATGCTCTGTGAAAAAAACTCCATCCACTGGTCCCTTAATGCTGTTTTTTTTTTTTTTTTTTGGTCTGCTGTGCTTTGGTGACATTTCGGTCTCTCACTCTGGTCAGTGATTGTCTCTGCTCTGCTCTGTCTGTTCTACGGGCGCACGCGCGCTCTTCCGGCAAACGTGCCCTCAGGACCCATATAAGGAAATTCTGCACCATCTAACGTCACACAGAGCCATACTTGAAAAAAACTTTACGAAACTTGTGACTAACCGGAAGGAGTATTTTTGGTAAACAAAAATACTCCTTCAAACGTACAACTTAATTTTGAAACTTTGTCCATGTTTAGCATGGGAATCCAACTCTTTAACAACGTAAAAAACTCAGTATGCATGAAATAGCATTTCACCCCCCCTTTAATGTGATTTTACTAATATTAGGCACAACCAATCAACCTCACTAAACTCAAGAACAATGGTTGAGAATCTATAAATCACTACAAAGACTATAGATTTCAAAACACACACACACACACACCAGCAGCAGCCGTAAAAGGCAATCAGGCTCTAATGTTTAAACATTCCTGATTACTGCATGTGTACTGTAGACGTGAAACATTCTGCGCATATCTCCACGTCTGAGACACAAACATTAGAAGCACTTTACTGGAATGCAATGAACAATCTGCGTTGTCTTGTGAATGCCTCAAGAAAACATTCTGGAGAAGACAAAGGCATGATTTAACAGCATAACCGAAAACTATGCATGCGGTTTGAAGCCTGTTTGTGAGATGCAGTATGTGTGGCAATATGTGTCCATGTCTGTGGCCGCAGATCGTGTTAAAATGAGTGTATCGTGAGCACAGGACTCAAATAGTGTATGTGAGAGCTCATTCATTCAAACCAAGGCTTGATACTCATGAATGAACTGACAGAATCCTTAATAAAAACCAGTGCTCTCTGCCAAAACACACACACATACACAAGGCTGCATACAACTGAGATTCTTTAAAGCTCCACCGCCGATTATGGTTTGGCCACTGGGTTCGACACTCATGAGAGTCTGGGCAAGTACTCTAAATTCCCCTTGCAGTGAAGTAATGCAGTAAAACCCAACCAAACCTCATATAACTAGACTTCATAGAACAGAATCTAACATAATTAAGACTAAATGCTTCTGAATGTTTGTAGCTACTTCATACTTTCCTTAAAAAACACATCTGGGGCTTTAATCAAGACGATGAGAAGATGCTTCCTGTTCAAGGGCAACTAGCGCCAAAGATGAAACTAAAGATAAAGCAGCTCTACCAATCAGACGATGCCAAAACACACTGAAGTAGAAAAAAAAACACTATGTCATTTCTAACAATTAAACAAGTCAAACTACAGGCAACAAAGACAGATACATAGAAACAGCCAAGCTCTGCCAGTGGCGGCATTTTGTCAAAATTGTGTTACATTGCGTTTCAAAATGAAATGTCCCATAAGTGGTGATGAAAGCATTAGAAGCAGATGAACGTTAATGTAGTTTTATTATCATTGACTCTAAACATGGCCTACATGCATATACTCAAGTGATCATGCCATTTTATTTTGCTTGAGGTTTTTGCTCTCTTTTATCATGACTGAGATAAGTGCAGTGCTGTACCAGGTAAGTTCCGGAGCAACTGCGTAAGAAAAAAAGCCAAAGCAAATGTCAAAATGTATTAAATTACAAATCGTGCATGTTAAAAGGTTATAATCAAGGAGAAATAATAAGTCTTAATTAGCAAATAATCTGCCCCATAATCAGAATTTGATTGAAAATAAATATAAGTAGTTACTACTACTAGTGGTCATTTCAGCTGGAAACTGTACTGAATTGTTTGTATGGGTACATTTTTGGAGTTCTATAAAAAATTACTGGCAGAGGCAGTCTTTCCAATGAGCTTACGTTGCTTTATCTGTATAAACTCATCCATTTATCCAACAGTCCATTCCTCTATCCATCCATTTCACTTATCTTAACCATTCATCCCTCATCAATGCATGCATCCGTGTACCCTGGAAGGCGGCAGCATGCTCAGAAATGAGATATTTCAGCTCATAGCTGTATGATCTGATGTTCTGGGTGGTGTCTCTCAGGACCGCTGCTCTGTAGCTCTCTTCCATTCTTCGCGTACAGCATGACGGCCCAGCATGCTTGCATATTGACAGGTCCACATCTACAATGAGAGAGAAAAAAAGCATTTGTTAGACAGAAGTTGAACAAATAACATTAATGACACAATAAAACCAAATGAAACCTGCACCAGTATCACCATTCACATGCATTCAGGCAACTATTCATTTAACGGTTGAGTGTTACAAATGCTCAGCCTCCAACACTGCAGAGATCACGGGGGTCAAGAAGATAGCATAATGAAACCTGATCCTCAGAAAGCTCCTGCACTCTCTTCACAGCTGCAACTTAATTATCCAGGATGCACCAGGTGCTTTGGGTACTAGAAGACTGAAGTCAGTTCAAGATGCATTGAACCCCATGTCCTCACCAGCCGAGGCCTTGTGTGGGCATGTGAACTTTGTATGATCAATATCCCTACTCTCAAAATACCTTGTATTTCCAATAGTCTGAGTTAACTACAGTATGTACATAAATACAAACACAAGCATCTTCTAAATAAGCTGTATTTTAACACACAAGTGAAATAATGGTACGTGAATCTCCCACTGAAAATATTCCAAAACGGCTTCCAAGCAAACTTTCTGAAATGGGAAAGACACTTAATGGTGCATTCTGAAATATTCCAATTCATTGTGTCACTCATTATTCACAACAATATAAAAATTATGTGAAATATTCACTGACGGTTTCCATAGCTAATTAAATTATATTTAAAGTTTAAAAAGCTGTCGCTTAGATCTTTGCTGGTGGGAAAATGTTATTATAGCCATTTTTAACTGTTAAAACATCCTTCAGTTTTACACTGTGTTTGGATACATGCTGCGCTCCTTCCGAACATAGGCTGATTGGTAATGTGATTGGTACATTTTTACAAAAATAAATACATTCATTAATTAATTAAAAACACCACCTGGACATACAGTTCACTGCAGTTTCCGGCTATAATTACACACCAACAACTTTTACTCCTCCTAACACAAATTTTGATTACGGGGCAGAATGTCAATTAATTATTTTCACACAGTTCCTTGCACAACTATGTCATGACCTCACAATGCTTTTACCATGGTGCATTTGCAAACTAAATTTGATGTTAGCATCACATAGCCATCTTTATAAGTATGCTTTTCTAAAATGGTAAACTTGCTCATGAGCTCACCTAGTACAGCACTCTAGCACGAGTTCAGTGGGAAACAAATTGTAAGAAAACAGTAAAAAGACTTATACAAGCAAGGTAGAATGGCATGGTTGCTTCAGCAAAAGCATGTTTAACTCAGTTGTTAGTGTAAGTGGTATATATTCAAACACAACACAGCAATAAGATTTTAGTGCCACTCACTGGATATTTTATTTCCAGTCTGCTGCGATACATACTACGATCAACGTATAAAATTCAGGTTCAACTGTTTCTGACACAAAAAAAAAAAAAAAAAAAAAAACTGAACACAATAATAAAAATAAAAAAATACTGTGTATTGCGGCTAACGGATGTTTGTTATAGCACTTGCATATCATTGCTCTCTTGTTGATTTTGATTTCTTCCATTATTCTCATTTGTAAGTCACACTGGATAAAAGTGTCTGCTAAATGACTAAATGTAATGTAAATGTATATAATTTTATGTACAAATATTTAGATTTTTAATTAACTGTTATATAGTACAATGACAATGTTAGAGTCAACTATGCAAACAATTATAATACCACTTTTAATATTTTTATACTCACATGTTATAAATTGCTTTTATACAAGCAAATATATACATGTAGCTGCCTTTTTATTTTAGGAAAAGGGGAACATTCCTTAACATCAAAAAGTTTGAAAATCCCTTGCTCAGAAGACTATCTGAAACTATCTCTTGCATCATTCTCTCTTCAAGTCTTAATTAAGACACGATGGAATGAATTCAGCCCCTGGCAAGTGAATTAGGACCCCAGCAGGTGTCTGTGGTTCTGCCCGAGTAGACACTTCCTTATTCTTCCTCCTGTCTGGAGTTCAAACTTAGCCAACCTGATCCCATAATCACCCTCGGGTGACAAAAAAGGATTAATGTGATTGGTCGGATTAAGTCTTTATTCAGTTTGCATTTGCAATATCACAATGACCACCAGTAACCCTGGGGCCATGCTCAAAATTCCCACTTTACAGGTCAACCAGAATGAGATGTCCGGAACCCAAACACGACATCTTCAGTGAGGACTGAAAATGTTATGGCTTATTTAGGTTAGGACATTTCCTGATGTTTGAAGTGCAGAAGCAACTTAATGGGAAAAGAAAGTCATTAAAGTAGACGGCAGCCCAACTGGATTTAACCTCTTGGTCTCCCGAGGTTCTTCTCAGGAAGCTTTTGGTGCTTTGAAGTGCTGGCATATGCTGGATCCAGCAGAATATTTACCCACAACTGAGGTGCTGTTTTTGGGAGGGACTATGTTGAAAGAAAACGTCTCTCAAAAGACCTGGACAACACACCTGCATTTCTCAAAGCCACATGCATGCTGCTCCGCTGTTTGGCTGGCAATAGCACCCACAGTAAGAGAGTGAAAAGCTGATGCATTGGGATGAAATCAGAAGGAAACGCAGACGTTATGAACCTCAAAGGGATTTCAAGGCACTAATACAGAACTTCAAGTTAAGTTGAAGTCAAATCTATGGTGAGGCCAAACAGGATCTTCGATAACCAAAAAATGCATCGGTCAAACTGACCACTTGGGTCAATGCACAAGGCATAAGGCCTTCAGTTTTGGACACACAAATACCTCCAAATCACTACAATGTGAATAATTTAGAGCACAAATGCAAACACATCTCAAATATACACCGGTTCCTAGAACTCCAAACTTTGGTACTCGGAGTTGGGTCAAAACAGCAGGAATAGCCTTACCTGACCTCAGTTCAAACATGGCAGATATATTCCAACCTTGACCTGGCTCTTAAAACATACCACGGATTCTTGTATCAGACTCAAAAGACTGAGCAACCACAGGCACATGGGCGCTAAAGTCTGAGAATATCTTTAATATGAACTTTTGGTCCACTTTTAATATTTTAATAATTAAAAACATCCATTTCAAAATTTCGACCATACTTGCAATGTTTCCCCGTCATTGATTGAAATTTCTGGGCTTCACTGTTATACAGTAGGGGATTATACTGAACATCTGGATCAAACACAGGAGAAGAAGCAGAAACAATCAATTGTGTATACATAAGCAGATGCAATAACGCAATCATTAAACATTTAAACAACTTGTATATCAAAACTGACTAACATAACCAAATTAAATGATGACTGAGGAAGTGGTATAGGACTGTACAAGCTTTGGGGGTGTTGATGAAAGCGATCTACTCTGTCAGTTTTGATCATCGTTCTGAATCCAATCTAGATGCAGTCTTTGGCAAAAACACAATTTCTAAACTTCTTGAAAAAAATAGTTTTATGAAACTTACATGAAAAAAGAATGCGCAAAGCTAGAATAAAACAGGTTTTTTTGTTTAATAGCTGAGGCTCTGTTCTTTCTTTTGTCAACAGAATATTCTGGGGGCCATGAAAGTTTTGTGAAAGTTATCAAATATGCTGGTGGTGGCTGACAATATTTAAAAAAACGTTGGTGAGGAAAGGGTTAAAGGTTGTGAAATTAGCAAGCTGGAAATTATAAAGTCACAATGTAACTTGGCAGAAAACATATTCATGCAAATCAAAACATTACTGAATGATGTGTCGTTTCCAACCTTTTTTTTTTCATTCATGCTTTCAAGACAATCACACCTTATTTCAGAAAAGTTTCCAAAACCTCATCTATTTTAGCCAACTAGAAATCATGACCTGTAATTTCTGGCAACAATATAGTACACAAGACATTAAAAATAAAACATTTCAAACATTTTAGTTGGCAAAACCTACATAGTAAATGTAACTTTTCTATTTGCAGAGCAGTACTGGCATAAAACGGTCTCACACTGGCCCTCTGCCATTTTTATGGTTGAGCCGTATTGCATAAGTGCTTTCTCAATGGTGCAGTGGATGCTAAAGGATGTTGCCTTAGGGTTTGAACTTACAAGCTCTCAGTTAAAGGCACACACTTGGTTAACACTTGAAGTCCAAACCACCCAGAAGAATGTTTCTGAGAAATACACCTCCATGTAGTTTTAAATAAAAGTAACATTTGTAAGCTATATCTGGCTTCTGTGGAAAAGTAAGAGGATATATCAAATCTCTATGAACTAAAGTGGATCCTAATTTGGGCTTTCCATTGTAGTACTCTGCAAAGCTGTAGATGAGAGAGGAATGAAGAAAATTCTAACAGCACCTCCAAGTGTACGATAGCATCAGGAGGATCAGGGGAGACTGAAATCGGTTCTTCCTGGGACTCAGAACTGAGCTAGACAGACTGAACTGGTACTGTTAATGAGGGACTTTCTAGAAAAAAAATAGCCCAGCTAATGGCTGAATGTCTGGTATTGCTACACCTACATTACAACCAAAAAACATGAACAAAAAAAAAAGGTAAAGCTGTATAAGGCAAGACTCGGGTATTAGATGTATCTGAAACAACTTAAGGACAATGGCCATGGTTCAGCTAAAATTTTTATTCACAATGCACGATATTCACAATACATAAACAGTATGCTTTGGCATTAATTTACAGGGTTCTGGTTGTACTAAAGTGGAGTTTTGCTGAAGGCAGAGAGACTAATAGGAGGGTCTGCAGGTGTTGAAGTCTGAAGAAGAGTAGTTAATATGCAGTCGTTTCGTCTTTTTTCTCATGCCAGAGACTGAATATGAATGCACAGGTTGTTCTACACCTTTCCCCACAGAGCAGCATTTACCTTAAGAGATCCCATCAAAAAAGCATTTGATTTTCCACACAAGCATTTAAAAATAAGTGGTGGGGATTCTAAACAGTGAGGCTAGTCAAAGCTAAGTGGCTTTGCTGTTTACATTCTGGTCACATTTAGTTTCTGGAGATAGAACATGTTAAATGACATAAAAAATACAAAATAGTTGTTATTATTATTAAACCAAATTTAAATTAAAAAAAGTATTAAGTATACCTTCATTTATTAACATTATTTTATAAAATTAAAATCCATTCAGCTAACGATAAAACAATACAGGAGACTGCTGTAAATAACTATGGCTCACAGGAAGCAATGGTTGTCTGTCTTCACGTGGAAAACAATCTTCACCTTGTGCTGTAACTGACAATAACCACTTCAGCACACAACCCTCCGTATGGATGGCTTGACCTCCAGAAACAGATAGAGGCCTCTGAAACTTAATTAACTAAAGGATTTTTTACCCAACAGAATGGCTGGAAATCCAATATTGATTAATTAGGCATTAAGATTTAATGGTAGGATCTTCAGACTTCATTTCATTAAAAGAGTCATAAATAACTCTTCCTCTATTTAAAGGATAATTTAAAGTAAAGCATTATGCCTATAAGGGTCTAATATATATATATATATATATATATATATATATTATATACACACACACACACACACACACACACACACACACCACAGCTGCCTTAAATTATTTTTTACTAATTTTTTTTCTTTCTTTTTTTTAGTGTTCAAATGTACTGTTTTGCAAGTAAGCACTGTTTGTGCTTAACACTTTTACTAGACCACCTACCATGATAAAGAGAAAAAAATATTTTAGGAATCTGTAAAAAAAAAATACATTTTATTTTCATTTATTAACAAACTGAAACAGTGTCCCATAAAATCACTTTCAAATATCCATGCTGCTCAGTCTCACAAAGACTCATGAAATTAGTTATCAACGCAGCCTTTTCTGAAAGAGATCCCGCAGAGGTGGAGATTCTAGCGGCTGCTTTGCTTGGCATCTGATCTGAGAACAGAGAGTCTCATGCCCTCATATCCTCTCAGCACTTCTGTGGAAATGGAGCAACCCCAGATTTGAACCCTCTGCAACATTAAGACCTCCTCACTGAGCAACAAACTGCTCACATAAGCCATGCAAAAAAAAAAAGAAAGATACAACAGTCAACAATAAAAAGGACATTAAAACAACTGGGATGGATGGATGGAAACTATCAGTAGGATGATAAAACCATAGAAAATTATAAAACAACAGAACAGCAAACAAATAGTAGACGATAAAACGATAGAAGGCAATAAAACAATAGATTTATAGGACAAACAATAAAATGACAGAACGTCCAAAAATAAACAAGATGATAAAGAGAAGAAAGTGCTAGAATAATAGATAGGCAGACAGACCGATAGATAGGCAGACAGACCGATAGATAGATAGATAGATAGATAGATAGATAGATAGATAGATAGATAGATAGATAGATAGATAGATAGATAGATAGATAGATAGATAGATAGATAGATAGATAGATAGATAGATAGATAGATAGATAGATAGATAGATAGATAGATAGATAGATTACTATAGCGGTTACTATTATAAGATGTCTTGAGTTTCTACCCATAGTGATAGTGTTTGGAAACATTCTGACGTGTCGGAGATTCCGGACTCTTGCTCAAAGCCTCTTGTTGTCTGTGGCTGCTGTCTTGCAAGCCGACTGGGCTTCTATCTCGCTGCTCAATGCCCATCAGCTGTCACTAAAGGAGCGGAGTGCTATGCCTGCAGCTGAAGCATGTTCACTGCACACAATCTGCTCTCTGCTGTTCTGAAAACAGGACTGGTGCTCCAACAACTAAATACACCTGATGAAACTATTCTAAAGTCAATGCAAAAGGGCTCATTTTATCAAGAACACATTACATAAGCCTACCATTTTCAGCTGCTTTGGTTTTGTCTGCTGTCTCAGCCAAAATTGTGCCAAGTCGTTGAAGCAAATAAACAGATTGTGTCCTGCGCTTAACTGCTGATACAAGAACAGCTCTCAGTTATCAGGTTAGTGCTTGATGATAATGAACTCATCCCTAAGCTGTGTGAGCATTTTTCCTCAAACCTGGCACAGTCTAATATGCTGCATAACTGCACAATTTAGTCACCCTCAAGCTCTTTTAAACCTGACGTCTGAAAAATGTCTCTTCTGTCCATACAATGAATGCCAATGGGACCCAATGTTATTTGGACCCCAGCATTCTTGAAAATATATTAATCTGTGTTCCACTGAAGAAAAGTCATACAGGTTTGGAACAACATGAGGGTGAGTAAATGATGACATAATTTGCATTTTTGGGTGAACTATCCTCTGCTAGACTCACAGGAGAAATTGGGCAAAAATAAAATTCCATTTTAGAACTTTTTTTTAATCATTGGCTGTCTTTAAACTTTTATTTTGCAGACCACAAAAAGGAAATAAAGAATTTAATGATCTTAGGAGGAAAGCAAAACCACACTAACCTGAGATAGTAATTATGGTTTTGCTGTGGTATGGTCTTGGTTCCCAGAGGAATGATTTTTATGCCAAGTCTACATATCAGTATTCAGTCAAATAAACAGGAGAAATCGTACCAGAGTGCACAGGGGTTCTACAGAGAGACCAGGCTCATCAAAACTCTTCTGCATGCTCTGAAATCTTCATGTAAATTTATACCCAAAATAAGTTTATAGCTCACCAACAAAACAACTCAGCATTCCGCTTTTAGGAACCCAAATAAGCACCATCATAAAACACATGAAATCCCACTATAGCTCTTCAAGACTCCAAGAGGAGAAGCCTATAACACAACTAGAAATATCTCTGTCTCAGCCAAAGAATATGGGTTTCACACACCATGTCTGACAAATGTTAGTTTAGTTTCACCACTTAGTTTTGCCAGTACATTAGGTGATCTTTCTGAATTAAAATGATCAGAAAATCAATTTTTTTTTTTTAAATGAATACCCAAGTTTTCTTCTTGAAGAAAAAAAAAAAAGTTTCAAAAGTCTTTAAAATGGACAAATGATAGAAAAACAAACTGAACAGGGCAATGGATAAAATACGTAAAATTATAGATAAAATGACAGAACAACAGACAAAACCAATTGGGTTAATTGAAATAATGATGAACAGAATGATAGAGCAATAGATACGACAATAGATAGTACGATAAAACAATAGAACAATAAAACTCTAGAAAGATACAACAATAGATGGAATGATAAAACGATAGACAGATTAATGGAAAGATGAACAGACACAATGATAGACCGGCTGATCAACAGATAGAACAATGGATAGAACGATAAAATGACAGATAGATATATAGCTGGGCCGGTGTCATTCCAGGAGGACTCACTCCTGTTAGCCGAGTCATGCGTCAAACCAGCTGGCTGAATACATCTGTCAACACTGATTCCCTTAACCTGACACGACCCTTGTCTGAAGTTTACCAAGACATATTATTTACAGTGCAGAAGTCCAGAGCCTTATAGCACATACTGGCATTCACGCAAACTTTGTTTATAAAAAATACAAATAAAAAACAACAACATTCAGTCAATGAACTTTTAAAACCAATATTAAATTAAAGCTAATTACATTACATTTTCCTGAGAGAAGCAACAAAATAATAATGTACACTTGAATTTCAGTAATAATTGGTAAGCTGATGAGTTTACTGATTATTTCATATATTTTGACAACTTGACTCTACATACTATTAGGAATTACATTCAATCATGCCCTGATATTAATATGCATACTTCACAACCGATGATTTGTTAATTATCCATCTTCATTTCAGCTGTTAAAAGTACAGTGCCTAACATGCTGAGACATGACAACATTTCCAGTAAGTTAATATAGTGAGCAGCTGATGGTTTTAACAGCACACTGTGGGAATTTTTAGGATGCACATGTAACACTGGAATTTCAGTTGCACTGGAACGAACCTGACAGCACCAGAAATGGACGAGTCCCTGGGCAGGGCTGCTAAAATAATGATTCGGACACAACCTTTGAGTTATAGTTACTTTGAAGGTTCTTCTTTGTGGTTTAATAGCACTTGATTACGAAATCATTTTTGTGCTCAATAGAAAGCAATATTATAAAACAGAGGACTCATATTTTAGCCTGAAGAAATGTTTCTAAGTTAAAAATGTCTTGATGGATCTGTTTTTAACAAAGCAGATTTTCACTTCATGAGACTTCAATAAACGGCCTAGAGTCGTGTTGTGGATTATTGTTATGAAAAAATTCTGACGGCACCCATTCACTGCAGAGGATCCATTGGTGAGCAAGCAAGTGATGTCTTTCTAAATGTCTCCAAACCTGTTCCGATGAAGATTCAAACTCATCTACATCTTGGATGCCCTGAGGGCGAGTACATTTTCAATTAATTTTTATATTTGAGTTAACTATTCCAAGAAAGGATACCCTAAAAACATGCTACGAAATAATATAGCAACCACAGCAGCTGACTGCAGCACCACAATAAAAATATTTTCCATCTTAATCATACAGTAGGCCTAGTTTCATCCAAAACACCTAATTGAGATAATAAGGCTTCGAAAACTCCATGCTACGAGGAAAATAAAAAAGATCCAAAAAGGACCAATGACTTTACGATACAAACAGGTGAAATTTTCAGAGTTTGCAGGCATTTCTTTTTACCCTGGGAAATATTCAATATTCAGTATCAATAGTAAACATATAAAGACACGTTTCGGTTTAGGTCACAGTCGAACGACAAAACCGCTCTTCACCAAAATGACCAACGGTTGCACATTGCGTTCACACTCACCTGTAGCAGGTGTTTCAGGCACCCATTTCAGCTGGCCGATCTGACGCACCTGAAACGCCGTTTTCACCTCGTGACAGCTGTGAGCGTGCGCTGCAGACAGCGTCGCGAGCTCCACCGTGAGCACCGTAATAATCCAGCTAACATTCACGCGTGGCATTACGGCATTTCAGAGGAGAAATCAGTGCGGTGGAATTGCTTATGATCAGAGACAGACTACACGATGTGTAAAAAAGAAAGGAGTAGAAAGTCGGTTGTGTTAGACTTTCACATGCTGC
This sequence comes from Carassius gibelio, assembly GCF_023724105.1. NCBI lineage: Eukaryota > Metazoa > Chordata > Actinopteri > Cypriniformes > Cyprinidae > Carassius > Carassius gibelio. The sequence goes on along the minus strand of NC_068372.1, from coordinate 26,240,327 downwards.
ATCGGCTTTAGTAAATCCTACTTTCCTTCTCAAACCGAGAAGGGAAAAAGCCGCTACGTACCGTTCACTGAGAGTGTCACTGAATTCATTCAGCTTGTGGAATCATTCAGAAATCTCTCTCTCTCTCTCTCTCTCTCTCTCTCTCTCTCTCTCTCTCTCTCTCTCTCTCTCTCTCTCTCAGGCAAAGCTTTAATGTCATGACTGTAAGCATTTATAATATTTACAAAGGTTATACAATTACTAGTAATAGATAAAGTAAATTGATACAAACTAGTTTACATATATTTTAAATGCAAATAATATAAAAAGTGTTTTGCTGTATTTTTTCGCACTGGCATGAATATTACTGTATATACACTGCAGCGTTCGACTGCAATTTGCATAGTATTGGCATTTACAGTCCGAGTGGTCCATGACGATTAGGTGATGCTGAAATCATGATAAAACACATCTGCCCCGTGTGAGGATCGAACTCACGACCTTCAGATTATGAGACTGACGCGCTACCTACTGCGCTAACGAGGCTGTTGCGGAAGACGGGGCATGCTCCTGTAACGACGCTTCTGATTGGCTTATAAATTATTGTAATTATTTGTTGGTGATTGCGATTGGTTATAAAAGTTTTTAAAAGCAGTTAGACTGAAGTCATTTTCGTTCTTACAGGTTTAATCGCTCCCGCTATCGTTTTAATGTTGCACCATACACTGTACTGAATAATGCAAATATTTCTGTCAAATGTATTAGTTATTTAAAAACCAAATTGACGATTTTTAAAGATATTATTTGATTTTATTGTCTTTTATTAAAAAAATAGAACTAATGTCTCATTGCGACGCTGTAATCGCTGTTCAAAGAATAGTATGCTTTCATAATGAGTTGTCTCCCTCTGCTGGACTGTTTGTTTGCTCACTACCTCTCAACTGGATCGGTGATTTAGCAATCAATAAAGTTTTAAGTTATGTTGAATCAGTGCACAGCAATAAATCCTGTATAATACAGCATACTTCATCTGTTTGCTAATAATGAAATGCCATTCATGCAATCTCCATTTGTATATCTTATATAGTCTTTTCATCATACTCCACGCAGCATTGTACATAATGTTTTAAGCTGTATTTACATTATGTATTTTGCTTAATTGTACTAGGCTATATTATTATGTTGTGTTGTACTTTAGTTTATATGTTTTATATTATTTATGTTGTAATGGTGGAGTTATTAAGAATCAATTCAGTTAGATAAAATAGGCTGTCTACAGTCTATTCCAATAAACTACAGTATCAACATTAACTTTTCCTTAACCTTTACGTCATGTGATCAACTATATTATATTATTTCTTTAAAATGTATCTTTCCATTATGTTCCCGTCCCACATTAGAGAACAAAGATTAAAAGTCATGAATTATAGCCCTGCCCTAAAATTATTTTTGTTTACCTGTCTACAGAAACACTGGGTAAAAATAAGGATAAAGCAGAGTTTATGGAGGCGAAAAAAAAGATGCTTATGAACGTGATGTTACAGCATCGACCAGTAGGGGCTCTCCAAGACCACTTGCCCGACTTTCATTATTATTATTATTATTATTATTATTATTATTATTATTATTTTTATTTTTATTTTTATTATTATTGGAAGAAACTGATTTTACTTCAAGATTTTCACAAAAACCCTCTTTGGGTTGACATACACAGTATAATATAAAGTGCTAAATGTATACAAAAAATATACTTACAATTTATACGTGCAGTAATAAATATAAATATTCTTAGGCATATATTCTAATAGAATTATAATATTCTATGGAAATTGTTTTGCATGTTATAAATGCGTTTATTATAGTGATAGAATATGAGTCCATGCTATATAAAATATACTTTGTAGTTTTAAAACTGAAATCATGCGTTCAGAAATCCTATAAAAATAAGCAATTTATAATATATCCTATAAAGCCTAAAATACATATTATTGTGTTATACAGAGTGACAACCGATATCTTTGCATTTTATATAAGTATTCTGCTATACCGTTATACAGCTTACACTGATTTACATCCTCCATTTGGACTAGGTGTTTTTTTTTTTCGACACGGGTCATAAAAACCATAAAAATAGTAAATAAATAAATAAATTCCTATAGATTCATTGCTACATAAAATACATATAATTCATTCACACAAATAAATAATGATATGTTTTATTCTGCCTTATTGTGAGCATGAAATATCATATCCGAAAATATTTTGGATGGACTTTTATTTTAAAATGTCGTCAGTTGTCAGTTCAACTCAGTTGACACAGCAGCGTTTAAAAGACTAGCGTCCCGCACGCGCGGCGACTCAAACGACGCTGAGGCGCGTCAGAGCGTTTGGGTTCTTCTCCTGAAATCCCTTTCGTGGAGTACAACAGCAAATTTGTCGTCCTTCACATATTCGATCAATGGCATTCATCATGATGAAAAAGAAGAGGTTTAAGTTTAAAGTAGATGTGGAGCTGGAGGAGCTGTCATCTGTCCCATACGTGAATGGAGTTCTGTTCTGCAAGGTTCGACTAACGGACGGAGGCTTTTCAGACGAGTCCTCAAGGTAAAACAATATTCATCCTGTATATTGTATTGTTTTATTTTATTATTTTAAGTAGTGTGTGTGTGTGTGTGTGTGTGTGTGAGTGAGAGAAGGGGGGGGGGGGGTCTTTTAAAATTAATGCTCAGGTGTCAATATGAAGTAATGCTAAATAATACATTTGTTTCTGTGGCTGAATATATTGCATTACGAGTGATAAGGAACATCAAACCTTTTTAATCTTGCAATAAGTGATTTATTAACAGTAGCTTGCCTGATTAGTTTTGAATGAATTAAAGATGATTAGAAGCTTTTAATGTTCACGTGTTGTCATCTTAACTTTTGATTCAATTAACCTCGAGACGTTTTACGAAACAGTTCAGATCGTTTCATTAAAAGGAAGAGGAACGTGTATTTAGCCAAGGGGGTTGAATGAGAGAGGCAGTGCTCTACAGGGAACTCAACAGGTCGGCAAAAGTGAGCTGTGTCTGATTAGCTAATACATTTCTTCCTCTAACCGTCAAGACTGGACTTGCTGTGACAACAGTGCATTTTACAAAACGGTTACATTCTGAATTAACAGATGCCAGAAGTTCCTCCTCATGAACGTCACAGACGAAGGTGTACTTGGCATTAGTGTTACTGGATTTTCAGGATGAACGAGGGAAGAGTCTTTTGAATGAGAGAGCGGTACACCACAGACACGGAAAAAGCAGAAAAATAAAACTTCTGTGGGAAGCAGTATTCAGAAATATCCATTACAGAATCCACAGTCTTTTGCAACCAGAGCAAACATGACGTCACAGATAGTGTAACAAACTATTACTAATCCTCTCATTGTAGAGTAGACACTGTAATTTACCTTCTCAATCAAATCTCCTTTGACAAATGCCTTGACTAAATCACTTTCCCTAATAACACAGCAGTAATAATAGAGCTTGTAGAAATGTTCTTGTGTGTTGGGGCAAAAACGGTAAATAGCTACTATTTTCACCAATACTTTTTATATCTGCGAAATTCATGTCTTTTTATTTAAACTTTTTATTGTAATAGTTGTGTCTATCTATCTATCTATCTATCTATCTATCTATCTATCTATCTATCTATCAGTCTGCCTGTTATTCTATCTTTCTGTCTAACTAACTGTGAATCATTCTGTCATTTTATCTAGCTGTCTGTTTGTATTGTCTGTCTACACTATCTTTTTGTGCTTTCTTCTGCAGAGAGCCAGTTCTGGTGAATTGTGTTAAATGGAAGAAAAAATTCTCCTTTTTATGCAAGATGAGTGCTAATGCAGGGACAGGGGTGTTGGATCCATGTGTTTTTCGGGTATCTGTAAGAAAGGTATGATGTAGCATTCTTATTCTTAAATTCTGCTCTAAGCAGAAACATTTGAGTGTGTATCTGTGCAAACGGTGTTGGATTGGGTGAGGTTTAACCTTTATTTATTAATTATTTTTTTTATGAAGGAGCTCAAAGGTGGGAAGACGTTTGCAAAGGTAAGCTCAGTTCATCCATAGATCATGAAGCTTTATTTTATTCCTATCAGATCACTGGCTCTGATACGATGTGTGTGTTTGTGTGTGTGTCACAGCTTGGCTTTGCTGATTTAAACTTGGCTGAGTTTGCCGGTTCAGGAAGCACCACACGGCATTGTTTATTGGAGGGGTACAACACCAAAAACACTCGTCAGGACAACTCTATACTGAAGGTACACACACACACACACACACACACACACACACACACACACACATATATAGCGGAACAACTTTATAATGAAGATTCACAGTCGTCCCCTTTGTGTTGAGACTACATTCCCTCTGTATTTTATTCTTTATTTATATCATAAACATACTGTTGCTAGGGGGTGGGTGAGGGGGCGTGTCCTCTCAGATCTGTGTGTGGTGTTGTGTAACTTCATGTTCCTCTTCATGTGGGTTATGTGTGGCATGCTCTGGCCTGTGTTGAGCTGTGTTTTCCAATCCACAACCCCCACCTACGCCTAGAGCTGTTCACAGCACCCCCAGAATTCCACAGCCCTGTATCCTTCCACTTCCACTTCAGAGAGGTCACAAAATTCCACAGGCCTGCACATTTATATCTGTAGAGAGCCTCAAACTTGACCAGACCATCACTGCAGTCACAGTTGGACACATATGTGTTGTCATATTTATACATTTATTATAGAAACAAGCCATGTGACGCATTACAGTTATTTTACAGCTCATAAGGGATGTTTCTGCAATATTCACACGCTTCTATTTAATTCTTTAATATTGGGTTTGCTCATAATTGGGCCATTAAGAAAATAACACCCAACAATGGTTCTCACAAGTGAAGTGATTATTATTATTATTTTTAAAGGGGACGCGATTCAAGTTTTCCTTTCTCTTTGAAGTGTTACAAGCTGTTTGTGAATAGATAGGTTCCCTAAAGTTACAAAGACTAAAGTCTCAAACCCAAAGAGATATTCTTTATGAAAAGTTAAGACTTGTCCAGTCCTCCCTAAAACGCGTCGTTTAGACACGCCCCTGCAGGTCTACGTCACTGTGTGGGAAGATATGCATAACACCACCCAAATGTTTACACAATGCATACCTTCGATTCTCGCTGTAGCATTGTTGCTGCTGCCGCCGCCATGGCGTGGAGACGCTGTGTGTTTTCGTTGTGAAAGCGAAACTTTTTCGTTTGGTTTTCCAAAAGAGGACACAACTAGAAATCAGTGGTTAAGTTGTATCTACAACGCTGTTTCAGAACAGTTCAACCTAAATATTCAGATGTGTGCAATGCATTTTACGGAGGATGAGGACTGTTTCCTGGGAGAGTAACCTACAACTTGTTTGTTGTTTGTCCGATCACAAATGCAGACATGGTTTTATGTTTATGCGGCGTGATGCAACGCAACGTGTAAAAAGACGGTATAAATCATTATAATCAGTAATTTTGTCCCCACTGGATGCAATAAATGCTTTGTTTGTAATGGGTTTTATTGGTCTCATTGCACCGGGACACAGCATCACAGTATGGTAAGGGGCGTAACCTTTCTGTCACACGTTTGAGGTATTCGACCAATCAAAGCACTGGAAAGCTGGCCAATCAGCATACACCTCGCTTTTCTTTAAGATGAGCTTTGTGAAAATCTATGCATTTCAGAAAGGCAGAGCATAGAGGAGCAACAATAATGTACAGTATGTGGAAAATAAAGAATTTTTTTTTTACCTTAAACCGCATAAGCACGTTCCATTACACCAAATACACAAAATAATGTTCTTTTTTTTTTTAATGTCATATGACCCCTGTGAGTTGTTAGTATTATTATGATAATGAAAAAAAAAAATTATTAATGATTATTATTATTAATTAATATTCTTAATATAATAATTATTACAATTAATTAAATGCAAGTTATGTTATATTTTTAATTATATTTGAAGTTGTAATTTTGTAATTTTTGTAACAATAATTACAAAGTAAACAGAATATTATAAGTAAAAAAAATATTTATATTGGGTTTTCTGAGAAGTGGCACCACTTAAAAATACTTTGTGAAAATACAATTTATCACACAATTCTGTGGTATCTGATGTATTTAATGTTTTCAGAAGTATTAATAAGATATACAATCTGCTTTATTTCATACTGAATATGTGTGTAACCACATCTCTCTCTTTCTCTAGTTAATAATCAGTATGCAGCTAATGTCGGGTGATCCCTGCTTTAAAACGTAAGTTGTCTCTTAATTAATTTTAAAGTGTTTACATTTCATATTCAAATCAAAATCTTCATCCTTCTGAAAATATGAAATGTTTTTGATGTTTTGGTCTCCAGCATGACACAACCTGGTTTATTTAAGTTTAACAAGGGATACAGAAAGACCATGCTGGTCGAGCAGCACCAAACCAGCCTTAAATTCATACTGGTCAACACTGGTCTTTTTTTTAACAGGATTGTCGCTTATGTCACACAGAGTAACCCAGCAGGTCAGAATGACCTTGAAACTTTGTGCGACAACAGCAGACACAACTGCCGTGATGCCTTTATATTTGTTCGCGTGTCCGTGTGGCTGTGTCAGAGTGCTTGTGCCAGTGTTTTTCTGAAACCAATGTCTAGGACCGCATGAAGACAGGAAGTCTGGTTCAACCACTTCCTGGTGATGTTTAGTAAAACAGAGGTGACAGTCAGACACAGAAGTGTCTGCAGCTTGAAACTTTGATTAATGTGGCAGGTTTACACAACCATTCTAAAGTAAGCAGTAAGGTTTATGTTTGAAAGAAATTAAAAAATACTTTAATTCAATTGATCAACAGTGACAAGTAAAAATCCTCAATAAGGTGTGTTAAAAATTTTGCAGATTTGTTTTTAACACTGAAAATAATAATAAATGTTTCTTGAGCAGCAAATCAGCATGGTAGAATGGTTTCTGAATGATGAATATTGGTAGCAGCATAGTAATGAAAAATGTTACATTATTCAACACTGGTAATATAATAATGTTAATGGTAATAGAAAATAACATTTACAGCATCTATGATCAATAATTAACATTAAAACATTTATATACAGGGATTTTGTTATGTTGGTCTGAGTTTGTTCAGATACAGTGTTGCTTGAAGCTGTTTACAGTTGCAGATTAGAGTAATTATGTAGATGTGTTTGCGTGTATGTTGAAATCTTTGACATTTATCCTGACATTTAGAGGGGTAATATTCGTCATATCACATTACCCAGAAACACTGAGGTGTGCTTCCTGTTACATAAGTGAGTTGGCAACAATCTCCCATTAAAGCAACACATACAGTGTGAAATAAGTGAAAAATAAACCCCCAAGAAGAGGTGGGTTGGTGGACGGGTGTGTGTATTTACTCCCACTTCTGTCGTCACAAACGTGTGAATCAAGCTCTAGTGAGAGTTGTGTCATCCCTTCACTGTGGATGGTTGTCAAAAATAGTCATACGCATTTATAAAAATAAAAAGGGTTTGGTGGTGTGTCCCAAAATTGTGTGTTTGAGGCCTACAGGAGTGTTATCAGGTGTTTGTGTGTGTGTGGGAGTGCTCATACTGCGCCTCAAGTGCTTTTAGCTCTGGCTAGTGCGTCACAGTTTTATGTCACTGTCAGTTTTAGAGACACTAAAAACAGTGAAATGCCAGATTAGAACTTTATGGATTAATATCCCTCTGAAATCTGTCTTTTATAGATTTTACTTTCTCTGGAAATATTTTTATATAGTTTATACTTGACCTGGCTGGGTTCAGCTTATTAAAAGAATAATTCTATCAAAAAATACAATTCTGTCATCATTCATTCAACCTTATTTTTCAGACCTGTATGACTTTTTCTTTCTAAATATTAAAGGATTAGTTCACCCAAAAATGAAAATTATGTCATTAATGACTCACCCTCATGTCATTCCAAACCCGTGAGACCTCTGTTCATCTTCAGAACACAGATTAAGATATTTTAGATTTAGTCCGAGAGCTCTCAGTTTCTCCATTGAAGCTGTGTGTACGGTCTACTGTCCATGTCCAGAAAGGTAAGAAAAACATCATCAAAGTAGTCCATGTGACATCAGAGGGTCAGTTATTATTTTTGGACCAAAATGTATTTTCAATGCTTCAACAAATTCTAACTGACCCTCTAATGTCACATGGACTACTTTGATGATGTTTGTATTACCTTTCTGGACATGGAGAGTATACCATATACACACTTTCAATGGAGGGACTGAGAGCTCTCGGACTAAATCTAAAATATCTTAAACTTTGTTTCGAAAATGAGCGGTCTAACAGGTCCATTAATGACTTGGGTGAACTAACCCTTTAAGGCTCTCAATTAAAGAATTGGGAGCCTGAGTTAATTTAAATATTTAAATAAATTTGTGTAAATATATTTTGTAAAAATGTTTCAGTTAAGAATATTATATTGAATACAATGTGATTTTGTGTATGCAACAATGTCTTATTTTGATGATTTGTTATGTTTTAGTTTGTTTATATGTTTTTAATGGAGATATTTTTGACTCTCCCAGGCCTCCATCCACTGCAATGACGATTGGTTTTCCAGGAGAAACAGAGACATGTCTACATGAGGACAGAAGAGGAGAGACGCAGAATGCAATCTATACAGGTACCTCCACAATCATCACACAGAATCACTGCCTTTATATACCGGTCAAGTTTGGAATAATATGTTTTTTTATGTTTTTGAAAGAAGTTTCTTTTGCTCACAAAGGCTGAATTTATTTAATCAAAAAATAAAGTGAAAAACTTAATATTGTGAAATATTATTCTATTTAAAAATAATTGTCTTCTATTTGAATATTTTAAAATGTAATTGATTTATATATTTTTGTGTATTTGTTTGTATTTGTTTGTATTTATTTTTAAAACTGTAATTCCAAACTTTTGACTATGGTAGTGTATGTAATATTCTTAAAGAACTGATAAAGTCTAGTTCACATTTCAAAAATTTCACTGATTTTTTTTTTTGTTTTTTTTTCATCTTCTAGAAAACCCAGGAAAAATTGGCTTCAGTCATGGTTCTGTTCCAGATGAACTGGGAAAGTGTGGTCACTCAAGAACCGCCAGCTACGCCAGCCAGCAGTCCAAGCTTTCCGGTCTGTCCATTCACATCAAATGTTTTGCTTTTCTTTTATCCTTTTAGACCATGGCTTTTTGCATGATAAAACATCATAATATTGATCAGTCTGGACATTCTTGTAGGCTACAGCACAGGTCACTCACGCTCCTCCAGCCTGACAGAGTTCTCTCATCGGAGGAACTTGTCTGTGGGCAGTGCCTCCACTGGGGTTGGCAGCCTACCAGAGCCCAGTGAGGACAGAGAGTCTCGCACACAGGCTTGCACACCTTTACCCCACCACTTAGCCACACCGTCCCACAGTGGGATCACAGCCAACAGGTAAACATGTGTTGTGTGCATTAGCTCTTCCTGCAAAATGTGTTTTTAGAAAAATCTTTGAGTGAAGTCATTGACAAAATATGTGTTTGTATTTTAGGCACCCTGTAAAACAGGATTCGGTTGAGTCTCAGCTAAAGCGAGTGGATGCTACCAGAGTGGATGCTGATGATATCATTGAGACAATCCTACAGGGTCAAGACTTCAGCCACAGCATACTGGACTCTAGTAATGAAGGTACCATTAGAAAGCACCTTGATGCATGTAGCATTCAAAGTCCAGGTTGTTTACAAATCCTTTTAAAGGGTAAGTTCACCCAAAAAAAAAAAAAATAGCCCATAAATTACTCACCCTCAAGTCATCTTATATGACTTTCTTCTTTCAGACAAATCCAGTCAGAGTTATATAAAAAATTGCCTTTGATCTTTCAAACTATTTAATGCCACTCAGCGGGTGTTATATGCATCAGTCCAAGTTAAATAAAAAGTGCCCATCCATAAAAAAAAATTGAAAAGGTTTCTCACATGGCCCACTGGGGTTGAACAAAGTCCTCCTTTAGTGAACCGATGCGTTTTGTAAGAAAAATATCCATATTCAAAACGTAATAATCACTTTAATGTAGCTTGCACCAACAGTTGTACACGGAAGCAGTTTGATGCATTATAAGACATACACTATTGTTCAGAGGTTTGGGTTTGTAAAGATTTTTTATATTTTTGAAAGAAGTCCCTTATACTTAACATGGCTGTACCATGGCATTTATTGGATTAAAGATACAGTAAAAACAGGGAAATATTATTCCAATTAAAAAAAAGTAATAATAACATCATTACTCTGCTCATCAGTATCACATGATTCTTCAGAAATCATTCCAATATGCTGACTTCCTGCTCAAGAAACATTTCTTATATTATCAATGATGAAAACTGTTGGGCTGCATAATATTTTTGTGGAAACTGTGATACATGTTTTTAGGATTCTTTGATTAATAGAAAATATATATATATAAATATAAAATGCCATGTGCTTCTACAAGTATATTTTGAATAGCATCCTCCCTGAAAATATGTTTAAATTTAAACATACTTTCCATCCCCATAACACCAGGCTGTGTTCAATGGCTCACAGACGGACACACGGAAACATTTTGTGCATGACCAGCTAACACAGACCTTCCACTGTCCCATTGTAGTGCCCAATGCATTCACTAGACACAAACTCTGGATAAAGAAATTCAGAGATTTGTTGTACCGCAGATGCTCAGTTGCACTTTAATATGCACCATATTGTGGCTTTGTAAGATGAATGTTTGCTATGGTTACTGCTACCGTCTCAAACAAACAGATGGTTAAATTTCCCCTCTTCTCTCTCTTTCTGACTCATGGATAGACTTCAGAGAGAGCAACCTTAAACTTGCAGTTACCACAACATATTTTCTTTTGGAACCAAAGCTGTATATACACACAGGGATTTTTTAAGAGAATTATTTTATGTGGATCAACGCTGCATTTATTTGATCAAAAATAAAGTAAAAAAAGGAATAGTGTGAAATAATATTACAATTTAAAATAACAGTTTTCTATCTTTTGAGTGAAGTTTGAGTGATGCTAAGCCCAACTTTTGAAGGGTAGTGTGTGTGTACAGTTGTTAAATTTTACATGCACTTTGCAGTATCTGCAAAATGAAAATTATTTGACCAAAATAAGAGGGATCATACAAAAAATTTTATTTTTTATTTAGTACTGACTTAAGATATTTCACATAAAAGACATATAGTATAGTCCACATAATAGTTGAATTTATAAAAATGACCCCGTTCAAAAGTTTGCATATACTTGATTCTTAATTCTTCTTGTTGTTACCTCGATGATCAACAGCTGTTAGTTGTTCACGAGTCCCTTGTTTGTCCTGAAGTGTCCTCAACATCCTTCAGGTCCCACAAATTATTTTGGTATTTGAACCCTTTCCATTAATGACTGAATGATTCTGAGATCCATCTTTTCACACTAAGGAAAACTGAGAGACTTGTGCGCAACTATTACAAAAGGTTCAAATGCTCACTGATGCTCCAGAAGGAAAACGATGCATTAAGAGCCAGGGGTGTAAACAATTCAGAAGCTACAGTAGATACTTGCATGTTTCCCAGATCTTCAAATGCAAAAAGTTTTCACCTCCAGGTGCTTAATGCATCGAGTTTCCTTCTGGAAGTATTATTTATATATATATATATATATATATATATATATATATATATATATATATATATATATATATATATATATATATATATATATATATATATATATAAATAATATAATATAATATAATATAATATGGATTTTTTTTGCTGTTGTTGCAGAGGAGGGTCTGCGACTGTTTGTTGGGCCAGGAGGCAGCACTGCACTAGGCTCTCAGCACACCAGGTGAGATACTGTACATTATGTAAATTTCCTGCTGCAAGGTCACCACTGCAACTGGCATTCTCCACTTATGCCGTCCTTGTGTGATACATGGCCATTGTGCTTAGCATTATGCGAAGCAGATTATAGGGATGTATTTTGTTACACGAGCGATATCATAAAATTCCAGACTGTGGTAATGTAATTCTGTAATGAAATGTAATGCCCTCTGTCTCTCTCTTTCCATGATTCAGGGTTGGTGCAGGAGCTTTTGAACAGGTGGTTATAAAACGCTAGACTGAATGTCCGTGGGGGAAGGTGATGTAATATCCTGTGTCAAACCAGAGGACCGCAGTTGTCACAAGCATCAGTTCAATGCTGGGCTCCTGACACATTGATGGGCTCTAGGAATTTGTGGAATCACTGCTCCCCCTAGTGGTAAAGTTCTGAAGACAGACAGAAGCTTTGCTTAAGCTCAAAGTAACAGGAAATACTTGGATTGGTATTGTTTTACCAAAAATAGATGGTTATAGTTCTCACAGACATTTAAAAAAAAATGCCTGGAACCACTGGTGGACCTGAAAAGGCGTTTTGCAGACTCAGAGTAAGGACTATTTTTTATATAGAAATCAGCTTGTTTAAATCCACTGAGATGGACTGATGCACTTTGTATTGTCTGATGTTTACTTGGTTGGATGCTGCTAATTTGAGGGGGGGGGGGGGATCAAGTACCACTGATTTCAAGTGGACAATCATATTTGTCATTTTGTGAGGCCATAAATGTAGTGTAACAAATGTGTAACGAATGTGTAACAAATGTGTTGACTTAAAAAAAAAAACTGTATAAAAATACAGTAAACAGGTGACAGATGGTTTGATAAACACGTGAGTTCTCTAAGATCCCAGTTTGTGAACCTTTTTGTCAGCATTAACAAGACTCAACCACAAGTTGCCCAGGGATGGAGACTGCAAATAGCAGTTTGTTAAAATGGCATAATACAAATTCTATTTATAGGCATTCCTTTTCATTTGAGGAAAAAGCAGAAGACCTGAGCCATTCAGGATCAATGTGTTTGTTTTTTAAAGGTTTGTAAATGAGGGGGATTTTATACAATTTATTACTTCAAAAATGTGTTTGAATAAACTTGCCTATTTTAAAGGCTAATTATAAAGGCTGTTTATCATATTTCATATTATATATTACAAAACTGTAATATTTTAAGAATGTATAAGGGAAAAACAATTTATGTGTTCAGGCTTTCTAATACTGAAAACTGTCAGACTACAGAAAAACTAAAGGAGTAAAAGAAATAAAGATTTAGGATATATCTGATGTTTCAATACATTAAGGTCATGAAGCATATGCCTGTATGCTTTAAGACAAAATGCTATATATGAACTTCACTGTAATGTTACATTTTAAGAATACATTAGATATTTTGTGTAAAAATGAAAAAAATAAAGTGTTATGTAATTAAAATATTTCATTCGGTAGTTTTGATTTGTTGCCATACTGGGTAGAGGTCTGCACATCTGAAATAAATGTTGTTATAATTGAGCTGGTGATGCAAAATTTACATTTATATGATTTTTTTAAAATATATTAAGTTAGAATACATGTCCTGTAATCGCAATAAACATCTTACAAACATGCAGCCTTAGCCTTAAAATAAATTTAGAGCATTACTGCAACATAACACCAAGAACACATGGAAAAATGTAAGTGCTTTCAACAATATTTATATGGACTCAGCAAGACAGGACTCTGCACTCGAGTACAAGACATATCAAACCACGCTGGAGGACCGTGTTGCCAAGTACTCTGTAAAGCATCTTCCTAGGCAATTCAGTTAGCGTTGAACTTTTCGCCACCCTGAAGGGTTAGACGAACCCCGTTGTTGTTATTTCACATTGAAATTCTTAGATATTTTTATTAATGATTTTAAATACAATGATTAAAGACGATTTGTAAATGCAGATTTTTATAGGAGTTCCCTAATTTTCAAAAATAAATATTTTAGTATGACAACTTGGCAACCCCAAGCCTTGCATCCCTTTCCGCCGCCCCTCTTCCGTGCGCCATCTTGTTCTCACAACCAGCGTAGCTGAACGCTTAGCGTGCGTTTTGTAACATCACAGAGAACTGGTCAAAACGATCCAAAATCCAATTTGAATGAATTAAGAGACGACGGTTCGCCTCACGCGCACCTCGTCGAAGGCGTTGTCGTAATATTTGTTAAGGTCAACTGTCTTTTTCTTTAGTTTTGTAATTTAATGGCGTTGTGAAAGAACTGCCATGGCGGTTAGTCAGCAGCAACAACAGCAGCAGGCCGTGAGCAAACCGGCCGGCGGGAAACACGGCAACGTTTTGCCGTTATGGGGCAATGAGAAGACTATGAACCTCAACCCGATGATCCTAACAAACGTCCTGTCTTCGCCCTACTTCAAGGTCCAGCTGTACGAGCTCAAAACGTACCACGAGGTGGTGGACGAGATATACTTCAAGGTGGTGAAATAAACCAGGGCCGACCAGCGAGAAGCCCGCGGTTTTCTTTTTTGTATTACACTGGCATTGAGTATTGCTCATTGTTTGTTATTGCTTCCATTAGTCTTAACTAGTTGTTAAAGAAGCGTTATTTGCTTTTAATTTAGTATTAACGTTACGTGAGTTGCAGTAACGTTAGATCGTATTAGGCCATAGAGGGTAACGTAATTGTGCTAACTTAGTTCAAATTAAATAGGTTAACTTAAAAATGAAACCCTTGTCATTAACACACCGAAATCTTATTCCAAACCAGAATTATTGACATTTTTTAGTAGGATACAATTAGACCTATTAATAAAATTCATAGTTAGAATCTTTGGTGTTAACGATTTTTTATTGTGACTAACTTACCAAAACTACAGCAATTTTGTATTAGCCAGCACTGTTGCAAAATATGCTGAATTAGAAAGACTGTAAAATCTTTTTTAATTGTAATTGTTTTTCTGCTATTATTATTTTTAAGTATTCACTGTAAGTTCTAGAATATTAGACTATCAGTTTTGGAATCGGGGTTTGAATAAAGGTAAACTTGGGAGTTATAGTTGTATTTCTCCTCTAGTCAGTTGCTTGGTGTATGACTGTGACCGGTTTCCTTTTTAGGTCAACCATATGGAGCCATGGGAAAAGGGCAGCAGGAAGACCGCGGGGCAGACAGGAATGTGCGGAGGGGTAAGTAGAAGTACGTGCCTTGAGACCTACTCGTAGTTCATCCTCCCGTAAACTTTGTCAATTTGATTAATGCAAGGGAGAGATTCATTAAAGCAGAACATAAGTTTAGCTTCAAGTTTCGTGATTGTTGTCTTGCAGGTTCGAGGAGTCGGGACAGGTGGGATTGTGTCCACTGCATTTTGCTTGCTGTATAAGCTCTTTACACTGAAACTGACCCGCAAACAAGTGATGGGTCTCATCACTCACTCAGATTCACCCTATATCAGGTCACTGGGCTTCATGTACATCAGGTATGAGGTAGAACACAACATGAACTGAGATGGGTGTTTTTTTTTTTTTGGTAAATGTTTCAGAAGTAATTTCATGTTTTGTTTTCATTTAGGTGAACAACTTTGAATAATCAAATTCTAGCATTGATTTTAGCAAAGGAATATGAATATGTAGAGCAGATGTACCCAAACTACTGTGTATTAGATAATTTCATAATTACTAGCCACATTTTGTTATTTTCTGGTCTCGATGAACACACATTTATAATGTCAAATCTGTGTATTGTAGGTATACTCAGCCTCCTCCTGACTTGGTTGACTGGTATGATGAGTTCCTTGACGACGAGGAGGTATGTCACCACGGGTAATGACTTCATCTCTCTTATTTCTGATGTACCACGTTTTAACCAGAAAGCTTTAGGCCAAATGCTGATTGTGATGCACATAGCTGTCCTTCAACCTTTGACCTCATTTAACTTAATGTTCCTCTTATTTGTATTTATGGTGGCAAGTTTAGCCAAGACATCAGATGACTGGTTTCTTACTCTCACTGGGTATGCCATGTCTGTTCTGAGATCAGCACAATCTTTTAGCAAATGGTCCTTTGAACTAGATATGAAGTTTCATGGTGATTTCTCTTAAATGTAAATTGCATGCAATATTCATTTATCCCAGATACGTATATGGCATTATGCCTCCGTGATTCGTAGAGACATTTATATTTGATCGTAAATATCAGACGTGCATTACTGGTTGCTGTCTCATCTCTTGTGCTCCTGCACGCTCACTCTTAATTTATAGTTGGGGATATATTATCCATTTAAAAAATAGCCCAGAAAAAGTAGATCTTACTTGCATCGAGCAGACATTGCTGCCAGGCCTGGTGGTGGTTGTTATGTGTGTCTCTGGCTGACTGCCCTGTTCTCTCTCCCAGATTGCCCCTGTGATGCGGGTGGATTGGATATAGGGTGTGCTCCACACTCTTGACTGGCGTTCGTGAGTGCAGTTAGACAAGCTCACCCACCCACTCCACCCCTTCACACGCAACGGTACAGCGTATATATGTCAGCTGACCTGCCGACCTCCTCTGCATCGCACCTATGTTGATGAATGCATAGTAAGAGACATTGTGGAAGCAAATTATTTTGATTCTCAGTCATGCAGATCTGTTGAAAATTAATATAATAAACTGCATTTTCTATAAAAAGTAAAGCAGAAAGACTGGAAATGTAACTTGTCTGTTTTTTTTTGTAACGATCCCACTTATATTAAAGGTGCACTAAAGGTCCATTATGAAATGGCACCTTTTTTTGCTAGTGATAAAGGTATTTGTACAATGATATTGCTTTTGTATCCATGCTGATTATTTGTTATTATAAAGTCTTAAGATGACGGTCAGTGAAACAAACATCAGAATGACTAGGTGCACCTGTCAGTACTGAATATTAAGTCAGGTGAGAGCAGAGGTGAAGGTTCAGTGTTTGGACATCACAAATGAAGCATATTATTCAGGACAGTGTACAGTCAAATTATTAGCGTTAACATGTAAACCGGAGGTCGTGCGTTATCTTTTACTGTGACGGAGTGTGTTTGTGATTGTAGTGTTGATGGTTTTGCTCCTTTGTCTCTGTGATCAGGAGTTGGACGTGAAGGCTGGAGGAGGGTGCGTAATGACAATTGGAGAGATGCTCCGCTCCTTCCTGACCAAGCTGGAATGGTTCTCAACGTTGTTTCCAAGAATACCTGTTCCTGTGCAGAAAGCAATCGACCAGCACATGAAGAGCCGACCACGTAAACCCCCGCAAAAAGATGAGCAGGATGAAGAGGAGGCAGCTGATTCAGGAAGGCATGGAGATAGGCGCCGTTCCAGGTACATTTGTTGTGTGTGGGTGGGATGAGATTATTTGGCTAATCAGATCAGCAGTGATCAGTGCTTGTGGTGGTGTTTGAACTGTAGTAAGTTCGTTTTAAAGAATCACCAATAATTTTGAAATGACCTGCTATTCGAGATGAGCCATAACTACTCTGTAAATAAAATAAAGATTACTGGATTGTTTTACCAAAAAATAACATTTCAGTTTTTGTACTTGATGTTTAATTCAAAGTGGTACTTGCCATTTCTTTGTAATTGCTTGTATATAATGGGCATTGTTGGATTTAAGCCCAGCTTATTTCTTGTGTTGTTGGTTAATGCTGGTGCATGTCAGACAGCTGCAGTGTATTGTAACCATATTGCTAGAGTTCTGTTTTTTGGTGTGGCGACTGTTAATGCTCGGTATTTGATAAGTTTCTCCTTGGTTTGTATTTGGGTGGCTCATGAACGTGCTCCCAGCAGCATGTAGAATGTAGACAAATTTTCCACCGAGACAGATATGACTAAAGTCTGCAATCTCATGTGAGTTTACATCACTTTAAACATTATCAAAAATATGATTACTTTGTTTGGAACTGTAGCAGTTAGCCCAAAACTTTGTTCCCTTTTAAAGAAATGTACTCACAGTGCTCATTTCTGCTGAGTTATGCTTGTCTGTATGAGATTCAGTCTTTAATATATAGTACCTTTTGATCTGAATCTGAATGCAGGGAATAGAACTGTTGTTTCAGAATCACCACTCTCTCTTATATTTTGTTCACTGGTATGTATTTTCTATGTTAAATAATTGTTTTTTATGTGTGTCTTCAGGACACCTAGGAAAAGTCAGAGTCCCAGGAAATCCCAAAATCGTTCCCGGAGTCGCAGCCATCACAGAGAAAAGCATGGAGCCAGCTTTGATGGTGAGCTGGAGAGAGAACGAGACAGGCAGCGAAAAGAGCGGGATGGAAAGGACCGAGATAGAGATAGAGACAGAGACCGGGAAAAGGACAGGGAGAGAGACAGAGACAGACGACGCTCCAGAACACCAGACCGAACCACAGAACGTCGACGCAGTCGCAGCAGGGAACCACGCCGGAGTCACAGCACCAGTAGAGAGAAGCGGAACGAGAGGAAAGAAAGAGATAAGGAGAGAGAGGCTGGGAGTGAGAGAGAGCGTAGCCGCAGGAAAGACAGAGAGCACCATAAAGATCGAGAGAGGTCAAAAGACAAGAGGAGTAAAGGAGATGGGGAAGAGAGGAGGCACAAAGAAGATAAGGAGGATAGAAAGCACAGGGAAGAAAAAAGGAGCAAACGCTCAAGGAGCAAAAGTAGAGAAAGGAAAAACAAAACTGAACGATCTAGCAAGAAACGCTCTCGCTCGAGCAGCAGGAGCAGGCAGGAAGCAGGTGAGGAGAGGAACAGGAAAAAGGAGCACAGCCATAGTAAGGAACGCTCACACAAGCGCAGTCGCAGCAAAGAGCGCTCACACCGTCGAGAATCCAGCAATGGGCGAGAGCATCCCAGTCCTGAACCAGGAGAAAGAACAAACAGTGTTCAAGCAGATTCTCCCTGATCCAAGTCTGTCTCCATCTCCCTCTCCTCCTCTTTACCAGTACTTCTCTTATTACTTCATGTCTTTCTCTTTAATACTCCTGTGCACCACTTGTGTTCAAGTAATTGGAAAAGCCTGGACTTTTTTTTTTTGCACTGTAAATTGCCACTTGTGTAGACACAAAAAATATTTTCTGTCAGTTGTCCATTACAGACGTCTGAACTGAAAATGACATTTTAAAATCCCCTTTCTCCCCTAATTTGTTTTCAGAATTTTCACAAATGGCGTTGTACATAGAGCTCAGAGAATGTTTTAAATTTCAACAGAGCTACCACAGAGTTGAGTTTGTGGCACAGGTTGCTGAAATCTGCTGACATTGTGCTGTTTCATTGCTCTGTTACATCTCGTTTTCTAATAAAATTCTTGTATGGAACAAGATTGCTCAGTTGTATATTTTTGATATCATTAGTATGTCACTTTCACTTTCAATAAGCCAAACTGCTGGGTTCTGCAAGTAAAAATGTCACTGGTTTTCTTCATAGTTTCTTTATAGAGTGTGTGTAAAACCTTTTAAGACAAATCTGCCATGAGTTTTTAGGTTAAATTAAGACGTGCTTTTGCTGTATGATTTCAGCTTTATTTTAACAGTACAGTACTATTCATGATTATAAAGAGAGATCTGACAACTGTGTAGCTGAGAGAAGTAGTGGTTACCCATTCCCATGAAGTATTGTGACCGTCTAGTCAGTCCTGCTCTCAAATTGCTTGTACAAGTATTCATATTTTGGAATCAATTTAAAATTTATAGTCAATAGGTTTATATTTTATCAACTTAAATTTTGTTGTCAGTGTTGGTTCATGGGATGAGTAGTTCATTCACACAAAGATGTCTTTTTCAGTGCTTTTTTGCTTTCACTTGTGCCCTCAACAGTTCCTTGTTAGAACATTCATATGATAAGAAGAGAAGTTGTTTTGTATATGGTTAATTTATTTTACACATTCTAATTTATAAGACTGATCACATGGAGAAATGCTCTTTGTATTATAACTACTCGTATACAAAAACATAAGAATGCATGTTTGTAGAAGACTTTTTATATATGTATATATATTTGGATGAAAGTAAATCCTTCAGCCAGAAACCACAGATTTTGGAAAACATTTTAAAAGTCAATCTATTCCACCCTTAAATATTGTTTAAAAAAAAAAAAAAGGTGAACCTTGAACCAGAATATTTGTATATAATAGTTTAACAAATTCTAAGGTAAAGTGCAGGAATTCCCAGAGGCAAGAGTTTGAGTGCGATGAGATGCAAGCATTTACTCAGGGTTGGTCAGTCCTATAGTGAAGAGAAGCAAGGGTTAATACTGGAAATCTTTTAAAGACATTGAAGTGTTTCCATTGCTTGTAAATATATATTTTTTTTAAGATGTTGAGGAGCTGTTGTGGATAAATACTTAAAAATAAACATTGGGTGGCATCATGGCATCGCTTATATTAATTTTTGCTCCTGGGCCTCAACTCACCTTTCTCACTTTGTGCCAGGACTCACCTCCTCCTGCGAACTGCTGTCACTGCGAAAGGATGGACAAGGTCAAAGGTGACACGGATTTCACAAAAGCAAGATTCTGTCAACTTTATGTTTTAGTGAAAATTACTTCTATTCTGATATTTGATTCCTGTTCTCTAAAATCATCTACTTACCTGAAACAGGCACTGAGTCACCACTCTCCCCGGCAGTGTTGCTGGCAGTTACGACAATCTGGCCACTGCTAAAATTGGTGACAGAGCAGAGGAGCATTGAGGTCATGCATAGTTTCGTCCTACCAGAGGAAGTAACCCCATACACAGTGTAGTTTGTAGCAAATAGAGACTCGTTCCATCCCACTTTCGCCAACGACGCAGAGAACGTCACATTCAGAGGTGCACAAGGTACTGAGGGAAAGAAACGAACAGATGTATGTTTTTGCATTTTAAGCATCTTCATTTGCAATTTATGTAGGGTAAGAAGATAGTACTGTGGTGACTGAACATTGTGCACCTGTAGTTCCAGTGATTGCAGCAGATTTGTCGCTTGTGGCGGCAGAGTTCCTCGCGCTGATGGTTGCACTGTAAGCGGAGCCACAAGGGAGGGGGACCTCAAAGAACCTGCGACTTGTCCAATAGGAGGCTAGGTCAAAGAGTCCCTGGCTGTTGCCCTGAATGTTGCCCGTGAGTGCCAGGAGGTATTCAGAATTAGGACAACTCACAGTAGACCAAGATGCCCTCAAGATCTGAGTATCATTCACTACTGTACGAGGGACAACCCTAAATCCAGTTGGAGGACAAGGAGCTGAGGGAAAGACATGGACAAAAATACTTAAAACCTGTTTTCCAATTGGGGATCCCAAAGAAGCAGAATCAAAATAGTATAGATTTGCCTACATTATATTCTTTCTGATTTTGTTTACAAGATATTTTTTTTCTATTCTCGTAGAAGACCTTTTTTTATGTGATATCCTACTCATAGTCAATCAACACATTGTCAATGTAAGTAGCTCCTAACCAGGTAGACAATGACTCAGAAGAAGGTGCCGAAACTATTTCTTGGCTCTGCTCTGCTAAAAGTAGATCCTTGAAGATCTTTATCAGTAGTGGTTTGGGTCAAGTTGCTTTCATACTAACTGACAACCATACAAGAGTGGACTTGGACACACAAGTGCAGAAACCGTACCAATAAATTTAACCAAACGTTGTTGTCAAACAGATTCAAGTCCACTCCAAAAGCAATATTCTGAAATGTCAAATACTAGAAGATCAGTTCAAATAAAGCCGATTACTGTGTGATGAGGAGGACTGATGATTGTTGTACCTGCTCCCTTAGTTTGAGGTTCACTCAAGGAACTGTTGCAGAGACCGTCTGTTGCCTGCACAGTAAAGTTGTACACAGTGCCGCACACTAAGCCCTCCAGAGTACAGAACGTGTTTGGGGTTTCACAGTAGAATGTTGTACCGGTTTCTGACTGAGCAAGTCCCCTGTAGACCACCGCCCCTGTACTCCTTGCCCATGACAAGGAGGCACTACTACTGTTCCCACACAGTATGTTTGCTGTTAAGTTGGCTGGCCCACACGGGACTACAGAATAAACACATTACAATAAATATTTACAAAATGTAAAAACCTTGGTCACGTAATTTAAAGGAAAATAATTTGTGTTCTCTTACCCGTTTGGAAGGTGATGTTAGCACTGGGCAGACTGGTGCAGTTCTTGTTACTGGCTAAAACGGACACATAGTAGGTGTTGCTGCAACGCAGATCACTTAGCGTGCAGTTATTGTCCGAGGTATTGCACGTCTTCAAGTCTCCATTTCTGCCGACTGCAGTAAGCAGGTACGACGTTGCCACATATGATGGGTCCCATGACACAAATGCATCCTTCGACTGACAGTCTACATTGGCCTGTACTGATGAGGGTGGACAGGGTGCTGCAAACAATCAAAGGAAGAAATTAGAAGAGACTGAATACTAGTGTAATGAAAGCACATCTAACATAGATGGATAGATCTGTAGATCAGGGGTCTCCAGTCCTGCTCCTGGAAGTCTACCTTCCTGTTGAATTTAGCTTCAACCTTATATTTTCATGGTCTTCATGATTACTAGAAACTTCCAGGCAGTTCTGAACGAAAGTCCACAGAAAGGTTGCCTTCCATGAGAAGGATTGTATAACCCCGGTCTACCGAATGCAGCTGCAATTATTTAACTAGAAAAGTCCCCCAATGCAGATGTTATGATGTATTGAGTGGTTGTTAGCACTTTACTATTTGATTTCTAGGTGACTGCTAGTGTTTCTGGGTGGTTGCTCAGTGGCTAGAAAACAAGTCAAAAGAGCCCCAGCTCCAGGTGTCAGTGAAATCGTGGTCCTTAAATATATGACCCAGGTCCCTTCTTTAATGCAAGTTTTTTCTCTTCATCCATCAGGTAAAAATTCTAAGTCAGATCAACTAAGGAAGTAGTAGCGCACCTCTTTAAAGGGTAAATTCCCAACTCCAAGTTGGAGCAATAATAATAGTGATGGTTGCTCATGAATAGTTACTGATTACTACAGGTTTGTTTTCTAAAATAAACATATGTTCATGTTTTATTAGATGGCTATGACATGATATTGATGGTTGTACCAGTTCTGATCTTGTAGGGTGGGCTGCGGAGGCTGCTGCATTGGTTGGCCGAAGCGGCTACAATGATGGTGTACTCCTTGTCGCACTGCACATTGGTAAGGTTGCATGAAGAAGTGGAACTATTGCAGGAAAGCAGGGAATGGTCTTGATCCACTGCTGTGGCAATGTAGAGAGACTTTACGCTCTGAGCTCTCTGCCACTGTACCATGATAACAGAACTGTTGCATTTAGCCACCACCACGATGGATGACAAGGCACAAGGTGCTGGAGAGAGAGATTATACATACTTTGAGACTGAGATACACATGGTCTCAAAAAAGAGGGCTAAAGCTCTCTACTGCAGGGGTACTTACCTGTCTCCAGCTGAAAGCTGTTACTGGGTGGGCTCACACAAGCAGCACTCGAGGCAGTGACGTTAAAGGTGTAGCTCCTTCCGCACCCCAAGTCAGCTACATTACAGGTGGTGTTTGAGCTGCTACAGGTGGTATTGTGACCGTCATCCCTTACAGCCAGCACTGTGTAAGATTCTGCACCATTATCTACATCCCATGATACCCATGCAGAGTTAGTTACACAGTCCACAGTACCAGTGACTCCCTGTGGGATACATGGAGCTGTATAGAGAAGACATCAGACATGAGGTGCATTAGATAAATATGCCAATTGTAATCTGTTTGAGGAAGTATTTTTGTGCAAGTGTCCAACCTGAGGAGATGGAAAGGTCACTGCTTGGTTGACTCTGACAGCTGCCCCCCAGTGCCACCACACTGAGGTTGAATCTCTCTCCACAGGGCAGATGGGCGATGGAGCACTGTGTGTTTGTGCTGATACAGGAGGAGATCGCACTGGTGCTCTGGGACTCCAGTTCAACTCTGAACTGGCCTGCATCAACTGCTGGGTTCCAACTCACCAGCACAGACCCTAAATCACACTGCACAACGGCAGATACGTTCTGAGGGGGACATGGAGCTGAGAAAAGAAAGAGAAGGAACCAGGATGTGACTGAAGGGTGGGGCTATACTAACTACACCAGCAGGAAACCATATAAGGTAAGCCAACATAGCAACAGTGGTGTACTCCTTGCTGCAATGCTACATCAAGTTAGCATGCCTGCTCATTTCACGTGCACAAAGTTAGTCAGTCATATAATTTTTTGCGTAAAGTAATAATTCTAAAGAGGGTTGAAACTTACAAAACATTTACTGGTCATATTTTACCTCAGAAATAAGATATAATATTTTACAAAATTACATTAAAGTCTATTTTCAAAACCTTTGCATTGTGGCATTATTTTCATGGCAATTAGAATTTCTATCAAAATAATGTACACAAAACAGCATTTCCTGTAATGAGATGTTTTACTTTCAACAGATTCTTTTGTAGTTCCCCTAACTGTATTATTAAACATTTTTAAATTAAATCATACACAATATATCGCAATGTAATGTAAATACTTCACCGTTTAAATTATATTTTGTTTTGTTTTTACGCATTACAGCAAGGAATATTTGGAGAGGAAATATGCTTAAATGTTCTGAAAATAACTGCCAATAAAAATGCAAATATCATATTATAGCCAAAAGTCGACAATATATTTTCTTAGTTTTTTATTTGGAGTTTGGTGTGAACAAATGTTTTGCTCTTTAAATATTTCATGAGATGTACCCTTATATCAGAGAGGGGATGGAAAATTATCAAATTAAATTACAACTGCTGTTGGTGAAAGAGACTTTCAGTGAAACATACATGCAACAAAAAATACAATATAAATAATGAAATCATGCTAATATTAGACGTTTTATTATATTTAATAGCTAATTAAGTGGAACTGAAGTGTTAAGATCTCTTATTATGTAATGATCAGCTTCGAGAGAGCTCTTATAATAACAGGAAATTGCATACTGCCATTGAGTGTTTAAGGTTGTGGATTTTTGTTTAGTGTACAGCAGGTTTATGTCTAATTTCAGATACATACCGAGTCTGAAAACTGCAGCAGTGCTTGGTGGGCTCTCACAGTAAATGTTATGCGCTTCGACAAACACGTTGTAGCTTTGTCCACAGAGCAGTGGAACAGACAGGTTAGTAGAAGTAGTGTTGAATTCTGCAATATATCCCAGACTCCCTATTGCCATCACAGTGTAGAATGATGCACCTTTGGCTTTTGACCAGTTAAACGCTGCCGTCTCACTGTCACATGAAACATTAGCAGTCACGTTCTCTGGCTTGCAAGGATCTGGAGAGGTACAGGGAGACCGTTACATTGTAGCATTATAAAAATTATTTAAATAAAATATTAGTCATAAAAATAAAGATATTAACAATATAATATATTATTATTAGTATTTTTAATATTTTTATACTTTTAATAATAACAATAATAATTCATTAAAATATTCATTATAAAAACATTTAATTAAAGGAAAAAATATTAACAATATAAATGTATTATAATTTGTAATCACAAAAATACTTGAGTGAGAAAGGGTGTGGCAAAGAAAAAAATAGCAGTAAAAATAAACATAAACATTATTATTATATCTGTAATAATATTAATATCTGTAATATGATATTATGATTAGTAATAGCAATAATCAAATACATAAAATGTTAATTATAAAATATATACAACCATTATTAATATTTTAATATCTGTAATGATCTGTTGTAATAATAATAATAATAATTATATTTATAGTATAATAGGGACAATAATAATAAATGAACTATACAAATAAAATATTAACAAATTAAATAAATACACAGATGTATTTTATTATTTATAATAATAGTAATAAAATACATTTCTAAATAAATTATTATTAAAATACATAATAATAATACTTTTCCGTTTAAAACCCAAGATGAGATATCAGATTTTTTTTTTACATAATGCCATACCTGAAGTAAGGTATACAGGTGCACAAATAAAATATTAACAAATTAAATAAATACACAGATGTATTTTATTATTTATAATAATAGTAATAAAATACATTTCTAAATAAATTATTATTAAAATACATAATAATAATACTTTTCCGTTTAAAACCCAAGATGAGATATCAGATTTTTTTTAACATAATGCCATACCTGAAGTAAGGTATACAGGTGCACTGGGGTCACTTTGGCAGCGGTCTCTGTGGGCGGTGACAGAAAAAGTGTAGGTCTCGCCACAGCCCAGAGTAGAGAAGGTACAAACAGAGTTGGTGGAGTTACAGAGCTGGTATCCTCCTACTGCACTGACGGCTCGAGCGATGTAGTAACCAGCTCCTTCTCTCAAATCCCAAGACATCACTGACATTTTGTTACCGCACAGTTTAGAGACTTCCGGCTGCAGTGGTGCACAGGGTCCTGCAGGGGGGTCACAGAAAGGTTGGACCCTAATTAATGTGCTTCAACTTTTAACCCCTTCAACACATAATGCTTTGTGAACTCACTGGACTGAAACGTGACATTGGTGGCGGAGGTCATCTGGCATTGCTGGTTTGTAGAGGTGAAGGTGAGGTTAAAGTGCTGGTCACACTGCAGGGAGGACATGTTACAGTTGTTCTGACTGGTTGAGCAAGAAAGCCTTTGACCTCCTGACCCCAAAGCTGTCACAGAGTAATTCTCCGCCCCAGCAATGGAACCCCAGGACACTAGAACTGAATCTGTCGCACAGTCCACTACGGCAGACACACTGGTGGACAGACATGGTGCTGAAAAAAACAGAAGCATATTTATTATTATTCCATATCATATTAATTATGATACATCCTTTTTGCTAGCACATACACTTCTGGTCAAAAGTTTGGTAAAATTATGATTTTATATTCTGGTGATTGCACAGCTGATGGTGGCTTCAGAATCCTTTAGAAATTAATTAAATATGTGCAATTTATGTGCAAAATATTTAAATAATTGAACACACAGACCTGCAATGGTATTAAAAACATTTAGTTTCATGTATTTATGTACAAGATGCATATTTTATCCAAACAAAGTCTAAAATAATGTATCATGTTCCTAGATCTAAATCTAGAAAGAATATATATATATATATATATATATATATATATATATATATATACATATATATATATATATATATATATATATATATATATATATACATATATATATATATATATATATATATATATATATATATATATATATATATATATATATATATATATATATATATATATATATATATATATATATTCTACATTGCTCCAGTCTTCATTGTCACATGATTCTTGAGAAATAATTATTGTCTAAAACTTGTAAAAATGTTGCATAATCTGTTTTACATAGTATTTCTTAAAAATAGTAAGCAGTCTCTATGGGAGCTAGAGTGAGAAGTATATAGAGTATATAGACACGTACTGTATATGCATGTATGTGTTTCTATGTTACCTGAGTTAGTGTTCACAGTGGCACTGGGAGGGCTGCTGCACAAACCATCTGACGCTGTCACATTGATATGGTACAGTTGACCACATCTGAGGCCTGTCACATTACACTGTGAGCCTGTAGACTGGCAGGTGGTGGACAGTCCATTGCTGTCCTGCAAGGTGGCCGTGTAATACTGTCCTCCTGCACCAGGTGTCCATGATACCACTAAAGCATTTGTGACACAATCCATGATGGGCAGGACATTACTTGGGGTACAGGGCACTAGAACACAAGAAGCAAGGTAAAACTTGAATGTTAATGAATTCAGTGACTTTCTTTAACAGTTTTTAACTGAAAAAGACATTCTTCATCTTTAAAAATAATCCTGATGTGAAATAAGAAACAAACCTGCTTGAACTTGAACAGGCGCACTGTTCCCACTGCTGCAGTTGCTGCCCTTTGCCTTCACTGTGATTGTGTAAGACTGTCCGCAGGTCAAAGTTGGCAGGTTACAGGAAGTGGATGTTGAGGTGCAGTTAGCTGAAAGGCCGTTAGCACTGCTGGCTGTCACTGTGTAAAGCTCCGCCCCTTGGGTGCTCCCCCAGGTTACACTTGCTATGTTGCTGCTACAGCTTACACTGGCCGACACATTTTGTGGTACACAAGGACCTGGGTGTAAATTATAGAAAACAAAATGAGTACGTGGTAGATCCAAACTTGGTCCTGGAGGACTGGACTGGAGCAGGCAGTTTAGCTCCAGCTAGCCTCAACACACTTGCCTGGAAGTTTCTATATTCTTTTTAAACAACATTTCAAATTTCATGTGTGCAAATTTGATTGTGTGCATATTTATTTAGAATAAAAGCTTGCAGCTTTGTCCACATGCTACTGTACCTGCAGTGACCTGACTGGCCACACTGGTGTTGGAGCTACAGCTGTTGGCCACTGCAACCACAGTGATATTGTGCGTCTGCCCACAGCAAATTGCAGGGATTATGCAGGACGTGGAGGTAGAGTTACACACCAGAGTCTTGACTGTGGATTTTGCTTGAGCATAGTAGATCTGTGCCCCTTTACTCGACTGCCAGCTGATCTGAACATCACCTGTTCGACAGTCTAAGAGCTGACTGACCACAGACTGAGGAGCACAGGGTGCTGGGAGACAAAGGTAAACAAAGTATTACTTTAGAATTTTTAAAAGAATATTCCAGGCTAAAACTAAGCTTTCTCTACAGAATCTGTGGTCTGCTGTCAAATGCATTTAAAATGTGAAGTACTGTAGCCAAAGTAACTTATGGTGCCCAGGAGGAGACATGGTCAGTTCACTTAGTTTTGTCATGGCCACAACATAATAACTTGTGGGAACGTGATAATATGTTGTGGCCTTGAGATGCTATGTTGAGGGAATGACATCGATTTCTCATCCTCGACTTCTTATGTTGAGGGAACGACATATTTTTCTTGTGGCCACAAGTTTGATGCGTATTGATGCAGATTTGCTTACGCATTAAACTCAAAGCCACAATAAATGGATGTTGTTCCCTCAACATAGAATCCTGAGGTCATGACATAAGGATGTTGTTACCTCGGCAAAATGATCTTGTGGCCATGACATAATATCACATTCCCATGAGTTAATATGATGTTCAGAAAAAATATATATTGTGTTCATGACATATTATCACGTTCCCACAAGTTATTATGTCGTGGCCACGACAAAACTAAGTGAACCAACCCTGTCACCACCCATGCACCGTATCAAAGCACTTAACATAAGTTATTCAGTAAATTTTTATTTATTTATTTTATTTATTTATTTCAAGTGTTGCAGAGAATAATATTGTGTAATATAGTTTAAAAGTTCTGGATTTAAACACTACTATACAAACTTGCAGTATGCAAAGTTCAATTTTAGAGAAAATATTTACCAGTACTGATGCGACGCACTTCACTGCGTTGCCCAGTGCAGTCCACATTCATAGCTGTGACTGACACATTGTACGCCTGACCACACGACAGGCCGCTGATGTCACAGGAAGTTCTGTTGGAGTTGCTGGTTAGAGTACGTCCATTATCATCTACTGCTGTTACTGTATAGTATGAAACAAGGCCACTGGATGCTGCCCAGGAAACAGATGCAGTGTCCGACCCACAAGATAATGACACATTGACTTGAGTGGGAACACATGGAGCTGGAAAGGAAAAGATTCATGCCACAAAAAAAGCAGAAGATATTAGCTCTATTGATCATTTCATGCAAGAAGAATCACCAAATTTACACGTTGTGTTATTATTTAATGTTATACCTGTGTCTAGAGTGACCAAGGCTTTAGAAGAGGTTGAACAGGTCTGGCCGTATCCTGTAATACAGATGTTATAGTGCTGACCACACGGCAGTGAGCCAGTGTTGCAGGAGGAGCCATTGGTGAAGCAGTTGTGCTTTTGGGGGTCCTGGAGCGACTGTAGTGTTGCATTAAAACTTAATGAACCATTGCCTGGTGTCCAAGAAATGAGTGCTGAGTTGCTGCGGCAGTCCAGACTGGCTTGAATGCCAGTGTTGTGACACGGTGCTGGATCATGACAAAAATGTTAACACATCAAACTGCAGATTATGTTTTCTAGGGTGTTACGTAGTTTCTTATTTGTTCAGAAAAAACTGAAGTTGGTTTGTTGTTTCAATCACTAGTTATCACTAATGAGCTGAGTTCAAGTACCTGAGACGAGAGTGATAGGCTGGCTAGCCGGGCCCATGCAGACACCATTCATGCCCATGACTGTGATGGAATATTCCTGGCCACACTGCAGGTTTGGGATATCACATTGAGTGACAGTGTTGTTGCAGGATGTCTTGTACCCTTGGCTGCTTTCCACCTTTACCAAGTACCAAGTGGCACCAAGTGCACTGTACCAGGTGATGGAAGCAATGTTAGATGTACAGTTTAGAGCGGCAGCAACACTGGTGGGAATGCAGGGAGCTAGAGAAGAGGAGGTTATATAAAAAACAGATTATACATAAAAACTGTACATATACAGTTATTTTCAAAAGTTTGTATTAATCTTTTTTTTTTTAGGTTTCATGAAGGATGTTTTGTATGCTCACCATGGCTGGATTTATTTTATCAAAATATAACCAAAACCTTAATCTTGTGACATATTATTAAAATTTTAAATATCTGCTATCTAATTTTTTTTGGTATATTTAAAATGTAATTTATTCCTGTGATGTCAAAGCAGAATTTTGAACAGCCATTATTTCAGTCTTCAGTATCACATGATCCTTGAGAAATCATTCTAATACGCTGATTTGGTGCATGAGAAAAAAACGTATCAACTTTTAAAATGGTTGTTGACTAAATTGACTTTTTTTTTTTTTTTTGATGAATAGAAAATTCACAAGATTATTTCTTTGAGATGAAAATATTTTCTAACATTATGTCTTTATTATAACAATTTGTCTTATTTTTTCAATCTTACTGACCCTAAACCTTTGAATTTTGGTGTATGATACATGTTGACCCTGAACAAAAAATTTAGACACTTAAGCTATGTTTAAAAATTCATGAATGTCAAATAATTAAAGAACATAACATGTGTTTTGTGGGTTTAGTTGATCATATTCTACAGATATACAGATATATATAATTTGATAAAATAAACACAAAATACTACTTTTTTATCTAATGCACTGAAATTCATACATCTAATGTATTTAAGGGACAAATTTTCTGTACGCATTGTTGTTATGAATCACATATATCAGCAAAAGTTAACATGAGCTGTCACCTGTTTCCACTACAGCTTTAGGTTGAGAGCTGCTGTTGCAGGTGGTGCCATCAGCTTGGACAGTCACATTTAGTCTCATCCCACACGGCAGAGAGGTCAGCTGACAGGAAGTTCCCATAGAGTGACAAGAAGCTAAACGTTGCTGCTGCCTGTCTGTTGCAATTGCTGTGTACCCATTAGCTCCTGCGCTGGCAGCCCATGTCACGTTGGCTGTGTTGGTGTCACACTGGAGCACAGTTGTGATGTTTTGAGGGTCACAGGGAGCTAAAGGAGATAGATAGTCGGTTTCAAAGGTCTGTTATTACTGTGTAAACATGCATTTTATTCCTTGCTTTAACTGTTTTAAATTATATATTTATTTATTTATTTTTACACTTTTTTTGTTTATTTTAAAGGGGAGGTCTAATGCTATTTCATGCATTCTGACTTGTTTACACTATTAAGAGCTGTATTCATCAACCATTACTCCAGTCTTCAGTGTCACATGATTCTTCAGAAAAAAAAACATTTATTTAAAGTATTAAATATATTTATTAATTTCTTAAATATATATATATCTGACCTGTGTATCATGTAAAAACAAATGTGCAGAGCATATTTCAGACCACAGTACTCTGGGTGCTTAATCCCACAATGTAAAGCACTTGACTTTGTCCAAACAAACTGAAGTCATTTAACTGATTTGCAAAGACATTTTTCTTACACATAATTTGAGATTTTATGCAAAATGAACCTATGTATTTCACCTGAATGCCACTCACTGAATTAAACGTGCTCTGCAAAGTAATCAGGTCATGTGACAAGAAAGAAGCATTGTTTAAACTTAAATACCATTGAATAATCTGTTTTACATACTATTTCTTAAAAATAGTAAGCAGTATACAGTATATACGGCACATTATGCAGTTAACAATGAACATCTTGGTTATGTATTTTAACCCTCATTCCCTGAAGGAGGGAACTGAGACGTCACGTCGGTGACCGACGAATTGGGAATCTTGCTAGAGAGACCAATTTACCTCGAGTGTAAACTAAACGAGCAAGTGCACATTGACATATTTGTCTTGAGGCCACAAGTTTAATGCGTAAACAAACCTGAGTAACATAGCAACCTGGGATTTTCAGAGATGGATTTAATAATATTTTATTTTGAATTACGAAATTATTACATTATTTATTATAGAAATCATGACATTATTAAATTATTATATTTGGCTAATTAATAGACCATAAATATAAATACTATAGCGTTCACAGTGTTCTGTAAGTGTCATTGAGGAATTAATCATTCACATAGTTTAATTCGTAAATGAAAACACAACTCACTCATTAATCAACACACACGTGCTTTAATACAATCATAAAGTCAAAACTTTATTTGCAAAAATGTCAGGTGTTTATTTGCCAAATATATGGTATGCTAGCAAATACTAGCATAATTATACAAAACATTAACTAGGTAAAGCGATACACAAATTGAAAGGGGATAGAAGCATATAAATAATAATACATGTAAAAATATATCTCTAATAAGTTAATGTAATAATAATAATAAATATTAAATTAAAGGTTTAATGTTAATAAAAATGTTTTATCCATATCTGATAATCCTGGATTGCTTTGGTCACGCAGGTTTGTTTACGCATTAAACTCAAGGCCTTCAACATAGAATCTCGGCAAAATAATCTCGTGGCCATGACATAATATCACATTCCCACGAGTTAATATGACGTTCCCAAAAAAAAAAAAAAAAAAATATCTTGTGGCCACAACATATTATCACATTCCCACAAGTTATTATGTCGTGGCCACGACAAAACTAAGTGAACGGACCCTGTCACCACCCATGCACCGTATCAAAGCACTTAAAATAAGTTATGTAGTAAAAGTGTTTTTTAATTTTTTTTTTCAAGTGTTGCAGAGATTGTGTACTATGGGTTAAACATTCTGGATTTAAACACTACTATTCAAATTTGCAGTATGTAAAATACAATTTTATAGAAAATATTTACCAGTAGTGATGCGACGCACTTCACTGCGTTGCCCAGTGCAGTCCACACTCATAGCTGTGACTGACACATTGTACGCCTGACCACACGACAGGCCGCTGATGTCACAGGAAGTTCTGTTGGAGTTGCTGGTTAGAGTACGTCCATTATCATCTACTGCTGTTACTGTATAGTATGAAACAAGGCCACTGGATGCTGTCCAGGAAACAGATGCAGTGTCCGACCCAAAAGATAATGACACATTGACTTGAGTGGGTACACATGGAGCTGGAAAGGAAAAGATTCATGCCACAAAAAAAGCAGAAGATATTAGCTCTATTGATCATTTCATGCAAGAAGAATCACCAAATTTGCACGTTGTGTTATTATTTAATGTTATACCTGTGTCTAGAGTGACCAAGGCTTTAGAAGAGGTTGAACAGGTCTGGCCGTATCCTGTAATACAGATGTTATAGTGCTGACCACACGGCAGTGAGCCAATGTTGCAGGAGGAGCCATTGGTGAAGCAGTTGTGCTTTTGGGGGTCCTGGAGCGACTGTAGTGTTGCATTAAAACTTAATGAACCATTGCCTGGTGTCCAAGAAATGAGTGCTGAGTTGCTGCGGCAGTCCAGACTGGCTTGAATGCCAGTGTTGTGGCACGGTGCTGGATCATGACAAAAATTTTAACACATCAAACTGCAGAATATGTTTTCACATTTACTGAATGGTGCTTGCCATGAAAAACCTGCTAAGGTATTGTTGTATGGTTGCTAGGGTGTTACTAGGTAATTTCTTATTTGTTCAGAAAAAACTGAAGTTGGTTTGTTGTTTCAATCACTAGTTATCACTAATGAGCTGAGTTCAAGTACCTGAGACGAGAGTGATAGGCTGGCTAGCCGGGCCCATGCAGACACCATTCATGCCCATGACTGTGATGGAATATTCCTGGCCACACTGCAGGTTTGGGATATCACATTGAGTGACAGTGTTGTTGCAGGATGTCTTGTACCCTTGGCTGCTTTCCACATTTACCAAGTACCAAGTGGCACCAAGTGCACTGTACCAGGTGATGGAAGCAATGTTGGATGTACAGTTTAGAGCGGCAGCAACACTGGTGGGAATGCAGGGAGCTAGAGAAGAGGAGGTAATATTAAAAACAGATTATATATAAAAACTGTACATATACAGTTCTTTTTAAGGTTTCTTGAAAGATGTTTTGTATTCTCACAAGGACTGCATTTATTTTATCAAAATACAACCAAAACCTTAATCTTATGATATATTATTAAAACTTAAAATATTTGTTATCTATTTTTGTATTTTTTTGGTATATTTAAAATGTAATTTATTCCTGTGATGTCAAAGCAGAATTTTCAGCAGCCATTATTCCAGTCTTTCACTATCACATGATACTTGAGAAATCATTTAATACGCTGATTTGGTGCATAAGAAAATATTATTATCAACTTTCAAAACAGTTGTTCTGCTAAATATTTGCAGAGAATTTTTTTTTTTTTTTTTTTTTTCATGAATAGAAAAATTCACAGGAAGATTATTTCTTTGAGATGTAAATATTTTCTAACATTATGGCTTTACTGTCACTTTTGAATGAATTAATGGGTTCTTACCGAATAAAATAAATAATTTCTTTCCGAACAAAAAAAAAAATTATAACAATTTGTCTTATTTTTTCAATCTTATTGACCCTAAACCTTTGAATTTTGGTGTATATATTTTTTTTTATTTCTTTGTTTATAATACATTTGGACCCTGAAAAAACATGTGGACACTTAAGCTACGTTTAAAAATGAATAAATGTCAAATAATTAAATAACATAACATAAGTGTTTTGTGGGTTTAGTTGGTCATATTCTACAGATATACAGATATATATAATTTGATAAAATAAACAAGAAAATACTACTTTTTTTATCTAATGCACTGAAATTCATACATCTAATGTAGTTAAGGGCCAAATTTTCTGTACGCATTGTTGTTATGATTCACATATATCAGCAAAAGTTAACATGAGCTGTCACCTGTTTCCACTACAGCTTTAGGTTGAGAGCTGCTGTTGCAGGTGGTGCCATCAGCTTGGACAGTCACATTTAGTCTCATCCCACACGGCAGAGAGGTCAGCTGACAGGAAGTTCCCATAGAGTGACAAGAAGCTAAACGTTGCTGCTGCCTGTCTGTTGCAATTGCTGTGTACCCATTAGCTCCTGCGCTGACAGCCCATGTCACGTTGGCTGTGTTGGTGTCACACTGGAGCACAGTTGTGATGTTTTGAGGGTCACAGGGAGCTAAAGGAGATAGATAGTCGGTTTCAAAGGTCTGTTATTACTGTGTAAACATGCATTTTATTCCTCATTTAAATATATATATATATATATATATATATATATATATATATATATATATATATATATATATATATATATATATATATATATTACTCAATTTGTATTTTACATTTTAAAGGGGAGGTCTAATGCTATTTCATGCATTCTGACATGTTTACACTGTTAAAAGGCTGGATTCAGCAACCATTACTCCAGTCTTTAGTGTCACATGATTTTTCAGAAAGAAATATTTATTTAAAGTATTAATTGTATTAATTAATTTCTTAAAACAAAAATATTACTGACCTGTGTATCATGAAAAAAAAAAAAAAATGTGCAGAGCATACTTCAGACCATAGTAGTCTGGGTGCTGAATCCCACAATGCAAAGCACTCGTCTTTGTCCAAATTCAACTCATTTAACTGATTTGCAAAGACATTGTTTTTTTGTTTTTTTTACATAAGATTTGAGATTTTATTCTAAATGAACCTATGTATTTCACCTGAATGCCACTCATTGAACTAAACATGCTCTGCAAAGTAATCAGGTCATGTGACAAGAAAGAAGCATTGTTTAAACTTAAACAATATTGAATAATCTGTTTACATACTATTTCTTAAAATTAGTAAGCAGTATACAGTATATACTGCACGTTATGTAGCGAACAATGAACATTTTGATTACGTATTGTAACCCTTGTTCCCTAAATGAGGGAACGGAGACGTCACGTCTGTGACCGATGAATTGGGAATCTCGCTAGAAAGACCAATTTACCTCAAGTGTAAACTAAACTGTCTAGCATTTCTGAGTGTTTTCCCTCTATTTGTTCTTCCCGTGTTTAATTTTGGATTGTTTACACTGACTCTGATTCTCTACTGTCTTCCCTGACCTCTGCTTGTTTCTGTTTTCGATTCTGGTTATCCCTGACATACCTGACGCCATTCCTGATTTCTGCCTGTCTAACCACTCTTAAATAAATACTGCAATTGGATCTGAACGTCTCTGACTCTCTTCGTAACAGTCACCACCCAGGCACCGTATCAAAGCACTTAATAGAAGTTATTCAGAATGTTTTATTTTTATTTTTTTTTCAAGTGTTGCAGAGAATAATATTGTGTAATATAAGTTAAACGTTCTGGATTTTAATACTACTATACAAACTTGCAGTATAAAGAGTTCAATTTTAGAGAAAATATTTACCAGTAGTGATGCGACGCACTTCACTGCGTTGCCCAGTGCAGTCCACATTCATAGCTGTGACTGACACATTGTACGCCTGACCACACGACAGGCCGCTGATGTCACAGGAAGTTCTGTTGGAGTTGCTGGTTAGAGTACGTCCATTATCATCTACTGCTGTTACTGTATAGTATGAAACAAGGCCACTGGATGCTGCCCAGGAAACAGATGCAGTGTCCGACCCACAAGATAATGACACATTGACTTGAGTGGGAACACATGGAGCTGGAAAGGAAAAGATTCATGCCACAAAAAAGCAGAAGATTTTAGCTCTATAAATAATTTGATGCAAGAAGAATCACCAAATTTGCACGTTGTGTTATTATTTAATGTTATACCTGTGTCTAGAGTGACCAAGGCTTTAGAAGAGGTTGAACAGGTCTGGCCGTATCCTGTAATACAGATGTTATAGTGCTGACCACACGGCAGTGAGCCAATGTTGCAGGAGGAGCCATTGGTGAAGCAGTTGTGCTTTTGGGGGTCCTGGAGCGACTGTAGTGTTGCATTAAAACTTAATGAACCATTGCCTGGTGTCCAAGAAATGAGTGCTGAGTTGCTGCGGCAGTCCAGACTGGCTTGAATGCCAGTGTTGTGGCACGGTGCTGGATCATGACAAAAATGTTAACATATCAAACTGCAGAATATGTTTTTACATTTACTGAATGGTGCTTGCCATGAAAAACTTGCTAAGGTATTGCTGTATGGCTGCTAGGGTGTTACTAGGTGGTTTCTTAATTGTTCAGAAAAAAAACTGAAGTTGGTTTGTTGTTTCAATCACTAGTTATCACTAATGAGCTGAGTTCAAGTACCTGAGACGAGAGTGATAGGCTGGCTAGCCGGGCCCATGCAGACACCATTCATGCCCATGACTGTGATGGAATATTCCTGGCCACACTGCAGGTTTGGGATATCACATTGAGTGACAGTGTTGTTGCAGGATGTCTTGTACCCTTGGCTGCTTTCCACCTTTACCAAGTACCAAGTGGCACCAAGTGCACTGTACCAGGTGATGGAAGCAATGTTAGATGTACAGTTTAGAGCGGCAGCAACACTGGTGGGAATGCAGGGAGCTAGAGAAGAGGAGGTAATATTAAAAACAGATTATATATAAAAACTGTACATATACAGTTCTTTTTAAGGTTTCTTGAAAGATGTTTTGTATTCTCACAAGGACTGCATTTATTTTATCAAAATACAACCAAAACCTTAATCTTATGATATATTATTAAAACTTAAAATATTTGTTATCTATTTTTGTATTTTTTTGGTATATTTAAAATGTAATTTATTCCTGTGATGTCAAAGCAGAATTTTCAGCAGCCATTATTCCAGTCTTTCACTATCACATGATACTTGAGAAATCATTTAATACGCTGATTTGGTGCATAAGAAAATATTATTATCAACTTTCAAAACAGTTGTTCTGCTAAATATTTGCAGAGAATTTTTTTTTTTTTTTTTTTTTCATGAATAGAAAAATTCACAGGAAGATTATTTCTTTGAGATGTAAATATTTTCTAACATTATGGCTTTACTGTCACTTTTGAACGAATTAATGGGTTCTTACCGAATAAAATAAATAATTTCTTTCCGAACAAAAAAAAAAATTATAACAATTTGTCTTATTTTTTCAATCTTACTGACCCTAAACCTTTGAATTTTGGTGTATATATTTTTTTTTTATTTCTTTGTTTATAATACATTTGGACCCTGAAAAAACATGTGGACACTTAAGCTACGTTTAAAAATGAATAAATGTCAAATAATTAAATAACATAACATAAGTGTTTTGTGGGTTTAGTTGGTCATATTCTACAGATATACAGATATATATAATTTGATAAAATAAACAAGAAAATACTACTTTTTTATCTAATGCACTGAAATTCATACATCTAATGTAGTTAAGGGCCAAATTTTCTGTACGCATTGTTGTTATGATTCACATATATCAGCAAAAGTTAACATGAGCTGTCACCTGTTTCCACTACAGCTTTAGGTTGAGAGCTGCTGTTGCAGGTGGTGCCATCAGCTTGGACAGTCACATTTAGTCTCATCCCACACAGCAGAGAGGTCAGCTGACAGGAAGTTCCCATAGAGTGACAAGAAGCTAAACGTTGCTGCTGCCTGTCTGTTGCAATTGCTGTGTACCCATTAGCTCCTGCGCTGGCAGCCCATG
This sequence comes from Carassius gibelio, assembly GCF_023724105.1. NCBI lineage: Eukaryota > Metazoa > Chordata > Actinopteri > Cypriniformes > Cyprinidae > Carassius > Carassius gibelio. The sequence continues at coordinate 26,201,495 of NC_068372.1, read as the reverse complement.
TCACGTTGGCTGTGTTGGTGTCACACTGGAGCACAGTTGTGATGTTTTGAGGGTCACAGGGAGCTAAAGGAGATAGATAGTCGGTTTCAAAGGTCTGTTATTACTGTGTAAACATGCATTTTATTCCTCATTTAAATATATATATATATATATATATATATATATATATATATATATATATATATATATTTTACACAATTTGTATTTTACATTTTAAAGGGGAGGTCTAATGCTATTTCATGCATTCTGACATGTTTACACTGTTAAAAGGCTGGATTCAGCAACCATTACTCCAGTCTTTAGTGTCTCATGAATCTTCAGAAAGAAACATTTATTTAAAGTATTAATTACATTAATTAATTTCTTTAAAAAAAATATTAAAACAAATTTACAGAGCATACTTCAGACCATAGTAGTCTGGGTGCTGAATCCCACAATGCAAAGCACTCGACTTTGTCCAAATTCAACTCATTTAACTGATTTGCAAAGACATTTTTTTTTTTTTTTACATAAGATTTGAGATTTTATTCTAAATGAACCTATGTATTTCACCTGAATGCCACTCACTGAACTAAACATGCTCTGCAAAGTAATCAGGTCATGTGACAAGAAAGAAGCATTGTTTAAACTTAAACAATATTGAATAATCTGTTAACATACTATTTTTTAAAATTAGTAAGCAGTATACAGTATATACTGCACGTTATGCAGTGAACAATGAACATTTTGATTACGTATTGTAACCCTTGTTCCCTGAAGGAGGGAACGGAGACGTCACGTCGGTGACCTACGTATTGGGAATCTCGCTAGAAAGACCAATTTACCTCAAGTGTAGACTAAACTGTCTAGCATTTCTGAGTGTTTTCCCTCTATTTGTTCTTCATGTGTCTTATTTTGGATTTTTTACACTGACTCTGATTCTCTACTGTCTTCCCTGACCTCTGCTTGTTTCTGTTTTCGATTCTGGTTATCCCTGACATAGCTGACGCCATTCCTGATTTCTGCCTGTCTAACCACTCTTAAATAAATACTGCAATTGGATCTGAACGTCTCTGACTCTCTTCGTAACAGTCACCACCCAAGCACCGTATCAAAGCACTTAATAGAAGTTATTCAGAATGTTTTATTTTTATTTTTTTTCAAGTGTTGCAGAGAATAATATTGTGTAATATAAGTTAAACCTTTAGGATTTTAATACAACTATACAAACTTGCAGTATAAAGAGTTCAATTTTAGAGAAAATATTTACCAGTAGTGATGCGACGCACGTCACTGCGTTGCCCAGTGCAGTCCACATTCATAGCTGTGACTGACACATTGTACGCCTGACCACACGACAGGCCGCTGATGTCACAGGAAGTTCTGTTGGAGTTGCTGGTTAGAGTACGTCCATTATCATCTACTGCTGTTACTGTATAGTATGAAACAAGGCCACTGGATGCTGCCCAGGAAACAGATGCAGTGTCCGACCCACAAGATAATGACACATTGACTTGAGTGGGAACACATGGAGCTGGAAAGGAAAAGATTCATGCCACAAAAAAGCAGAAGATATTAGCTCTATTGATCATTTGATGTCAGAAGAATCACCAAATTTGCACGTTGTGTTATTATTTAATGTTATACCTGTGTCTAGAGTGACCAAAGCTTTAGAAGAGGTTGAACAGGTCTGGCCGTATCCTGTAACACAGATGTTATAGTGCTGACCACACGGCAGTGAGCCAATGTTGCAGGAGGAGCCATTGGTGAAGCAGTTGTGCTTTTGGGGGTCCTGGAGCGACTGTAGTGTTGCATTAAAACTTAATGAACCGTTGCCTGGTGTCCAAGAAATGAGTGCTGAGTTGGTGCGGCAGTCCAGACTGGCTTGAATGCCAGTGTTGTGGCACGGTGCTGGATCATGACAAAAATGTTAACACATTAAACTGCAGATTATGTTTTTACATTTACTGAATGGTGCTTGCCATGAAAAACCTGCTAAGGTATTGCTGTATGGTTGCTAGGGTGTTACTACGTAGTTTCTTATTTGTTTAGAAAAACTGAAGTTGGTTTGTTGTTTCAATCACTAGTTATCACTAATGAGCTGAGTTCAAGTACCTGAGACGAGAGTGATAGGCTGGCTAGCCGGGCCCATGCAGACACCATTCATGCCCATGACTGTGATGGAATATTCCTGGCCACACTGCAGGTTTGGGATATCACATTGAGTGACAGTGTTGTTGCAGGATGTCTTGTACCCTTGGCTGCTTTCCACCTTTACCAAGTACCAAGTGGCACCAAGTGCACTGTACCAGGTGATGGAAGCAATGTTGGATGTACAGTTTAGAGCGGCAGCAACACTGGTGGGAATGCAGGGAGCTAGAGAAGAGGAGGTTATATAAAAAACAGATTATATATAAAAACTGCACATATACAGTTATTTTCAAAAGTTTGTATTAATCTTTTTGTTTAGGTTTCTTGAAGGATGTTTCGTATGCTCACCATGGCTGGATTTATTTTATCAAAATGCAACCAAAACCTTATCCTATGACATATTATTAAAACTTACAATATCTGCTATCTATTTATTTATTTTTTTTGGTATATTTAAAATGTAATTTATTCTTGTGATTTCAAAGCAGAATTTTCAGCAGCCATTATTTCAGTCTTCAGTATCACATGATACTTCAGAAATAATTATAATACGCTGATTTGGTGCATAAAAAAAAATCGTATCAACTTTTAAAATGATTGTTTGACTAAATATTTTGCAGAGACTTTTTTTTTTTTTGATGAATAAAAAATTCACAAGAAGATTATTTCTTTGAGATGTAAATATTTTCTAACATTATGTCTTTACTGTCACTTTTGAATGAATTAATGGGTTCTTACCGGATAAAATAACTAATTTCATTCCAAACAAAAAAAAATATTATAGCAATTTGTCTTATTTTTTCAATCTTACTGACCCTAAACCTTTGAATTTTGGTGTATATATCTTTTTTTTTTCTTTGTTTGTTTATAATACATGTGGACCCTGAAAAAAAAATGTAGACACTTAAGCTACGTTTAAAAATTAATGAATGTCAAATAATTAAATAACATAATATGTGTTTTATGGTTTTAGTTGATCATATTCTACAGATATACAGATATATATAATTTGATAAAATAAACACAAAAATACAACTTTTTTATCTAATGCACTGAAATTCATACATCTAATGTATTTAAGGACCAAATTTTCTGTACGCATTGTTGTTATGATTCACATATATCAGCAAAAGTTAACATGAGCTGTCACCTGTTTCCACTACAGCTTTAGGTTGAGAGCTGCTGTTGCAGGTGGTGCCATCAGCTTGGACAGTCACATTTAGTCTCATCCCACACGGCAGAGAGGTCAGCTGACAGGAAGTTCCCATAGAGTGACAAGAAGCTAAACGTTGCTGCTGCCTGTCTGTTGCAATTGCTGTGTACCCATTAGCTCCTGCGCTGACAGCCCATGTCACGTTGGCTGTGTTGGTGTCACACTGGAGCACAGTTGTGATGTTTTGAGGGTCACAGGGAGCTAAAGGAGATAGATAGTCGGTTTCAAAGGTCTGTTATTACTGTGTAAACATGCATTTTATTCCTCATTTAAATATATATATATATATATATATATATATATATATATATATATATATTTTACACAATTTGTATTTTACATTTTAAAGGGGAGGTCTAATGCTATTTCATGCATTCTGACATGTTTACACTGTTAAAAGGCTGGATTCAGCAACCATTACTCCAGTCTTCAGTGTCACATGATTCTTCAGAAAGAAACATTTATTTAAAGTATTAATTATATTAATTAATTTCTTTAAAAAAAAATATTACAGACCTGTGTATCATGAAAAAAACAAATGTGCAGAGCATACTAGTAGTTTGGTTGCTGAATCCCTCAATGCAAAGCACATGACTTTGTCCAAATTCAACTAATTTAACTGATTTGAAAAGATTTTTATTTATTTATTTTTTTTACATAAGATTTGAGATTTTTTTCTAACTGAACCTATGTATTTCACCTGAATGCCACTCACTGATTTAAACATGCTCTGCAAAGTAATCAGGTCATGTGACAAGAAAGTTGCATTGTTTAAACTTAATATTGAATAATCTGTTTTACATACTATTTCTTAAAAATAGTAAGCAGTATACAGTATATACTGCACATTATGCAGTGAACAATGAATATCTTGATTACATATTGTAACCCTCGTTCCCTGAAGGAGGGAACAGAGACGTCACGTCTGTGACCGACGATTTGGGAATCTCGCTAGAAAGACCAATTTACCTCGAGTGTAAACTAAACTTGTCTAGCATTTCTGAGTGTTTTCCCTCTATTTGTTCTTCCCGTGTTTAATTTTGGATTGTTTACACTGACTCTGATTCTCTGCTGTCTTCCCTGACCTCTGCTTGTTTCTGTTTTCGATTCTGGTTATCCCTGACATACCTGACGCCATTCCTGATTTCTGCCTGTCTGACCACTCTTAAATAAATACTGCAAATGGATTTATTTTATTGAAGTGTTGCAGAGAATAATATTGTGTATTATAAGTTAAAAGTTCTGGATTTAAACACTACTATACAAACTTGCAGTATTCAAAGTAACATTTTAGAGAAAATATTTACCAGTAGTGATGCGACGCACTTCACTGCGTTGCCCAGTGCAGTCCACATTCATAGCTGTGACTGACACATTGTACGCCTGACCACACGACAGGCCGCTGATGTCACAGGAAGTTCTGTTGGAGTTGCTGGTTAGAGTACGTCCATTATCATCTACTGCTGTTACTGTATAGTATGAAACAAGGCCACTGGATGCTGCCCAGGAAACAGATGCAGTGTCCGACCCACAAGATAATGACACATTGACTTGAGTGGGAACACATGGAGCTGGAAAGGAAAAGATTCATGCCACAAAAAAGCAGAAGATTTTAGCTCTATAAATAATTGGATGGCAGAAGAATCACCTAATTTGCACGTTGTGTTATTATTTAATGTTATACCTGTGTCTAGAGTGACCAAGGCTTTAGAAGAGGTTGAACAGGTCTGGCCGTATCCTGTAATACAGATGTTATAGTGCTGACCACACGGCAGTGAGCCAATGTTGCAGGAGGAGCCATTGGTGAAGCAGTTGTGCTTTTGGGGGTCCTGGAGCGACTGTAGTGTTGCATTAAAACTTAATGAACCATTGCCTGGTGTCCAAGAAATGAGTGCTGAGTTGCTGCGGCAGTCCAGACTGGCTTGAATGCCAGTGTTGTGGCACGGTGCTGGATCATGACAAAAATGTTAACACATCAAACTGCAGTATACGTTTTTACATTTACTGAATGGTGCTTGCCATGAAAAACCTGCTTAGGTACTGTTGTATGGTTGCTAGGGTATTACTTGGTAGTTTATTTTTTGTTCAGAAAAAACTGAAGTTGGTTTGTTGTTTCAATCACTAGTTATCACTAATGAGCTGAGTTCAAGTACCTGAGACGAGAGTGATAGGCTGGCTAGCCGGGCCCATGCAGACACCATTCATGCCCATGACTGTGATGGAATATTCCTGGTCACACTGCAGGTTTGGGATATCACATTGAGTGACAGTGTTGTTGCAGGATGTCTTGTACCCTTGGCTGCTTTCCGCCTTTACCAAGTACCAAGTGGCACCAAGTGCACTGTACCAGGTGATGGAAGCAATGTTGGATGTACAGTTTAGAGCGGCAGCAACACTGGTGGGAATGCAGGGAGCTAGAGAAGAGGAGGTTATATAAAAAAAAAATTGTTGTATATAAATTATTATATATAAAAAGTGTACTTGTATAGTACTTTTCAAAAGTACAGTACTTTTTAGGTTTATTGAAAGATGTTTCATATTCAAACCAAGATTGCATTTATTTTATCAAAATACAACCAAAACTTTAATCTTATGAGATATTATTAAAACTTAAAATATCTGTTATCTATTTTTTTGGATATATTTAAAATGTAATTTATTCCTGTGATGTCAAAGCAGAATTTTCAGCAGCCATTATTCCAGTTTTCACTATCACTTGGTACTTGAGAAATCATTTAATACGCTGATTTGGTGCATAAGAAAAATATTATTATCAACTTTCAAAACAACTGTTCTGCTAAATATTTGCAGAGACACTTTTTTTTGATGTATAGAAAATTCACAAGAAGATTATTTCTTTGAGGTGTAAATATTTTCTAACATTATGGCTTTACTGTCACTTTTGAACGAATAAATTGGTTCTTACCGAATAAAATGATTAATTTCTTTCCAAACAAAAAAATAATATTATAACAAATTTGTCTTATTTTTTCAATCTTACTGACCCTAAACCTTTGAATTTTGGTGTATATAGTTTTTTAAATTCTTTGTTTGTTTATAATACATGTGGACCCTGAAAAAAAAAATGTAGACACTTAAGCTATGTTTAAAAATAAATGAATGTCACATAATTAAATAACATAACATAAGTGTTTGTGGGTTTAGTTGGTCATATTCTACAGATATACAGATATATATAATTTGATAAAATAAACAAGCAAATACAACTTTTTTTATCTAATGCACTGAAATTTATAAATCTAATGTATTTAAGGACCAAATTTTCTGTAAGAATTGTTGTTATGAATCACATTCATCAGCAAAAGTTAACATGAGCTGTCACCTGTTTCCACTACAGCTTTAGGTTGAGAGCTGCTGTTGCAGGTGGTGCCATCAGCTTGGACAGTCACATTTAGTCTCATCCCACACGGCAGAGAGGTCAGCTGACAGGAAGTTCCCATAGAGTGACAAGAAGCTAAACGTTGCTGCTGCCTGTCTGTTGCAATTGCTGTGTACCCATTAGCTCCTGCGCTGGCAGCCCATGTCACGTTGGCTGTGTTGGTGTCACACTGGAGCACAGTTGTGATGTTTTGAGGGTCACAGGGAGCTAAAGGAGATAGATAGTCGGTTTCAAAGGTCTGTTATTACTGTGTAAACATGCATTTTATTCCTCATTTAAATATATATATATATATATATATATATATATATATATATATATATATATATATATATATATATATATATATATATATATATATATATATATATATATTACTCAATTTGTATTTTACATTTTAAAGGGGAGGTCTAATGCTATTTCATGCATTCTGACATGTTTACACTGTTAAAAGGCTGGATTCAGCAACCATTACTCCAGTCTTTAGTGTCACATGATTTTTCAGAAAGAAATATTTATTTAAAGTATTAATTGTATTAATTAATTTCTTAAAACAAAAATATTACTGACCTGTGTATCATGAAAAAAAAAAAAAAATGTGCAGAGCATACTTCAGACCATAGTAGTCTGGGTGCTGAATCCCACAATGCAAAGCACTCGTCTTTGTCCAAATTCAACTCATTTAACTGATTTGCAAAGACATTGTTTTTTTGTTTTTTTTACATAAGATTTGAGATTTTATTCTAAATGAACCTATGTATTTCACCTGAATGCCACTCATTGAACTAAACATGCTCTGCAAAGTAATCAGGTCATGTGACAAGAAAGAAGCATTGTTTAAACTTAAACAATATTGAATAATCTGTTTACATACTATTTCCTAAAATTAGTAAGCAGTATACAGTATATACTGCACGTTATGTAGCGAACAATGAACATTTTGATTACGTATTGTAACCCTTGTTCCCTAAATGAGGGAACGGAGACGTCACGTCTGTGACCGATGAATTGGGAATCTCGCTAGAAAGACCAATTTACCTCAAGTGTAAACTAAACTGTCTAGCATTTCTGAGTGTTTTCCCTCTATTTGTTCTTCCCGTGTTTAATTTTGGATTGTTTACACTGACTCTGATTCTCTACTGTCTTCCCTGACCTCTGCTTGTTTCTGTTTTCGATTCTGGTTATCCCTGACATACCTGACGCCATTCCTGATTTCTGCCTGTCTAACCACTCTTAAATAAATACTGCAATTGGATCTGAACGTCTCTGACTCTCTTCGTAACAGTCACCACCCAAGCACCGTATCAAAGCACTTAATAGAAGTTATTCAGAATGTTTTATTTTTATTTTTTTTTCAAGTGTTGCAGAGAATAATATTGTGTAATATAAGTTAAACGTTCTGGATTTTAATACTACTATACAAACTTGCAGTATAAAGAGTTCAATTTTAGAGAAAATATTTACCAGTAGTGATGCGACGCACTTCACTGCGTTGCCCAGTGCAGTCCACATTCATAGCTGTGACTGACACATTGTACGCCTGACCACACGACAGGCCGCTGATGTCACAGGAAGTTCTGTTGGAGTTGCTGGTTAGAGTACGTCCATTATCATCTACTGCTGTTACTGTATAGTATGAAACAAGGCCACTGGATGCTGCCCAGGAAACAGATGCAGTGTCCGACCCACAAGATAATGACACATTGACTTGAGTGGGAACACATGGAGCTGGAAAGGAAAAGATTCATGCCACAAAAAAGCAGAAGATTTTAGCTCTATAAATAATTTGATGCAAGAAGAATCACCAAATTTGCACGTTGTGTTATTATTTAATGTTATACCTGTGTCTAGAGTGACCAAGGCTTTAGAAGAGGTTGAACAGGTCTGGCCGTATCCTGTAATACAGATGTTATAGTGCTGACCACACGGCAGTGAGCCAATGTTGCAGGAGGAGCCATTGGTGAAGCAGTTGTGCTTTTGGGGGTCCTGGAGCGACTGTAGTGTTGCATTAAAACTTAATGAACCATTGCCTGGTGTCCAAGAAATGAGTGCTGAGTTGCTGCGGCAGTCCAGACTGGCTTGAATGCCAGTGTTGTGGCACGGTGCTGGATCATGACAAAAATGTTAACATATCAAACTGCAGAATATGTTTTTACATTTACTGAATGGTGCTTGCCATGAAAAACTTGCTAAGGTATTGCTGTATGGCTGCTAGGGTGTTACTAGGTGGTTTCTTAATTGTTCAGAAAAAAAACTGAAGTTGGTTTGTTGTTTCAATCACTAGTTATCACTAATGAGCTGAGTTCAAGTACCTGAGACGAGAGTGATAGGCTGGCTAGCCGGGCCCATGCAGACACCATTCATGCCCATGACTGTGATGGAATATTCCTGGCCACACTGCAGGTTTGGGATATCACATTGAGTGACAGTGTTGTTGCAGGATGTCTTGTACCCTTGGCTGCTTTCCACCTTTACCAAGTACCAAGTGGCACCAAGTGCACTGTACCAGGTGATGGAAGCAATGTTGGATGTACAGTTTAGAGCGGCAGCAACACTGGTGGGAATGCAGGGAGCTAGAGAAGAGGAGGTAATATTAAAAACAGATTATATATAAAAACTGTACATATACAGTTCTTTTTAAGGTTTCTTGAAAGATGTTTTGTATTCTCACAAGGACTGCATTTATTTTATCAAAATACAACCAAAACCTTAATCTTATGATATATTATTAAAACTTAAAATATTTGTTATCTATTTTTGTATTTTTTTGGTATATTTAAAATGTAATTTATTCCTGTGATGTCAAAGCAGAATTTTCAGCAGCCATTATTCCAGTCTTTCACTATCACATGATACTTGAGAAATCATTTAATACGCTGATTTGGTGCATAAGAAAATATTATTATCAACTTTCAAAACAGTTGTTCTGCTAAATATTTGCAGAGAATTTTTTTTTTTTTTTTTTTTCATGAATAGAAAAATTCACAGGAAGATTATTTCTTTGAGATGTAAATATTTTCTAACATTATGGCTTTACTGTCACTTTTGAACGAATTAATGGGTTCTTACCGAATAAAATAAATAATTTCTTTCCGAACAAAAAAAAAATTATAACAATTTGTCTTATTTTTTCAATCTTACTGACCCTAAACCTTTGAATTTTGGTGTATATATTTTTTTTTTATTTCTTTGTTTATAATACATTTGGACCCTGAAAAAACATGTGGACACTTAAGCTACGTTTAAAAATGAATAAATGTCAAATAATTAAATAACATAACATAAGTGTTTTGTGGGTTTAGTTGGTCATATTCTACAGATATACAGATATATATAATTTGATAAAATAAACAAGAAAATACTACTTTTTTATCTAATGCACTGAAATTCATACATCTAATGTAGTTAAGGGCCAAATTTTCTGTACGCATTGTTGTTATGATTCACATATATCAGCAAAAGTTAACATGAGCTGTCACCTGTTTCCACTACAGCTTTAGGTTGAGAGCTGCTGTTGCAGGTGGTGCCATCAGCTTGGACAGTCACATTTAGTCTCATCCCACACGGCAGAGAGGTCAGCTGACAGGAAGTTCCCATAGAGTGACAAGAAGCTAAACGTTGCTGCTGCCTGTCTGTTGCAATTGCTGTGTACCCATTAGCTCCTGCGCTGGCAGCCCATGTCACGTTGGCTGTGTTGGTGTCACACTGGAGCACAGTTGTGATGTTTTGAGGGTCACAGGGAGCTAAAGGAGATAGATAGTCGGTTTCAAAGGTCTGTTATTACTGTGTAAACATGCATTTTATTCCTCATTTAAATATATATATATATATATATATATATATATATATATATATATATTTTACACAATTTGTATTTTACATTTTAAAGGGGAGGTCTAATGCTATTTCATGCATTCTGACATGTTTACACTGTTAAAAGGCTGGATTCAGCAACCATTACTCCAGTCTTTAGTGTCTCATGAATCTTCAGAAAGAAACATTTATTTAAAGTATTAATTACATTAATTAATTTCTTTAAAAAAAATATTAAAACAAATTTACAGAGCATACTTCAGACCATAGTAGTCTGGGTGCTGAATCCCACAATGCAAAGCACTCGACTTTGTCCAAATTCAACTCATTTAACTGATTTGCAAAGACATTTTTTTTTTTTTTTACATAAGATTTGAGATTTTATTCTAAATGAACCTATGTATTTCACCTGAATGCCACTCACTGAACTAAACATGCTCTGCAAAGTAATCAGGTCATGTGACAAGAAAGAAGCATTGTTTAAACTTAAACAATATTGAATAATCTGTTAACATACTATTTTTTAAAATTAGTAAGCAGTATACAGTATATACTGCACGTTATGCAGTGAACAATGAACATTTTGATTACGTATTGTAACCCTTGTTCCCTGAAGGAGGGAACGGAGACGTCACGTCGGTGACCTACGTATTGGGAATCTCGCTAGAAAGACCAATTTACCTCAAGTGTAGACTAAACTGTCTAGCATTTCTGAGTGTTTTCCCTCTATTTGTTCTTCATGTGTCTTATTTTGGATTTTTTACACTGACTCTGATTCTCTACTGTCTTCCCTGACCTCTGCTTGTTTCTGTTTTCGATTCTGGTTATCCCTGACATAGCTGACGCCATTCCTGATTTCTGCCTGTCTAACCACTCTTAAATAAATACTGCAATTGGATCTGAACGTCTCTGACTCTCTTCGTAACAGTCACCACCCAAGCACCGTATCAAAGCACTTAATAGAAGTTATTCAGAATGTTTTATTTTTATTTTTTTTCAAGTGTTGCAGAGAATAATATTGTGTAATATAAGTTAAACCTTTAGGATTTTAATACAACTATACAAACTTGCAGTATAAAGAGTTCAATTTTAGAGAAAATATTTACCAGTAGTGATGCGACGCACGTCACTGCGTTGCCCAGTGCAGTCCACATTCATAGCTGTGACTGACACATTGTACGCCTGACCACACGACAGGCCGCTGATGTCACAGGAAGTTCTGTTGGAGTTGCTGGTTAGAGTACGTCCATTATCATCTACTGCTGTTACTGTATAGTATGAAACAAGGCCACTGGATGCTGCCCAGGAAACAGATGCAGTGTCCGACCCACAAGATAATGACACATTGACTTGAGTGGGAACACATGGAGCTGGAAAGGAAAAGATTCATGCCACAAAAAAGCAGAAGATATTAGCTCTATTGATCATTTGATGTCAGAAGAATCACCAAATTTGCACGTTGTGTTATTATTTAATGTTATACCTGTGTCTAGAGTGACCAAAGCTTTAGAAGAGGTTGAACAGGTCTGGCCGTATCCTGTAACACAGATGTTATAGTGCTGACCACACGGCAGTGAGCCAATGTTGCAGGAGGAGCCATTGGTGAAGCAGTTGTGCTTTTGGGGGTCCTGGAGCGACTGTAGTGTTGCATTAAAACTTAATGAACCGTTGCCTGGTGTCCAAGAAATGAGTGCTGAGTTGCTGCGGCAGTCCAGACTGGCTTGAATGCCAGTGTTGTGGCACGGTGCTGGATCATGACAAAAATGTTAACACATCAAACTGCAGATTATGTTTTTACATTTACTGAATGGTGCTTGCCATGAAAATCCTCTAAGGTATTGTTGTATGGTTGCTAGGGTGTTACTACGTAGTTTCTTATTTGTTCAGAAAAAACTGAAGTTGGTTTGTTGTTTCAATCACTAGTTATCACTAATGAGCTGAGTTCAAGTACCTGAGACGAGAGTGACAGGCTGGCTAGCCGGGCCCATGCAGACACCATTCATGCCCATGACTGTGATGGAATATTCCTGGCCACACTGCAGGTTTGGGATATCACATTGAGTGACAGTGTTGTTGCAGGATGTCTTGTACCCTTGGCTGCTTTCCACCTTTACCAAGTACCAAGTGGCACCAAGTGCACTGTACCAGGTGATGGAAGCAATGTTGGATGTACAGTTTAGAGCGGCAGCAACACTGGTGGGAATGCAAGGAGCTAGAGAAGTGGAGGTTATATAAAAAACAGATTATATATAAAAACTGCACATATACAGTTCTTTTCAAAAGTTTGTATTAATCTTTTGTTTAGGTTTCTTGAAGGATGTTTCTTATGCTCACCATGGCTGGATTTATTTTATCAAAATGCAACCAAAACCTTTTCTTATGACATATTATTAAAACTTAAAATATCTGCTATCTATTTATTTTTTGGTATATTTAAAATGTAATTAGGGCCCGAGCCAATGGGCGCAGGGCCCTATTGTTCCCCTAAGGATTATTCTTATTATTTTTATTTTTTTTTTAACCTTCCGGGGGTTTTTGGGGGCCTTAACATACTCAAAAACTCTTGAAAATTGGCATACACATTGGAACCTGCGGCCATCAGGTCGCCGCAGAGACTGGAACCCGGGCGTGGCACAAGGGCTCTACAGCGCCCCCTGGAACACTGTCAGAAAATCCTGAACCATAGCTCACACATACTTGCATGTATTTATATGAAACTCAGTAAACGTATAGATCTCATTGAGCCGAACAACTTTCACGCTCTATGTCATAGGCTCCGCCCAACAGGAAGTCAGCTATTCAGGGCTGTTTAAAAAAAGCATGCTCTGGAATTTGAAATACTCCTCTGAGGTTTTCCACCCGTTCGCCACAAAACTTGGTGAACATGATCTCAAGACATTGAGGATGAAAAAATGCGAGGGGATTTTTGATATCTCGAACGGTTCGCCCGTGGTGAGGCATTGAAATTAGGGCACAAAATTTGAAACAGGAAGTGCCTAATAACATCCACATACATTTCCTGAGTTTCATCAAACTTCATCGGTTTGTTCATTGTAATATGTTGCTCGCATATATGTAACTATAAGGTGTCAAAGTTACAGCGCCACCAACTGGCAGCAGGAAGTGTGTAATTTTCCAAATGCTTTGAATTCAGCATCTTATTTTTACTCTATTTGCTTCAAACTTCATCAGAATAATGACAAAACACGGCAGATGAAAATCTGTTGTGGGTATACTGATATCTAATATAGTGTTGCCATGGCAACGTGTCAAACTTGAATATTCTGTTAGGGTGATTTTGAGGCAGACAACAAGCTCAGATTTACATGAAACTCAGAACACATATCAGTATTAATGATATCTAGACAATGGCAAAAGCTTTTAAAAGGGCGTGAAGGAGGCACTCTATAGCGCCACCTTTTGTCAAAAATGGGGGGGTTAGTTTTAGCTACAGACACCAAACTTGGTACATAAATTGTTCTTATTAAGACGGACAATTTTCTAATTCACAGTCATAAGCTACGAAAAACAGGAAGTCAGCTATTTTGATTTGTATTTTTATTTTTGGGCAAATTCGGGTGTGAATTAATGCATACTCCTCACAGGGGACGTGCACTATACACACCAAACTTTGTCTACATTTTGAAAAAACATTGAGGAACTTAAATTGCAGATGGATTTTGGATAGCTTGAACGGTTTTGCCGTGGGGATTTTTTGAAATAATATTAAAAAGGGAAACATTATTTGTCTTGTATTTTTAAATTGCAGCTTCCAAACATTTCAAAACCATTTTTTATTTAGAGAACATGCGATTCTGAAGAAATATGCATAGTTGCATGACTTTACAACACTGTATGATTAAAAGAAAATTATAAAACTGCCAGACATCTGATCTCACTCTGAGGCATTCTCTCTGTGTGAGGGAAGGGAGGGGGAGGGGGTGGGGTGCTTGAGGGCCTGCCTGACAGAGAGCGAGAGAGAGAGAGAGAGAGAGTTAACATCTCTTTAATCACCAGAAAAAAAACAGTAATTGTGTGTTGTTGATTTTTTTCATCATTACAAGCTTAAAAAATCTCTCTATCATTTTCTGTCAGTTTTAGGGATGAAAAAAACCTAGTACAATTTGTAGGGTTCAAACAAAATGATTTTATATAATTAGGTTAAGAATTATGTTAATTGCAAAATAAAATAAAAAGATTTTAAAAATACATACACGTTGACTTGTATATATTTTTTTTATTCTGATAATAATTTTAAACTTATTTGATACTGACCTATGACAAATAAGGCACGTTGATATTCTGATGACATTTTTTTTCCAAGCACATTTTACCAATTTCAAATCACATCAATCTTAATAAATACTATATATTTGGTATTTCATTATTTATGAGATATATATATAATTGTCCTCGAAGGCTGGAAGTGAAAAGCTCATATTCAGGAGTGCTGAATTTTTAGGCATGTCTTCTTGTCATGCATTGGTCATAGAGCTCATTGTAGCAATGTTTCAGGTGTTGAAATAGATTTGTTATACATTATACAGGTTCACTGTTTGCACATTGTATACAGTATGTGTATGTCGTTCAGATGCAGCAGCGAGAGCATGTTATTGTAACGCAAAAACACATTAAAATAATGCGCGAGCATGAATCTCTCCGCTTGCATGCACATTTCCTTTACTTTGTCACAAAACGCGTCTTCTGCTCAAACTGTGTCCTGTGCACTCACAACTCTCTCTATGCTCATGCGATAGATATTCATTCTTTTCACACCTTTCTACTTCTAACCTTTTCTGTTCACATCTTTTACCATGTGCAGTGTGAATGCTCTGAAACATTAACATGGGCTCTGAAAAAAATATGCATTACGGATAGAGCTTGTGAACCTGGCCTTGCATAGGCATATGCACAGTCTGTCCTGTTCTCGTGCTCCATTTAGGAATGCTTCATTCGGACTGGTTCAGAAAGCAACGCCAAACGTGCAGTGTGTAATACCTATCATGGCCACCACCAGATGGAGCTATAGGATTACTTTTACATAATTGTTTTAGAAACGTGTATACAGCATTTAAATCATTTATAAGAATCTTTCAAAGTAAAATAATATGTATTTAAAATATTTAATGAATTTTAATGGTAATATAGTTTAATATAATAATTTCAGAAATGTTTATAGATCAATAAAAGTATTTTTAAAAATGGTTATAGATCATGAAAAGTGTTTTGCAACAATTTATAATAAGCTCTCTTTGGTTTACATTAACTAACAATGAACAATCTATTTTTCAGATCATTTATTAATCTTTTTTATGTTAGTTATTCCTATCATTAAAAATATTATTGTTTATGTTATTTCACAGTACATAAACTAATCTTAAAATAAAAATGTAATAAAAAAAAAAATTATTAATAATGTATTAAAATATTTTAACTAAGCTTTAATTAACATTTATATAAACACTTATACTGAAAGAGACTGAAATGGAAGTAATTTTTACTTTTAAAAAAACGCTTATAAAGCACTATTCGGACGGGACTAGTTTTCCAAACTACGTTTGAGTTTCAATTCTTACCACCTGACGTCTGTGATTTTCATGTACCAATTCGGACGGGACTAGTATCTCCGTGTTTATTACAGAGGTGGGAGGGTCTGATTTGTGCATCTGGGCGTCACAGAGATCACGCGCTCTGTATGCGTGCATTGCATTCATTCAGAATGATTGCCTTAGTATTATTACACAATAAATACTAAATGGCTAGTATAACAAAACCATATTAATGTGTGGTTCCTTTAGTTTAACTTGTTTTCCTTTTTTTTATTAAATGTGATTAAAACATTATGTAACTGAATACATAAATGAACGTGAGTAATCTTACCTGATGCTGATATTACAATAGCCAGTATTAACAGTTTACGCGATCTTGCTCTTGATTTTATTATTTGTATAATTTTCTTATTATTATTTATTTGCCGCTAAGCAAATATGTCAAACATCCGCGCGGTAAGAGCATCTACGGTAATTCACGTTGGCCAAAACACACAAGGAAACGCGTTGTGAAATAAAATATCACCGGCAATCACAGACATTCGCATTCGGACGGGATTAGTTTTCTCAGAGGATCACTGAGTTTGCTGAAAAACGGTAGGTAATTTGCTCTGGAATTATCACAGAGGTTGTGTGAGAAACACACAGACGTGGCAGATTCGGACGGGATTAAAATCACCAAGTACGTCTGTGAACCGCAGATTTCTCTAACGACCCCCTGTAAAACTAGTCCCGTCCGAATAGGGCTTAAGACACAGTTAACGAATGCAGTGAGCAGATGAAAGGACAGAACAACAAAGATATATAGTGCACCCTATTGGCAACAGGAAGTGTCATATTTTATGCTGTGGCAAACTACTCCTAGACATTTTTTGTGGTCAGTCTATCTTGAGTTTTTGTTAAAGGTTGTGTCCATGGCGCCATGACAAAATTGATTTCTCTCCATAGGAAGAGAAGTTGTTGTAACTCAGGCATAAAATATTCGATCTTCCCCAAACTTCAAATGTTCGATAATAGTCTTGGGCCTGAACACATCTGAAGGAAAATATTCCATTATAATGATAGCGCCACCTGCTGGCAAAAGGAAGATTGGCACATATAAATGACTTTGACATATTCCGCTTATATTTACGACTTTAAATGCATATTTCTCGCTGTTCGCCTTTTTTTACTAAAGCCGCTTGCTGGCGGTGAGCCCGGGTGCGAGGGCCCGATCATCGCTGCTTGCAGCTTTAATTTATTCTTGTGATTTCAAAGCAGAATTTTCAGCAGCCATTATTCCAGTCTTCAGTATCACATGATACTTGAGAAATAATTATAATACGCTGATTTGGTGCATAAGAAAAAAATCGTATCAACTTTTAAGATGATTGTTTGACTAAATATTTTGCAGAGACTTTTTTTTTTTTGATGAATAAAAAATTCACAAGAAGATTATTTCTTTGAGATGTAAATATTTTCTAACATTATGTCTTTACTGTCACTTTTGAATGAATTAATGGGTTCTTACCGGATAAAATAACTAATTTCATTCCAAACAAAAAAAAATATTATAGCAATTTGTCTTATTTTTTCAATCTTACTGACCCTAAACCTTTGAATTTTGGTGTATATATATATTTTGTTTTTTCTTTGTTTGTTTATAATACATGTGGACCCAGAAAAAAAAATGTAGACACTTAAGCTACGTTTAAAAATTAATGAATGTCAAATAATTAAATAACATAATATGTGTTTTATGGTTTTAGTTGATCATATTCTACAGATATACAGATATATATAATTTGATAAAATAAACACAAAAATACTACTTTTTTATCGAATGCACTGAAATTCATACATCTAATGTATTTAAGGACCAAATATTCTGTACGCATTGTTGTTATGAATCACATATATCAGCAAAAGTTAACATGAGCTGTCACCTGTTTCCACTACAGCTTTAGGTTGAGAGCTACTGTTGCAGGTGGTGCCATCAGCTTGGACAGTCACATTTAGTCTCATCCCACACGGCAGAGAGGTCAGCTGACAGGAAGTTCCCATAGAGTGACAAGAAGCTAAACGTTGCTGCTGCCTGTCTGTTGCAATTGCTGTGTACCCATTAGCTCCTGCGCTGGCAGCCCATGTCACGTTGGCTGTGTTGGTGTCACACTGGAGCACAGTTGTGATGTTTTGAGGGTCACAGGGAGCTAAAGGAGATAGATAGTCGGTTTCAAAAGGTCTGTTATTACTGTGTAAACATGCATTTTATTCCTCATTTAAATATATATATATATATATATATATATATATATATATATATATATATAGATAGATATTTTACACAATTTGTATTTTACATTTTAAAGGAGAGGTCTAATGCTATTTCATGCATTCTGACATGTTTACACTGTTAAAAGGCTGGATTCAGCAACCATTACTCCAGTCTTCAGTGTCACATGATTCTTCAGAAAGAAACATTTATTTAAAGTATTAATTATATTAATTAATTTCTTTAAAAAAAAATATTACAGACCTGTGTATCATGAAAAAAACAAATGTGCAGATCATACTAGTAGTTTGGTTGCTTAATCCCACAATGCAAAGCACATGACTTTGTCCAAATTCAACTAATTTAGCTGATTTGAAAAGATTTTTATTTATTTATTTTTTTTTACAAAAGATTTGAGATTTTTGTATTTCACCTGAATGCCACTCACTGATTTAAACATGCTCTGCAAAGTAATCAGGTCATGTGACAAGAAAGTTGCATTGTTTAAACTTAATATTGAATAATCTGTTTCACATACTATTTCTTAAAAATAGTAAGCAGTATACAGTATATACTGCACATTATGCAGTGAACAATGAATATCTTGATTACATATTGTAACCCTCGTTCCCTGAAGGAGGGAACAGAGACGTCACGTCTGTGACCGACGAATTGGGAATCTCGCTAGAAAGACCAATTTACCTCGAGTGTATACTAAACTGTCTAGCATTTCTGAGTGTTTTCGCTCTATTTGTTCTTCCCGTGTTTAATTTTGGATTGTTTACACTGACTCTGATTATCTGCTGTCTTCCCTGACCTCTGCTTGTTTCTGTTTTCGATTCTGGTTATCCCTGACATACCTGACGCCATTCCTGATTTCTGCCTGTCTGACCACTCTTAAATAAATACTGCAAATGGATTTATTTTATTGAAGTGTTGCAGAGAATAATATTGTGTATTATAAGTTAAAAGTTCTGGATTTAAACACTACTATACAAACTTGCAGTATTCAAAGTAAAATTTTAGAGAAAATATTTACCAGTAGTGATGCGACGCACTTCACTGCGTTGCCCAGTGCAGTCCACACTCATAGCTGTGACTGACACATTGTACGCCTGACCACACGACAGGCCGCTGATGTCACAGGAAGTTCTGTTGGAGTTGCTGGTTAGAGTACGTCCATTATCATCTACTGCTGTTACTGTATAGTATGAAACAAGGCCACTGGATGCTGCCCAGGAAACAGATGCAGTGTCCGACCCACAAGATAATGACACATTGACTTGAGTGGGAACACATGGAGCTGGAAAGGAAAAGATTCATGCCACAAAAAAGCAGAAGATTTTAGCTCTATAAATAATTTGATGCAAGAAGAATCACCAAATTTGCACGTTGTGTTATTATTTAATGTTATACCTGTGTCTAGAGTGACCAAGGCTTTAGAAGAGGTTGAACAGGTCTGGCCGTATCCTGTAACACAGATGTTATAGTGCTGACCACACGGCAGTGAGCCAATGTTGCAGGAGGAGCCATTGGTGAAGCAGTTGTGCTTTTGGGGGTCCTGGAGCGACTGAAGTGTTGCATTAAAACTTAATGAACCATTGCCTGGTGTCCAAGAAATGAGTGCTGAGTTGCTGCGGCAGTCCAGACTGGCTTGAATGCCAGTGTTGTGGCACGGTGCTGGATCATGACAAAAATGTTAACACATCAAACTGCAGTATACGTTTTTACATTTACTGAACGGTGCTTGCCATGAAAAACCTGCTAAGGTATTGTTGTATGGTTGCTAGGGAGTTACTTGGTAGTTTATTTTTTGTTCAGAAAAAACTGTCGGTTTGTTGTTTCAATCACTAGTTATCACTAATGAGCTGAGTTCAAGTACCTGAGACGAGAGTGACAGGCTGGCTAGCCGGGCCCATGCAGACACCATTCATGCCCATGACTGTGATGGAATATTCCTGGCCACACTGCAGGTTTGGGATATCACATTGAGTGACAGTGTTGTTGCAGGATGTCTTGTACCCTTGGCTGCTTTCCACCTTTACCAAGTACCAAGTGGCACCAAGTGCACTGTACCAGGTGATGGAAGCAATGTTGGATGTACAGTTTAGAGCGACAGCAACACTGGTGGGAATGCAGGGAGCTAGAGAAGAGGAGGTTATATAAAAAAAAATTGTTGTATATAAATTATTATATATAAAAAGTGTACTTATATAGTACTTTTCAAAAGTACAGTACTTTTTAGGTTTCTTGAAAGATGTTTCGTATTCAAACCAACATTGCATTTATTTTATCAAAATACAACCAAAACTTCAATCTTATGAGATATTATTAAAACTTAAAATATCTGTTATCTAATTTTTTGGGTATATTTAAAATGTAATTTATTCCTGTGATGTCAAAGCAGAATTTTCAGCAGCCATTATTCCAGTTTTCACTATCACATGGTACTTGAGAAATCATTTAATACGCTGAATTGGTGCATAAGAAAAATATTATTATCAACTTTCAAAACAACTGTTCTGCTAAATATTTGCAGAGACACTTTTTTTTTTTGATGTATAGAAAATTCACAAGAAGATTATTTCTTTGAGATGTAAATAGTTTCTAACATTATGGCTTTACTGTCACTTTTGAACGAATAAATTGGTTCTTACCGAATAAAATGATTAATTTCTTTCCAAACAAAAAAAAAAATATATTATAACAAATTTGTCTTATTTTTTCAATCTTACTGACCCTAAACCTTTGAATTTTGGTGTATATAGTTTTTTAAATTCTTTGTTTGTTTATAATACATGTGGACCCTGAAAAAAAAAATGTAGACACTTAAGCTATGTTTAAAAATAAATGAATGTCACATAATTAAATAACATAACATAAGTGTTTGTGGGTTTAGTTGGTCATATTCTACAGATATACAGATATATATAATTTGATAAAATAAACAAGAAAATACTACTTTTTTATCTAATGCACTGAAATTTATAAATCTAATGTATTTAAGGACCAAATTTTCTGTAAGAATTGTTGTTATGAATCACATTCATCAGCAAAAGTTAACATGAGCTGTCACCTGTTTCCACTACAGCTTTAGGTTGAGAGCTGCTGTTGCAGGTGGTGCCATCAGCTTGGACAGTCACATTTAGTCTCATCCCACACGGCAGAGAGGTCAGCTGACAGGAAGTTCCCATAGAGTGACAAGAAGCTAAACGTTGCTGCTGCCTGTCTGTTGCAATTGCTGTGTACCCATTAGCTCCTGCGCTGGCAGCCCATGTCACGTTGGCTGTGTTGGTGTCACACTGGAGCACAGTTGTGATGTTTTGAGGGTCACAGGGAGCTAAAGGAGATAGATAGTCGGTTTCAAAGATCTGTTATTGCTATGTAAACATGGATTTTATTCCTCATTTAAATTTTTTTTTTTTTTTTTTACACAATTTGTATTTTACATTTTAAAAGGGGAGGTCTAATGCTATTTCATGCATTCTGACTTTTTTACACTGTTAAAGAGCTGGATTCAACAACCATTATGCCAGTCTTCAGTGTCACTTGATTGTTCAGAAAGAAACATTTATTTAATGTATTAATTATATTTATTAAATTCTTTCAAAAATCTTACCGACCTGTGTATCATGAAAAAGAAAATGTGCAGAGCATACTTTAGACATAGTATAACAGAGATGTCACGTCGGTGACCGACGAATTGGGAATCTTGCTAGAGAGACCAATTTGCCTCGAGTGTAAACTAAATGAGCAAGTGCACATTGGCATGCGATGATTACATCCAGCTGCTGCTGATCACAGCACAAGTATAAGGAGAGGAGGTGGCAGGTGAGTTGTGACATACGATGGGAGCGCAGACAACCTTGAAGGTTAATGTACACAACCGTCACAGTGTTGCCCATACGGACCAGTACATACCTGCCTTGTAAGCATCCTCTGAGATGGTTCAAGGCAAGGCATACTGCTAACAACTCCCGGCAACTGATATGCCACTGCAGTTGGGGTCCCGTCCACACCCTGACACTCTCAAACAGCCTGCTGGCAACATAAGAGGATTAGTGTAATCGGCCTCTGGACCATAAACTCCTTTCCGTGCTCTCTTGAGACCCAGTGATCTTTTTTGTTGAGTGTTGGGAAGCACCGATCGAGAAGTCATTGGCGGAATAAAACAAAACAAAATATTCTCTGCCCAGCCATTCTACAGGGGAGGGAGTGTTGCGTTTACCATCTCCCGATGAGCAACGGGGGGTGAGACGGGCTGGGTGGTTGCCCTGTGACTGGCTCCACGGCAATGCTCAGCATGGCACTTGGTGATGAGAAGAAGGGTGGAGGCAGCAGCTGCCCCCAGGGCAGGATGTGTCAAATCACCTCAGTCTGCTTCTGTGCATCCGAGAACTGCTGGGCAAAACTCTCACCTGTGTTGCCGAAGAGGACGGTCTGGGACATGGGGGCATTAAGGAACTGAACATTGTCTACGCCCTTCATGTTGGCCAGACACAGCCAGAGATGGCACTCCTGGACCACAAGCATGAACATTGCATGACTCAGAGAACTCGCCAAGGTCAGTTGCGGTTCAGAGTTCTTTTAGAACTTCCAGATCGAGTCCACCCTTATAAAAGTCCGTCAGTGCCTAAACTTAGTGTACCTGCAGTAATGCCATGGCCTGTATGATGGAGGCAGCCTCTACACAGGCCACATAAGCACTGCCGGTCAGAACAGACAAGTGTTTACAGGCCCGGGAGGGAAGGGACCGTTTGCCCTGCCATATGGAGGCAGTACCAGGACACAACTGCATTGCAACTGACTGGTCTACCAGGGTGATCTCCATATACACTGGTTGCTCCACCATCCATTGTGGTGAGGGAGGAGGAACTACCAAGCCAGTTTCTGGCAGTAAAAGGTGACATCCATGACCTGGTGAGCTCCTCATGAACCTCTGGGAAGAATGGCACCGGAGTGGGGCAATAAAAACCATATATATATATATATATATATATATATATATAAATTCACTGTATTTTACCTGGTAGTGATAATAATTAATTACATATGCATATTTAGAATAGAAGCTTGCAGCTTTGTCCACATGCTACTGTACCTGCCGTGACCTGACTGGTCACACTGGTGTTGGAGCTACAGCTGTTGGCCACTGCAACCACAGTGATATTGTACGTCTGCCCACAGCAAATTGCAGGGATTATGCAGGACGTGGAGGTAGAGTTACACACCAGAGTCTTGACTGTGGATTTTGCTTGAGCATAGTAGATCTGTGCCCCTTTACTCGACTGCCAACTGATCTGAACATCACCTGTTCGACAGTCTAAGAGCTGACTGACCACAGACTGAGGAGCACAGGGTGCTGGGAGACAAAGGTAAACAAAGTATTACTTTAGTATGTTTAAAATAATATTCCAGGCTAAAAACAAAGCTTTCTCAACAGAATCTGTTGTGTACTGTAAAATACATTTAAAATGTGAAGTACTGTCATCAAACAAAGCACTTAACATGAGTTATACAGTAAGTGTTACAGCGAGAGAGTTTTTAAAATTTTCATATATAGCAGAAAATAATATTGTGTACTGTAGTTTAAAAGTTCTGGATTTAAACACTACTTTACAAACTTTCAGTATGCAAAATACAATTTTAGAGAAAATATTTACCAGTAGTGATGCGACGCACTTCACTGCGTTGCCCAGTGCAGTCCACACTCATAGCTGTGACTGACACATTGTACGCCTGACCACACGACAGGCCGCTGATGTCACAGGAAGTTCTGTTGGAGTTGCTGGTTAGAGTACGTCCATTATCATCTACTGCTGTTACTGTATAGTATGAAACAAGGCCACTGGATGCTGTCCAGGAAACAGATGCAGTGTCCGACCCACAAGATAATGACACATTGACTTGAGTGGGAACACATGGAGCTGGAAAGGAAAAGATTCATGCCACAAAAAAGCAGAAGATTTTAGCTCTGTTGATCATTTGATGCCAGAAGAATCACCAAATTTGCACGTTGTGTTATTATTTAATGTTATACCTGTGTCTAGAGTGACCAAGGCTTTAGAAGAGGTTGAACAGGTCTGGCCGTATCCTGTAACACAGATGTAATAGTGCTGACCACACGGCAGTGAGCCAATGTTGCAGGAGGAGCCATTGGTGAAGCAGTTTTGCTTTTGGGGGTCCTGGAGCGACTGTAGTGTTGCATTAAAACTTAATGAACCATTGCCTGGTGTCCAAGAAATGAGTGCTGAGTTGCTGCGGCAGTCCAGACTGGCTTGAATGCCAGTGTTGTGGCACGGTGCTGGATCATGACAAAAATGTTAACACATCAAACTGCAGAATATGTTTTTACATTTACTGAATGGTGCTTGCCATGAAAAACCTGCTAAGGTATTGCTGTATGGTTGCTAAGGTTTTACTACGTAGTTTCTTATTTGTTCAGAGTTCAAGTACCTGAGACGAGAGTGACAGGCTGGCTAGCCGGGCCCATGCAGACACCATTCATGCCCATGACTGTGATGGAATATTCCTGGCCACACTGCAGGTTTGGGATATCACATTGAGTGACAGTGTTGTTGCAGGATGTCTTGTACCCTTGGCTGCTTTCCGCCTTTACCAAGTACCAAGTGGCACCAAGTGCACTGTACCAGGTGATGGAAGCAATGTTGGATGTACAGTTTAGAGCGGCAGCAACACGGGAGGGAATGCAGGGAGCTAGAGAAAAAGAAGTGATATGAAAAAATAATTTATATATAAAAAGCATATATATGCGGTACTGTTCAAAAGTTTAAGAGTTAGTAGGGTTTTTTGTTGTTGTTGTTTTTAAGACATTTTGTATGCTCACCAAGGCTGCATTTATTTTATGAAAGATACAAAGAAAAACGTAATATTATGACATATTATTTCAATTTAAATAGCCTGTTTTCTATTTTAATATATTTTCAAATGTCATTTATTCCTGTGATGTTTAAGCAGAATTTTCAGCACCCATTATTCCAGTCTTCAGGATCACATGATCCTTGAGAAATCATTCTAATATGCTGATTTGTTGCAATCAATTTTCAGTATTTTTGTAGAAACCATGATAAAAAAAAATTTAAAAAATCATTTTTTTTTTCATGAATAGGAAATTTTCAATGTCTTTACTGTAATGTTTTCTTACTGAATAAAATAATTAGTGGGTCATGTTCATAGTTAATCTAATGAACTACACCTGTGGTTAGCCAGGATATATTTTATAGATATATACATAATTGGATAAAATAAAATGCTACTTTTTTCTGTCTAATACATTTAAGGGCCAAACATTGTTGTTATGACTCACATACATCAGCAAAAGTTAACATGAGCTGTCACCTGTTTCCACTACAGCTTTAGGTTGAGAGCTGCTGTTGCAGGTGGTGCCATCAGCTTGGACAGTCACATTTAGTCTCATCCCACACGGCAGAGAGGTCAGCTGACAGGAAGTTCCCATAGAGTGACAAGAAGCTAAACGTTGCTGCTGCCTGTCTGTTGCAATTGCTGTGTACCCATTAGCTCCTGCGCTGACAGCCCATGCCACGTTGGCTGTGTTGGTGTCACACTGGAGCACAGTTGTGATGTTTTGAGGGTCACAGGGAGCTAAAGGAGATAGATAGTCGGTTTCAAAGATCTGTTATTACTGTGTAAACATGCATGCATGATCAAATGACTGTTACCTGACTGTATCTGAATGGATGAGGATGGCAGACTCCTGCATTGACCATCATTCCTTGTGACTGTGAGGTTGTAGTTCATTCCACAGAGCAGGTCTGTGAATGTGCAGTTGTTAGAGCTGGTGCTGCAGTTAACTGTGGGTCCATGTTCATCCTGCAGTACTGCCATGTACAGACTCCCAGCCTGAAGGGCCTGCCAGCTTGCTATCACGTGATTCGCTGCACAGTCTCTAGTGACCCCCACTCTGACTGGAGCACATGGAGCTACAATCGAAAATGTATTAGATTTACTTTGTGTACATCAGAAAATCATTTGTTTTACTTTTATCTAAAAGTAATTTTTTTAAAAACAGTAAACCACAGGTCGATTGATACCGGTATATAAAATGCTAGATAAAATAATGTTAATAAGATAAATATAAAGACCATACATTTATTGTTTATTTATTTGTTTATTTATTTTACATTTTAAAAATCCTTCCTATTTTTTTTTCTTTTTTCTTTTTTTTTTCTCACTTTTTACAAATCTGGGCAACTTTATTTACCCTCTGTTATTGATATTGTACTTTTTTATTTATTTTTTGTTAATTTAGTTTTTAAAAGTATGTCCATTTTAAATACCTGCCTATTATATTAATTTGCATCTTTTATTAATCCCATTTTATTTTATTTTTTTAAATTTTTTTTGTTATATTACATTTTAAATATCTTGCCTCTTTTATTTTTCCTGTTTTATTTGTTATTAAAACATTTTACATTCATCTTTTTTTACTTTTATTTTTTTTAAAGTGTAAGTGACATGAGATACAGCCAAGTATGGTGACCCATACTTGGAATTCATGCTCTGCATTTAACCCATCCAAAGTGCACAGCAGTGAACAAGCACACACCGTGAACACACACCCGGAGCAGTTTTTTACACTTTAAATATTTTACCTTTTATTTATACCATTTTATTTTTATTTTATATTTTTTTCTCTTTTACATTTTAAAAATATGGCATCTTTAATTCATCACCTTTTATTTTTTGTTTTTACTTAATTTTCTAATTTTACATTTTAGATGTCCAGTCTCCTTTATTCCTGATTTAAATTATTTTAGTATTATTGTTATTTATTTATTTTTATTTTTTTACACATTTTGTATTTAAACATTTTAAAATGAAGAGCAAATGCTATTTCATGCATTCTGACTTATTTACACTGTTAAAAGAATTGGACTTTCATGCTAAACATGACCAAAGTAAAAAAAAAAAAAAAAAAACAAGTTGGACATATGACGGAGTATTTCTGTGCCAGGGATCAGGTTCAAGGTTTGTTTCTTGTCATAAAGGGCTGAATTCCTTGTGTGGACACTTCTCCTGGAAGAGCACACACACATCAACCATAGAGAGAGAGCATGCCCATTAATGTGGGTTACGGAAGTCATCTGCAGCGCTGCATGGGACGTGCTCAAGAATGATTTAGATGCAGTTTGTTTCTACGGAACAGCAAGTGTTATGCAACTTGCAGTTGTGCAATTGTGTTTGTTTCTTCACAGCATTTAGACAGTTGTATTATACATAAATCAAATTTAAGTCAATAAAGTTTTTGTTCCTGATTTCTTTCTATCAATGTCACAGCTTTCAGACGATCACTACGCAAAAACTGAGCATGCCCCTGACTATTTAGCTCCGCCCACGGCACGCCTCAAGGAGCTCGTCTGTTTTCGGAGAGAATCATAAATCTGCCTCTGTCTTTTATAAATCTGATAAAACTAAAGACTCTTAAGAGATATGAAGGATGCAATACTACCATGTACGTACTCAAATACTAGTCAAGGTGGTTATCCTCTTTTATTTTTGTTTAATTACATTTTAAGTATCTGACCTCTTTTATTTATTTTTTTATTATCTGGCCCCCTTATCCTCTTTTTTATTTTAGATTTTACATTATTTAAAAAATAAATTAACCAGATGAAGAAATACATTTATTTGAAATTTCTAGCCATTTATATTCATTCATCTTTTTGTATTTCCATTTATAATTTATTTAGCATTTTAAATATCTGGCCCCTTTTATTCATCTTTTTTGGATCTGTGCACCTACCCGTCTGCAGGGTGACATGTTGACTCTCAGAACTGTTGCATTGCAGGTTAGTTGCTTTGACTTTCACATCATATGTCTCGCCACATCGCAGGTTTGGGAATGTGCACTCTGGCGCCATGGCAGCGCAGGTGTGAACTGTACCGTCTATGTGCGTTGCTGTTCCAATGTACAAGACGGCACCATTGGCATTGTTCCATGTGAGAGAGGCAGACTCTGAACTACAAGTCTTCACAGCGGACACGTTCTGAGGTATGCATGGAACTACGGTGGGAGAAATAGTGTATAGTATCACCATCTAAAACCATGCCACAGTACTTTTTTATGAGTTCATATTCATATGCAATGGTATTTACATTGCAATTGGTATTACCACATCACCCAGAATCACTCACCTGTCTCTGCCACCTCTCCCAGCACAGGATCAGTAGTACAGTCACCATTTGTGGCAACAATCCACACGCTCAGGCTCTCTCCGCATTCCAGATCTGTTAGCGTGCAACTTGTGTTTGCAGACGAACAGTTGTAGAAATCTTTACGATTGCCGCGGGCCTCCACAATGTAGGTCTTGGCTCCTGCGGCCTCATGCCAAGTAATGACGGCACTGCTGATGCTAGCACAGTTTGCTGTTGTGTAAATGTTCTGCGGTAAACATGGGGCTACATGGGTAAGGAGACAGAGGGGGCCAAAATAAAGAATTTTAATTAAAAACAATTCAAACTCACATTTATTTGTATAGTGCTTATAACGGAATATAATGGAAAATTCAATATTTATACATTTTTACCAAAATGACTGACTCACCCGTTTTGATTACCACACCATCTGTGTATCCAGTGTTGCAGTCTAGTCCTCCGGTGTAGATGGATCTGACATAGAAGCTGTAGGTTTTACCACAGACGGTGTCGGTGAAAAAACAGGAGGTGTCCACAGTGAGGCATTCAGTTACCAGTTGGTCTGAGTCCACAGCTATGGCGAAGTAATAAGCCGTGTTGTTGGTGGAATCCCACGAGAACAAGATGACATTAGTCGAACACTCACGGTACAGCTGTGGGGCTTTGGGTGGGCAGGGTGCTGTTTGTTTGAGAGATGGGAGAGAGAAATGAATTTGCTGGTGAAATATACAATTCCTTTTTGGTTTAAAGGGACAATACACACAGAAATAAAAATCCTCATCATTTAAGTTAATGCTGTTCAAAACAACTGCATAACTTAATATTTTCTGTCGAACACAAAAGAAGATCATTTCAAGAATAACTGCTGTTTTTGTCCATACAATGAAATTAAATGGGGTCCAAAAATTAAACTCATACAGGTTGAAATGAGGGTGAGTAATGATGATAGAATTTGTATTTTTGGGTCCAATATCTCTTTAAGAGAGTATATAAAAATACAAGCTGAGAAAGATAACCTTAGATAAGGCAGGTAGATATACTAACTTTAGGGATAAGGGCCCGTTTACACAACAATGTCTTCAACCAAAAACTTTTTATGCATTTTGACTCGTTTACACGACAATGGCATTTTAGGGAGTGAAAACGCATATTTTGAAAAACAGGTTTCAAAGTGTAGGCTACATTTTTGAAAACGGCACCATTATCGTTTCCAATGTAAGAACCCAATGCAGGAATCCTTTGAAAACGGTGACGTCATGCGTCAGTATATATTAGGTATGTACACATGCGCAGTACGTGTCGATTTTAAAGACAAAAAATTAACATTCTTAAGGAAGCTGTACTGGCCAAATTGTTCAGCTAGTTTGGGGTGGGGGGGTTGAGAAGACAGATGGGAGAGGCTGAAGCCCACCTAAAAAATCTGTGGTTGAATTATTACTGACAAGGCTAACCGTACACCATCTTCCACTGTCAATCTTGAGTGATAGCCTTGATATCGAAACTTGATCACGACAACTCTGCCCTAACTGTCATCGACTGATTAGCTGTGGGACTTATCAGAATGCCCCCTAGTGGATGGTTAAATATTTGCTAGATTGTATTCATAATAACTTGAGTGTATGCCTCTGAATTAACAGGTTCTTGCTCCCCCATAACAGGTTCTGGGCCCCAAAGGTTGAAAACTTCTGTCCCAGAGGACTTGATGAGGTGTGAGTGTGACCTTTAAGAAAGGAAATCTTTACCTGTCTCAAAGACGTAGGTGCCATCAGAAGTGCTTTCACAATTACCAATGGCTGTAATCCGTACAGTGTATCGTTCTCCACAGACCAGCATCAAGAACTGGCAGGTAGTGTTCGTGGAAGTGCAGTTGAACGACCGGCCTTGACCATCTGTAATGACGGCGCGGTACAATGTGGCACCAAAAACCACACCCCACCTGACTATTGCTGTAGAAGTAAGACAGCTGTACTCCACAGAGATGGAGGAAACTGTTGAAATGGCTGAGATAAACAAGAAGTAATATGTTAGAGTTCTGCAAATCCAGATGCTGAAAAGACCAGCATTGATGTCTAGGCTGGTTTTAGTGTTGGTTCTGGACTAGAAGAAAGTCTAAGCATCCAAAACACATCAAGGCATACATCTGTTACTTTACGATTTCATTTAAAGGTTTTACTGTGAAATGTTCTGCTTCATCTTGACTTACTGGAAGTTAAGAAGGTGAAGTTGGTGGACTCTCCTGGTTCCAGGAACATGTTGATGGATGCAACCCCTATTGTGTATGTTGTACACGGCTCCAGGTTTGAGATATTCATAGCGGTACCAGTGACGTTCTTAAGAACCGGGGGAAATCCCGGCTTGTTATTGGCTGTCACTGACATCTGGTAGAGCAGAACGCCTGAAACACTGTTCCATGTTACGCGAGCCATGCCCTGAGTTAACTCTGTCACGGCCACGTTATTCGGTGGCTGCACCACTGTTGAACAAATAAATTTGCTAATTGTCAGTTATAGGAAGGCGACATGTCATTGACAGTATACCAAAACTGCTGTAACGAAAATAGCACAAAACGGGAAAGAACCAAGTAGACTTACACGTTCTGATGGTTTTGACAAGGCTCTTGGCACCGAGTCCTGCAGGATTGGAGGAATAAACGTAACAGCTGTATGAAGTGGCTTGCTGGAGGTTGTCTACCTGTCCATTTAGCGTTGTGTATGTAAAGTTTTGAGTCTCAGGATGGAAAGTTCCATCCACTACCAAAATGTAACTATCGGCTCCTTGCGCACTGGACCACTCAAACCTGATCGAGGTGCTTGATATTGCCTTCGAATATGTTATTTGTGAGGTGGCAGGAACTGTAGGTATAAATTAAATGAAATCAATATAAAAAATGTCTAAACATTTGTTAAAATATATGTGGGTCGATAACTTACTTGTCTGTGCTGTCATGGAGTTGATGCATGACATATGGTTTAACACAAACACTTTAAAAGTCACTAGATAAAATTGTCCAGGTCTTAAAGCTTGGACTAGTCTCTCCGCAATGGATGCAGCGAGTGTAAAAGTGATCGGTGCCGTGTTGTTTGAATTCACAGCCCTGACATCCAGAGTATAGCTTGTTGCACCTGGGAAAGTGTTCCATTTTACAAGCAGAGACGATGCAGTGGGTGATAATATTGATGTTATATTACAGTCTGGAGAAAAAAAGATTTTTTTTTTTAATATCTTCACAAATCAAGTCACTTCAAGATATAATGGTGTGTGCTAATACTATATATTTAGTTAAAAACATTCCTAAATATTTATTATTTTTGCTCAAATATATATATTTTTTTTCTAATCTCTAAAAATTATAAACAATTATAAAACTCTCTATAAAAAATAAACTGTGATACATAGTACTACACTGTATTAATATTCTTAATTCCTCTATTATTACTAAAATAAATAATACAATAAGTAAATAAATACATAGAAAGTAAGAATTAAATACTTACTTGCAGTAGTAGCTTCTATTACCTTAGTACAAAGAAGAATGTAAGAGACAATTTAATCATAAGGATTTCAAACATAAAAAAATGAACAATACATCATTAACAGATTTGACAAATTAATAAATACCTGTGCCACTGAAAACAGAGTTACAAATATGAACAGTGTCCCTGGAAGATGCATCTCTGATTAGATGCCTAATGTGCTAATAAGTTACACATAAGTAAAAATACATACACTTTCTAACACAGAGAGAAAACTGAAATCTTTTGTGGCATGGTGCAAGTATACCTGCTCTGCATGAACCAATCAGTGCATCCAAAATGAGGGCAGGTGGATAGATGCCTCTGGGCTGAAGACATCATCCAAGTGTGTGTGTGTGTGTGTGTGTGTGTGTGCTCTTGTTTTTGTGACATATCAGGACACAACTCTGTATAATGACATGGGTATGACACAGGTATTACAAGGAGAGGGTGACTTATGAGGACATAACCCATGTCCCCATTTTTTAAAACGCTTATAAATCATACAGAATTAGTTTTTTTTTTTTTTGAGAAAGTAAAAAAGGGTTAGGGTTAGGGTTAGGGTTGGTGAAGGCCAATAGAATATACCGTTTGAACAGTATAAAAACCATTACACCTATGGGATGTCCTCACTTTGCACAAAAACAAACGTGTGTGTGTGTGTGTGTATGTGTGTTGGTGGGTGTGTTTTTGTGACATATCAGGACACAACTCTGTGTAATGACACGGGTATGACACAGGTATTACAAGGAGAGGGTGACTTATGAGGACATAACCCATGTCCCCATTTTTCAAAACACTTATAAATCATACAGAATGAGTTTTTTTTTTTTGAGAAAGTAAAAAAGGGTTAGGTGTGGGGTTGGTGTAGGGCCATAGAATATACAGTTTGTACAGTATAAAAACCATTACGCCTATGGAATGTCCCCACTTTTCACAAAAAAAACATTTTTGAAATTATAGTTCTCTCTAGATATGTGCCATCTTTTTAATAATTACTTCATTTTAAAATGTTAATTTGCTTAAATGAAGAGCTCACTGGTGTGTAAAGGTTATTTTTGGGTGGTTAGTGATATAGAACAGGTTGTTAATCTTAAGTTTCAGTGAAATAGGTTCAGGATAATGGAAAGAGTGAAATTCCCATCCTTGTACTGGCTTGCCTCAAGCAGTTTGGTGTGATGTTAAAGAAAGATTAAATTACTGGATATTAAACACACATTTCCCCCTCTTATTTCACCTTAATCCTGGTTTAATATCATCTTCTGTAATGATGATGTTACATTTGTAAATGATTTGGTCTTTCAGATTCGTTCTCCTAGTAAATGACATGAAAACTGATTGAAACCAACTGATGGAGGGTTGCATTTGAACTGCATCGGTTCAGTTGGATTGATGACTATTTTCAGTTAATCGTTTACTATAAAGTTATTCAGTTATCTCTCACTGAATTCACATTGGTTCATGAATTGAAAAGTAGTTAATACTATAAATTGAAATATTTTTAGTGTATGTTGTGCAGTTATTATTTTTAATACCATTGTTTAAATATAAAATATGAATATGTATTTTTTTTTCTTCTGAGCTTAATTATTTTGCATTTCATGTTATTAATGGCTGTATCTGAAGCAGGAGCATCTGTAATATGATGATAAAAATGATAAACCAGTAGCAAATTTTTTTTTTTCAAATTTTCTTTTCTTTTTTTTTAAGAATTTCAGCTCTATAAATCATTAACTCTTTTTTGAAATTTTACAAAAGCTTTTATTTTATTTTTTCGTTTTTTTTATTATTATTTTTTTTTTACTGTGTCATTAATTCAACTTATGTAATCTTGTTTTGGAAGCAGTTATTTTTCTTCTGGCACACCTGGATAATACACAACTTCTAATGCTACATCACTTTTCATCTATTATTATAGCTCTTAAGTCTAGAGTACAGCCTCATCTTTTCAAAATATGAGAGATCTTCCATACTTCTTCTTAACTGCACTGGGAATGCAGAAAGCAACAGAATGTTACACTCTCAGAATTCATCACTGTGCCTAAAACAGGGTGTTCTGGTACTTTAAAAAGAAAGATAATGAAGGAATAGAGTGTCTGTGTCTCAGTCTCACTGATCCCAGAAACAAGAAGCTATTAGGGAAAGGAAATCCGCCTCTTCAATTCAGAGCCTGAAACATAAACCCAACTCTGTGTCCGTCCAACTCCAATGGTTTTGTATAGTGGTTAAGGTCAGTGTCTTTAATGTTATAGTTTCTTTTGCTTTAACACAGGTGGAGTCCAGGTGTGATCAGGTTTGCTTCCAAGCCGTGAATGAGAATCTTTTATCTTTTCTGTGGAAGTACCAAATTTTTGTATTTAAGTAGGAATTAATTCAGAGTTACACGGGAAGTACAACTTCATAATTGTAATGAAGGGTGAAACTGGATCTAATGTAATGTTAAATTACACAAAGTTTTAACTTATGTTGCATATAAACAAAATGTGTAACTTTGAACAAAGTTCCATCACAACCATCACATTTTGTTTGCCCTTCAGTACATCAAGATGCTTTATTATTCAGATGTGTTCAGGAAATGTGAAGTTCGGATATGTTGCACAGAAGTATTAACTGAAGTAAAGTTTCTCCTAAAATTCTTAGCAAAATTTCAAACAAAACAGACGTAGACTATAAGGCTGTAAAATGAATGTGTATAGCAGCTAATACACTACCCAACTTTGGGTCCAGCTTCATATTAAGTGTCTTTAAATACTACTTAATTGCAAACCCGATTCCAAAAAAGTTGGACACTGTACAAATTGTGAGTAAAAAAGGAATCGAAAAATTTACAAATCTCATAAACTTATATTTTATTCACAATAGAATATAAATAACATATCAAATGTTGAAAGTGAGACATTTTGAAATGTCATGCCAAATATTGGTTCATTTTGGATTTCATGAGAGCTACACATTCCAAAAAAGTTGGGACAGGTAGCAATAAGAGGACGGAAAAGTTAAATGTACATATAAGGAACAGCTGGAGGACCAATATGCAACTTATTAGGTCAATTGGCAACATGATTGAGTATAAAAAGATCCTCTCAGAATGGTAGTGTCTCTCAGAAGTCAAGATGGGCAGAGGATCACCAATTCCCCCAATGCTGCAGCGAAAAATAGTGGAGCAATATCAGAAAGGAGTTTCTCAGAGAAAATTGCATATAGTTTGAAGTTATCATCTTCTACAGTACATAATATCATCCAAAGAGTCAGAGAATCTGGAACAGGCCAGAAAACCATACTGGTTCCCCTTTGATCTTCGGGCCCTTAGAAGGCACTGCATCACATAAAGGAATGCTACTGTAAAGGCCCGTTCACACCAAGAACAATAACTATAAGATAACTATAAAGATAACGATATTAGAGTCCACACCAGCGAACGATATTGTCTGTGTATTCTAAGCGGATGCATGTCTGCTGCTTTAAATTCTCGAGCTCATTACAGCAGGATTGATTCTGATTGGTTGGCAATGTTTTATCGTTCATCAGGAAAAAAAACGTTCTGAAAGTGATTCCAACGATATCGTTTCTCTGTGCCTTTACCGTAATAGTTGTGGTGTGGACTCTGCTATTCTTTAATATTGAGAATGATTTTTAGAACTATATCTTTATCGTTATCTTTATAGTTATCGTGCTTGGTGTGAACGGACCTTAATGGAAATCATAACATGGGCTCAGGAATACGTCCAGAAAACATTGTTGGTGAACACAATTCAGCATGCCATTCACCGGCTAATACTCTATAGGTCAAAAAAGAAGCCATATCTAAACATGATCCAGAGGCGCAGGCATTTTCTCTGGGCCAAGGCTCATTTAAAATGGACTGTGGCAAAATGGAAAACTGTTCTGTGGTCATACGAATCAAAATTTGAAGTTCTTTTTGGAAAACTGGGACAAGGACAACCCAAGTTGTTATCAGCGCTCATTTCAGAAGCCTGCATCTCTGATGGTATGAGGTTACATGAGTGTGTGTGGCATGGGCAGCTTACACATCTGGAAAGGCACCATCAATGCAGAAAGGTAGTTTTAGAAACAACATATATGCGCCCATCCAGACGTCGTCTCTTTCAGGGAAGACCTTGCATTTTCCAACATGACAAAGCCAGACCACATACTGCATCAAATACAACATCATGGCTGCATAGAAGAAGGATCTGGGTACTGAAATGGCCAGCATGCAGTCCAGATCTTTCACCAATAGAAAACATTTGGAGCATTATAAAGAGGAAGATGCGACAAAGAAGACCTAAGACAGTTGAGCAACTAGAAGCCTGTATTAGACAAGATTGGGACAACATTCCTATTCCTAAACTTGAGCAACTTGTCTCCTCAGTCCCAGACGTTTGCAGACTGTTATAAAAAGAAGAGAAGATGCCACACAGTTTAAACATTTGATATGTCATCTATGTTGTATTCTGAATAAAATATTGATATTTGAAACTTCCACATCATTTCATTCTGCTTTTAATAATACAAAGTAGTGTAAAAACTAGTATGTATACAATAAGTGCATTGTATCAAATTATTAATTTCAAAGTAAGTGCATATAGTAATTAACAACACTTAACCTAATATAAAGTAGGTCTCAGTCTTTATGTCTTTATGATTCTAACTTCTTTCTCAGAATTGCATAAGTCAAAAATGATGAGATACTCACAATTCTGAGAAGTCAGAAATGTGAGAAGTAACCTCACAACAGCAGAAAAGAAAGCCGGAATTGTGAGATAAAAAGTCGCTGCTAAGAGCCGGATGACATGTAAGCAATATGCGTTCTACAAAAAAAGGTCAGAATTTCAAACATATTTGATATCTCCGACAGGATGGATTAATAATCTGAAGTTAAAAACAAACAAAGTATCTGTCCATCATACATTACGTGATATTTCTGGCTCTGACTTTTGCCAACTAACATCAACTCCACTAAATGGATCTAGAAAATGGATCTTTTCTCTCAGAAGCAATACACTGGTGCATTTTGGTTTATGCATTTTGCTGACACTTTTATCCAAAGCATCTTACAGTCTTCTTTGGCCAATTTTCTGTTATAGTTCATATACCTCAAAGTATTAAACTTTGATTTGCAACGGAAATGTATCATGCTTCAAATCATTTGACTTTTTGAGTGGATGTGAACAATTTTTACAACCATGTGAATAGCAAAAGAGACATAAAAAATGGCCATTGTTTGTAGAACAGTTTCTTCAGAAAATGTAAAAATCTAAATTTCAATAACTTTATTTTTTATTTATTCTAAAGAAAATGTGAGTGGTTCTTGCCCATTGAAAACCAACTGCCACAATAATAGAATGTTGTGGCTACTTGCCATAATGTTGTTATATGTTGTTACGATGTTGATAAATGGTTGCAAGGATGTTCCTGGTTTTACATGTTACAAGGCATCTTTTCTAGGTGATTGCCAGCTGGATCTGGTTTTCGATGTAAATCTGCAGAAGGTTTTCATCTAATTTGAGGTACCACTCACCTATAGCACAGATGGTGCTGGATAAGTTATGGAAGTTTAATATTCATGATTCAGGGTGTGTTCAAATCGAGTATTGATAACAGTAATGCTTATCTTAGCAAGTGCCACTAAATATGGTGTTATGTAATAAAATAGAACAACCTCTTTTGTGTCGTTTTTCATGAAGTAGATGAAAACACAGATCAGGAACTCTACGTTCGTGACGTGGATCTGATTCTTTTGTTTGTCATGCCATGTCTTTAAGGTACTTTGAATCTAAAAATGATTAGGTTTCCCATCTCGGTTTAATTTATAAACACATGTGCCATTAGATAGATATAAAATATGCACAGTCTTGTGTTGATCTTCATTGCATAGAGAAAGAGAAAGTTTCATCAACTGATAACCGTGTGGTTTGTGACTGTACATTGGAGACAGAAACCTTTTGTGGTTTCCTTGCAAAGTTTTGACTGTTCAGACCAGTCTTATAAGAAACAGCAAACATATATATTTGCTTTTAGGTTTTAAAGATCATGAGAAGAGAATGGCCTGTTGTCTCTGTTTATGACATCAGAGATCCATATTCTTTCATCGGTGCCCTTTGATAGAAGACAAAAAGACGTGAGAACCGGACATTTGTGGGCGGTCCAACTTTGATAATATACACTGAAATGTATATGGTTTAAACATCATTCATGTCACATCAAAGACAATATCCTGCAACCTTCTCATCATTCATTTTTCTTTTCTTTTTTTTTTACACCATCTCATCACATCACACCATGCTACAAACACACACACACATCTATATATATATATATATATGTATATATATATATATATATATATACATATATACATATATGTATACATGTATACATGTATACATATATACATATATGTATATATGTATATATATATTAATATATGTATATATATATATATATATATGTATATATGTATATATGTATATATATATATATATATATATATATATATATATATGTATATGACCCTGGAGCACAAAACCAGTCTTAAGGCGCTGGGGTATATTTTAAGCAATAGTCAAAAACATTGTATGGGTCAAAATTATAAAATAAAAAAAGTTATGCCAAAAATCATTAGGATATTGAGTAAAGATTGTGTTCAATGAAGATATTTTGTTAATTTTCTGCCAAAAATAAATCAGAACTTAATTTTCGATTAGTAATATGCATTGCTAAGAATTCATTTGGACAACTTTAAAGGTGATTTTCTCAGTATTTCGATTTTTTTGCACCCTCAGATTCCAGATTTTCAAATAGTTGCATCCCCGTCAAATATTGTCCAATCCTAATAAACCATACATCAATGGAAAGCTAATTTATTCATCTTATGTGTGTGTGTGTATACGTGTGTATCTCAAATGTAAAATCACCAATTAAATGTAATATAATAAATGTAAGACTTTCTTAAAAATCTAATTTGTTTTTTTCAGGTGACATTAAGACATACTTTATAAGATTCATTTGTTTTCCTAAATGTTTCAAAACAAGTAACAAGACACTTTATCATTTATCATATCTGAAGATGTTTTGACTGAGATGTGCATCTGGAGTCCCAAGAGTACAAGTGTTATATTTTAATGTCACAGGCTGTGCAGCAATAAACATGTCCAGCATGTTGACATGATACACTTTATCTTCTTCTGGACACAAAGGCCTCCGGTTTCAAATGCCCTGCGTAAGTCTGTCCTGTGAGACTCTGGATCTGTGTGTGATGACACTAAATGTAAACATTCGGTCATAATTTATGTACAATCACTTAAAATAAGGTTTTATTTCTTTGGCCTCGATAGATCACTGCAGATATCAGAAAGAGTCATTAGGAACATGCTTAGGAGAATATTTCATTTTAATTGTTTTAAATATGTATATTTTAAAAATATTCATATATAATTGTTCTATTAATATATCACATTTATATTTCATAAAAAAATTGAGGGTTCTAGATGAGTTTTTCCAAAACAGGTGACTGAAAAGACAAGGAAACATGGAAATCAGTCCAAATATATATATATATATATATATATATATATATATAAAATGTGATTTTTAGGTCTCTGGAAGATAAAACATTATCATCTTGTACCTAAGTTAGTTTTACTTAGTTTTGTTTTATTAACTATTTCATAATTTGTTTCCTACGCATGTCAATATATTTTATGATTATGTTGTTATTATTTGTTTTATTTAGAATTTTTTACATATGCTTAATTACTTTAAGTCATATCTTGTTTCCTCTTTTAGTTTTTTCACGTAAAATGCATTGATAAGCTACCTTTTATATAAAACATATTCAGATTTATTTAAATATCATTCATGTTTTATTTAATATTAATCAAAATAACATATAATATTATTATAACTTATATTATTATTATTATTATTATTATTATTATTATAACTGGGTATCATAATTATAATAAATGATAACAATTTTAATGATAATTATTATTATTGTTGTTGTTGTTTTTGGTCTGAACCCACCAGGGTCATGACCAGGCTGTATAGCACAGCTTGGTCCACTGGATCCCAGTCTATCACAATGGTGTCACTGCTGGGGGAGCTGGAAATCAGATCTGGGGCTACCAACACTGCAAACAGAGAGAGAGAAAAATCTTTTTATAACTTAGTTTTATTAGCATAATAAAAGACAGAAAGAATAGAAAGAGCTGACAATGCAGCAAGAGCATCACCACAGGAAAAGACTAAGCAATTGCTACCCCAAATGGTGAATTTCGATCATTACTCACTCTTATGTTGTTTCAAACGTTCAAAAGTTTTTTTTTATTCTTCTGTGGAACACAAAAGAAGATATTTTGAAGAATGTTGGTAGCCAAACAATTCTGGGTCCCATTGACTCCCATAGTATTTTTAGTCCATACTATGAAAGTCAGTGGGACCATTTGGTTACCAGCATTCTTGAATTGTCTTCTTTTGTGTTGACAGAAGAATAAAAAAAAACTTTTGAACGTTTGAAACAACATAAGAGTGAGTAAATAAAGACACAAATAAAACACTACGTTATGGGAAAAAGATTTATTGTTAAATGTGGCAGTACTTACATCTTTAGATATACTATAATTAGCTTTAAAATTAAACTAGTATAAATGTCTGATTGGATCAGATGTAGGATGCAAATAACCTGCAGTGAGTCTTTTGGTGAAATGAGATAAGTGTAAGTTCTGCTATACATGAAACTTCATGAAACCCGTCCCTTTATGTTACGTCAAAGCTATCCTTGACAGCCTAGTTCTCAGGGTTTTTTCTTTTCATTCAGTTGTGGGTATAAAGTCCAGCTAAAGGTGCTGTTACCATCAACAGTCGGTTGAGTTAGTTGTACAAACTCTGCATAATACCTGGAGTAAACAATACTGTGTTATTGTTACAGGTTTTAAATACCAACTCATTGTCAACCAAACAGGGAATAGTGCTCAAGTTTCCTTCTATTCTATCATGCGTGATCTTTGGTAAATGATGATTGGTTGGAAGACTACAAGGTACACTTTTATTTGAGCTTTATAGTGTTATGCCATGGATTTGAGGGCTACACTTTCCATAATCCATCGATTCGTCAAGCAGAAGGTGTTTTAATGAAAGTCTTTAGTCAGTTTATCTGTTCTAGCATTCATGAGTAAGGAAGGCTTACTCCTTCCCCCAGTGTTGACGGACATCACGCTGAGTGTGAATTGGGTGTAAGGCAGCAGACCGACCACTGTCCCGGGGGAAGTGTCCACCAGGCTTTCAGAGAAAAGCCCAGATGAGCCCGTTCTCTGCCCGGATGATGTAGCTGGTGGCTCCAGACACCACACCGAACTCCACTGTGATGCTGTCACTGTGTTTGGAGTTTTGAAGAATGAGGGGAACCTCAGGAGCTGATGGCACACAATTAAAAAACATCATAATAATTATAATAATAACCAATTAAATTACAATATATAAATAACCAATAGCTAAACTTCTAGAAGAAAAAAATATTTATTGACTTTGTAATGATGGTAGATGAAAGCGCTTTAAAAATATATATATATATAATAATGCTAATTATAATTAATCAGTTATTTTGTATAAACAAACAAACATATACACATACAAATAAATGCATAAATAAATAGATTGTAAAGTGTCCTTCGTAAAGATTGTGGCTCAAAGTGTTTTTGGTTTCCACAATCTTAAACCGAGCTAGCGCCGGTGTGTCCGCTCCAATGGACCGTCATACTTTTGGAGATGATGGTGAACACAGATAACGTGATGTCTGCAGAAAGAGAAGTGGTTAGGATAGTATAATAATCATACAATTGATTGATAGGCTACTACAAGATAAAAACACAACCGTGTCATTCCTTAAAGTGGTCGCCTTGTCAATTTTGAGTTTTAGGCCTATATATACTGTATGCACACACACACACACACACACACACACACATATTAGGTTATCAGGTTAAAGTATTCTTTTACAGTTTACAAGGGAGACAAAATGCACCCATTTCATGAAATGCCACAAAGGATTGATGTTCTGTGATCTAAGATTTTTAATTTTTAACATTATAAACTAAGAACATGTACTACGCATGTCACATACTTGTATGACAACTCATTTTTATTGCTGAGCTGTTGCCATTTCATACACTGAAAAATGGTGTAGAAACACAATTCTGTTTTTCACAATTAAGAACAAAGAAACACCAAGTAACACACTAGATTAAAATTATTTTGAAGTAGACTAAAATAGTATTTTCTCGGAAACATACACTACTAATCTTCAAAAACAACAACATTTTTACAGGAGTTTCTCTCAATTATGTTTTGTTTTAGTACTTTTTAGTTTCACTTAAAATTATTGTATAAAGAAATAAATCTATGCATGGATAGCTTATATGATTCGATCTTGGAAGAGCTTAATGAGTTCATAATGAGACCTCAGCCTATTGATTGCAGATTTTGGCATTTTAACTTGTCTGAAAACAGTTGGTGATATTATTTTAAAACTCTAGTAAAGACATGTGAGATTACCTGGGACAGATTTTGTAAGGAGGAACAGAAGCAGTAGATCTAAGCAAACATTTTGAGAGAGACAGATGAAATGAGGAATGTCAGTGTCAAAAGATTCATACATGACATGCTTTAGTGATTCATACATGACAAGCGCAAACAAATAAATGCTGGTTTATGTTGGGTTTTGTGACATACATCAGTCACAGCCATCAACATACCTGCTGTATCATGAAAAATTACCAAACCTGACGGATCTACGGATCTCTGCTGTTATATAGCCAGTGCTTAGGGGATTCAGCTGAAATCCTCAGTCGAAAAGACTTTTATACAGTAGCACTACACTACCACTCAAACAGTTTGGGTCAGTAAGATTTTATTTTTGTTCTTTTTAAGTTATCAATACAGCAAATATTCATAAAATTGATCAAAAGTGACAGGAAATACATCTAGCGTATTTTTGTTCTTTTGAATGTTTCTTAAGCAGGAAATCAGCATATTAGAATGATGATTAGAATCAGCATATTAGAATGATGTAGAATGATTAGTAATGATGCTGAACATTCAGCTTTGAATCACAGGAATAAATTACAATTTAAAATAAATTCAAAGAGGAAACCATTTTCAAAAATAAGCACAAGAGACTTCTTTCAAACACATTAAAAGACTCTAAATGTTTGAATGGTAGTTAGATTGTTTTTCTTCTTATATTTAAATCATTGAAAAGGCATCACTTTGGGAAAGAACAGATGCAAGAAAAATCATCAGTATGAATGAAAAAAACACGCTGGCATGGTACTCATAAGTCAGACCTTATAATGAGATTCAGGTTCAGCAGCTACAGTATAATGGTGCCGCATGAACATTTTTGTGTGACCAACCAGAAGTAAACAGGTCAGAGCAAACAGATGCGTGTTATGGTGAATTTTAGTTCATGTCTAAAAATACCGGATTGCATTTTGAATTTGTATTAACTTTGTTACAAAGGCAAAAATTAATTATATATATATTTAAAAAATGTGTTTCGATTTCATTTTGTTTGGGAGTGGGGCCTGGGGGCAGACAATTCAAAATCCCACCCTGTAAATCACACTTATCTGGGTCACTGATGCGTTTGCCTCAGCATTGTTGGGTTTTCAATAGAGAATGGACCATTAGAGTTGTAGCATATTCATTGGAGTCATGGGAGAAGGACATCTGATATGTAAATTTGACTTTTTCATTTTAAGTGTCTCTAAAGTTACTGTATTTTACACTGTAGTTGCTATAGGAGATTGTTTACAGTGTAACTCTCCCAGTCAGATGCATTATACAAGAATCACACCTGTGATGTTGTCTGCACATGTTTAATACAAGTAAAACAAAGCTGAAACTTAAACATATATATGTATATAGCCATATCTCTTTTATATTATTAAAAGATGATATTTTTGTACTTTATTGTAATGTTGTTTTCCCACCCATACGAATGAACCATATGCTACCTTTGAATATAATATATATTTTAGGCAAGACACTACAGACAAAACCATTTTCAGAACCATTCTGATGGCTGTTTTGCTTCTATAACATAGAAAACATCCCAAATATACATAAGTGTTTATTTTATTACACTATATCTATTTGCTTCAATTACTGTACATATCTGTAAAGGATGTTTTCTCCCTATGAGTTATTTCTCCTACACTTATTCAGAAATCTCCACTTCAGCAGCATTTACATACACCGACAGTT
Organism: Carassius gibelio; assembly: GCF_023724105.1. Lineage (NCBI taxonomy): Eukaryota > Metazoa > Chordata > Actinopteri > Cypriniformes > Cyprinidae > Carassius > Carassius gibelio. The sequence continues at coordinate 26,157,184 of NC_068372.1, read as the reverse complement.
TTATTCCATGTTATCTATATTCTGCAGGTTTTTACAAAGGGGTTTTTTCATGTATCATTCATCAGATTTATTCCTAAAAGTATGGTGAAAATGTAGGGTTTATTTTAGACTGTTTGCAGTATTTTATTGAGTGATAAAATTTACCTGTGGTGTCATGTCTCAAAAGGATAGTTCATAGTTCAAATTTATTTTTATCTGCTTACCCCCAGGGCATCCAAGACTTAGGTGACTTTGTTTCTTCAGTAGAACACAAAATAAACAAAATGATCGGTCTGTGCAAGAAAATGAACAGTATTTATATCATTTTTACCTGTGATTCAAGCAATGTGCAAACTGTTTGAACTCTCTTTTAAAAAGTTACAAAAATTTAAATATAATGTTGCCTCCAGTCTGCCCAAGTCTCATCAGACACACGGACATTACGTTGCAGTCTGGCTCTACATTACATAGTGACAGGTGTTTGCGGTCAGCAGAGCAGGAAATTTATCCTACAACAACAAGAGTGCATAGGCCGCTTTACATTAACAGTAGCAATGACTAGAGGCTTACCACACACGCACTACATATTGGCAGAAACTTGAGCGGCGTTGGTTTTGTCTGTGACAGTGGATGACTCTGCTGGAGTTTCAAGTGAGAGGGAAAAAATCTTATGAAGCTGAGGGAAGTTGCATTGGAATTGAACACATGATGGTATGTGTTAACAAAAGTCAAATCCAGCAAGGAAATCCTTAGGTGTTTTATGATACATTATACTAGAGACAGGTATTCTGGCATTGTGCTAATCTGGTTTATATAATTGCATAGCACTTACATTATTGTAAGTATTGTGTCATAATGGCTACATTAAGAGGCTCTAATCTGCCTCTTATTGGTCATGATCATTATTACAAATACAGTACAGACCAAATGTTTGGACACACCTTCTCATTCAAAGAGTTTTCTTTATTTTCATGACTATGAAACTTGTAGAGTCACACTGAAGGCATCAAGGGCTATTTGACCAAGAAGGAGAGTGATGGGGTGCTGCGCCAGATGACCTGGCCTCCACAGTCACCGCACCTGAACCCAATCCAGATGGTTTAGGGGTGAGCTGGACCGCAGACAGAAGGCAAAAGGGTCAACAAGTGCTAAGCATCTCTCGGGGAACTCCTTCAAGACTGTTGGAAGACCATTTCAGGTGACTACCTCTTGAAGCTCATCAAGAGAATGCCAAGAGTGTGCAAAGCAGTAATCAAAGCAAAAGATGGCTACTTTGAAGAACCAGTTGTTTCACACTTTTTTGTTATGTTTATAATTCCATATATAACTCCACATGTGTTAATTCATAGTTTTGATGCCTTCAGTGTGAATCTACAATTTTCATAGTCATGAAAATAAAGAAAACTCTTTGAATGAGAAGGTGTGTCCAAACTTTTGGTCTGTACTGTATTTCAAAGGCAATTTTTTTAACTTTCAGGTCAGCTTTTTTATTTGATGATAGGCCTAATGCAAAACACTTTTAAACAGATGTGTAAAATCAGATTCTTGAAATGATTTAGAGTATGCTCCATTGTAATGTCCTAGAGAGAGTATATTACAGTACAGCTAACTGCCCGCTCTGCTGCTAAGAGGATGTTGGCCCAATAACTTCCTCTGAAGCTGAGCCTTGGCCAGGTCAGCAGAGAGAGTGTCCACCATCCTGTTTGTGGTCTGCTTTATCAGAAAAGTTGCCTGTAAGGCCTTGTCTAATGTCTTATGTATTGAGTCCTCCTGAAAAGAGTGCAACAGATATTAATATATGCTTTATTCGAATACGTACATAATACACTACTGTTCAAATGTCTGGGGTCACTAAGATTATGCAATATTTGCTCACCAAGGCTGTATTTATTTGTTCAGTAATATAAATATTATTAAAATAAATGTTTTGTTTTTATATATTTTAAAATGGAATTGGTTCCTGTGATGCAAAGTAATATAGCACTTATTAGTTAACTCAACTTGATTTTGTTGTGTTTGAATTAAGTAATGTTAAAGAGTTTATTATACTTGAAAAAGGCTAGAAGTTGACTCAACTTAAAACATCCAATGCAGCCACTTGCCTCACTTTTTATAAGTTAGATCTAGGTATTACTTTTTACAGTGTACTCTAAAATATTATTAAAATAAATGTTTTGTTTTTATATATTTTAAAATGGAATTGGTTCCTGTGATGCAAAGCTAGATTTTCAGCATTATTACTACATTCTTCAGTGTCACATGATCCTTCAAAAATATTCTTAATATGCGGCTTTGCTACTCAATAAACATTTTTTATTATCCATGTTGAAAACATTTGTGCTGCTTCATGTTTTTGTGAAATTAGTGATTTTTTGATGAATATAAAGTTCAAAAGAACAGCATTTATTTGAAATATAAATATTTTGTAACATTATTAATCTCTATTATCTTTACATCCTTATTGTATAAACATATTTCTTAAAAAAAAAAAAAATCTTACAACCCCCAAACTTCTGAACAGTAATGTATGTTAAGTATATGTTACTATGTTTTGCAGGAATTAAATTGTAAATAATCAACATTTTCAATTAAATTTTCGATTAAATTCCACAGGTCTGCAGTGAGGTCCATTGAGAGAAGATATTACTGAGTCAGACTGAGTTGAGAGTCTCTTAGTGGACACTGGTTCTGACACTTGATCTTGCACTTTAAAACTGGGAAAACAGCCAGTGCAAAGTAAAATGCTATGGTAAATTAAGGGTTATATGTATGATCTATTAGACTATGATCTAACCTTGCCAGATCAAGATGCATTTGTGCTTTTGTAATATGATGTGTTTGACTATAATGATTTATTGTCGGGTGCATATTTATTAATTTGTTAACTGCTCAAATGCTTACCCAGCAGATAAACTACTGGTTGAGCCATAGTTGATCTGCAGCAGAGGCTTCTGGGAAGGATGAGCAGAAATAGAAAGGTCAAGTTTTGTGCTGTTAAAGAAGATATTCCCCAAGTTTCCCGCTGTAACCACAAAGGACACTCTTCCTTTACTTGGCATTCCAGTGAATATGACATAAAGAGGTAGGTTATAAAGCGGTCCCTCACTTGCAGTTCTGTAGCTGGCACTTTTGTTGGTTGGCTCAGTGACAGTGGATTGGTCCAATGCTGGCTCTCTTAGATGTGTCCAAAGAAAAGCTCTCCACTGAGGCTGTGACCATTGAGAGAAGAGTACCTTTATCCCACTCACTACATACTGAACTGCATCAAAATACTATTTCTCTAAAAGTATAGTCATACCCTTCAATAAGGTTCTGGAGTTGTTTGACCTCTTGTCAGCACTGAAGTGGGTGTGTATTTGTCTGTGTGATTGACTGAAGGCTCTCTGGAATCTCATGATCTGAATCCTCACCGTCAGTGGCTGACAACACACAAATACCCCTAACTTCAGTATCACTGTATAAACATTAACAAACTCCAATACTTGACCCCATTTATAACATATGTGTTGCTAAAGAAACAAGGGTGAACAAAAACTGTCACCTTTGCTCTTGCTGAGCTCCATTTCAAAAGACATCCAGTCCTCAGACGTCTGAAGGTTTGAGTCTATCTTCACATGTCTGATGATATAGTGAGGGTGCATGTTGGGTTTGCAAACCTCAAAGAAATAACACTTAAAAATAATGTTTTTTTTTTGTTTTATTGCCATCACGGTTCTATGAAGATCCTTTAAAATTCCATGGAACCTTTTTTAATGCAAATGGAAAGTTTCCATGGATGTTAAAGGATCTTCTTCATAGTAAAAAATAAATAAATAAATAAAATAATATATATATATATATATCTTCTCACTAAGAAAAATATTTTTTTAAGAACTGTTTACTTAAAGCATACAAAATGTATCTTGTACTATGACATTGCTTCAAAAATTCCTTTAAGGATATTCATTTTTAAAACTGTGGAACTTTTCCATTGCACTAAAGGTTCTTTATAGTGTAAAGGGTCATCTGATTATTCTTCACACTAAGAAAAAAAAAATGGTTCTTTTAGGAACTGTCCACTGAAAGGTTCTTTGGGGAACTAATAATTTGTGTGGAAAACATCTGGTTTAGTTGGACACTTACAGGACCCTAACTTGAAGTACCTGCGGGGGGTGCCTCTGTTGTGGCTACGGGTCTGTCCCTTATTCTTCCTCTCCAATGGATACCTGCCACTCGGATAATCATTCTTCTGGCTGTCATGAGGCAGGTGAACAAGACTCTCCTCTAGTGCCCTCCTGAGGCATGACACCTCATAGCTCTTACCCAGCTGAGCTGAGCTTCCCCTCTTCTGTTAGTCACGGAAGTGGCAGCAACTAATGATCGATCATCCTCTGTTAGAACTCTAACAGATGCATTCTGGGTAATGCTTCTTGCGTCCATGGCTTGTGTTCCCAGCTTTTCATATTCCACGTGGTTCACTGTGGGCTGCACAGGTCGTGGTGCCACTGATATAGTTGTTCGTACATTGGAGTGGGAGGCTTCACTGTCTGAACCGTTCATATTTGCCATGAAGATGACATCATCAGAGAGTGCAGATCTGAACAAGAACATCGGAATTTAAATTATTTTTTTTTTTTTCAAATGTCAGTTCTGCTATAGATAAAATTTCTAATCTGAATATAAAAGCACATTTAGTTAGGCATTTATTCCAATTTGTGGAACAATTTGTATTGTTAATGAAAATGTGGCAGGGCATCTCAGTTACCATGTGCTCCAATGACTGGCTTCCATTCAGTGGTGAGTTTCTGCAATGCTGCTTTGAGTATGTTTCCTTTCCTATTTCTAGTGTTTGAATGCTCTGTGTACTGACTACTAACTGATTCAACCCCCTCTGAAGAGCCCTCTTCAGTCTCACATGATTCTGACAGTTAGTAAAATAGATCCAGTTGACTGCAGCACAACTGTTTTCAACATGGATGAGAACAATTTTTTTGAGCAGTAAATTCTAATGATAGTTAACAATTTTAATGTTTTTATTACATTTTTGGAAAAAAAATTCTGAATGTATCAGTATTTCATGGTAGCCTATTTACATTTTCAAAATACTAAAAACTATTTTTTGGTTATGTTTCTCAGCGACACCAAAAAAAAACAAAAAAAAAACATGAAATTGCATTGTATTGCCATATGGCATTACTATGGTATCATGTCCAAACCATGGTAGTACCATTGCAGCTTTACAATATCTAAATATATCTTACCAGTGAGTTGTGGGCTCTCAGGTAATGTTACACCCATGCCCTGCGAGAGGTTAACAGTGAAGGTTCTCTGAAATGAAGACTGTCATGATCACTGATATACTGATATCTTTCCCACAGCACTGATGAAGGTCTGATGTGAGCATCATCTTCACCGTCCATATCCTCCGTTTCTTCAGATGGCACTCCATCAAACCCGTTCTGTGCATGTACAATGGATTTGAAGATCTTTGGCACAAGTGTTGTTACATGACATGTTTTAGCAGGCAGTTTATTATCATTCTTGTTTGAGACCGATCATGGTTACTATTTGATGTTTAAAAAAAATTGCTTTTTCTCTGTTTACCAAAGGGTAATTTTGTTTCATGTTTTATGCTGTTTAGACTTTAGTCTGTGAGTGGTGTTGTTCTTTTAATTTTAGAGAAATGTATTCCTGTTTAAATAAATTTCTAACGCCTTTCTATTCTTTTCATAGCAACAATAATACACATAAAGTGTGGAACACTTATAACTGCAAATTAATCTCTGTTTTTCCAATAACACTATATTATAAATCCGCTAATTATTTGTAGGCCTACTTATTTCCAGATATTAATGACATATCTTACTGGATAAATGAATAAATAATTAAATAGTAATTAAATAGTAAAAAACAAATACATAAGAAACTAGAAAATTAACACTCGAACACTTTAACTCTAAGTTGCTCTTATAATATGACATTGCAGTTACTTTTTGATGCTTGTTCCAAGCTCTACGACAGTTTGCGCCGTCTTCATAAAAGAATGACATAGCCTACTGGAAAGAAATAATAAAGTCTCTGTAGTTTCTCAAGACCTTGATGTAGGAACTTATTGGGCAATTTAAATAATAAATGTTGTATCTGGATTATTGGTTATAAGCAGACGGGGAGGATTAAAAGAGGTGGTTGACCGATAAGCCTTAAGATCAGCTGTCAGTCATTCAGCTGTGCTCCAAAACCGTTTAATTCATTTGAAGAGTCGAAATAGCTAGATAATGATTTACTTTACAAATAAAGCCGAATAAAACAATTAAGTGTTTTAAGAGTTATGCAAAATAAAGAAGTGTTTTCCTAGCAGAGCCGAAGAACAATACAAATTCAAATTTCACTGGTGATTCATAGTGGGTGTGGTTATATTTGAATTCTGGGCTCTGATTGGCCAGTTTGGTCAGGACCACGCGGCCCTATGTACGGATGTGTGTAAAGTTTTTTCTCTATACACTGCGTCGGTGACTCGATTACGAATGTATGAATTAAACGGAAACGGTTTTCATCGGTTCTTACAGTATGACTGGATTTGACTGTTTTGTGTTATCGATTCTGTTGGTTGTAAGAGACTGAACCGAGTGTATGATCAGTGGGGAATCGGAGGAGTTTGAGTGAGTATGTCTTAAGTTTCGACGTAACGTAACGGCCGTTAAGACAGATCTGCACGCGCAAACACAACAAAACATGAACGTAAACCAAAATGCAAACTTCAAAGTGTGCAGAGACCTTCTTAGGTACTATATTACGATTTCAGTACAATGGAACGTGCGACAGTTTTATTATTATTATTTTTTTTTTTTACTTAATTTAAAAATAAGTTATCTTCTGTGCCGTAAAATTAAAGATGGTTTAACATTTAAATTATTTACCAGCAATATAACGTTAATTATGTTTGAGCCTTTTCTCTCTGGTTTATAAATGACTAACTTTTGCTAGGGCTTTTACACTTTCATTACACTGACGATATTCTTATTCACAGCGCTTTCTGACTAACACCTCCTTGCACAATGTAATGGAAAACTCTATGCTGAATTTGGCAGATGTGAAATAATAACTGCTTACAACACACTGTGTGTTTGTGTATAAAGGGGTCTTTAAATTGCAGCACCTCAGGAACAGCTGTCAAGTGACAGACATGCTTTGTGTTGATTGAAGTCATCATCACTTCCTGTGTCGTGCAAGCTGAAGCTTATGTCTGTCTTCTTGTTTACCTCTCTTTATGTCTCATCTTGTTAAACCAACCTGCCTCGGAGTTACCCTGAGAACCACGCTGCTGTTTGTCTGTTAGAATTTACACACAAACCAGTTTTGTGAACAACTCCGTTCTGAAGTTCTGTTCGTTCTTTAGAATGAAGAAAGAAAATACATTGGATTTGAAGGTCTTTGGCACAAGTGTTGTTACATGTTTTAGCAGGCAGTTTATCATCATTCTTGTTTGAGACCAAGCATGGTTACTATTTGATGTTAAGAAAATTTTCTTTTTCCCTGTTAACCAAATGTTTTTTTTTTTCTCCATGGTTTATGCTGTTTAGACTTTAGTCTGTGAGTGGTTTTGTTCTTTTAATTTTAGAGAAATGTATTCCTGTTGTAATCAATTTCTATTTTTCAATGACTTTTGCTCCATGTGGATTTTTAAAAAGTCTTTGTTAAAGAGGTAAAAGCGATGATGAAACCCACAATGAGGTGACTCACAACAGACTTAAAAAAAAAAGTTTTCAAAAATTGGACTGTGTATTTAATGTATTTTAATAAGGGAGAGAACTATACAATAAAACTATAAATGCATTTAAAGATGTTAGTTAGACACATAGAAACAATATATTTTATGTGTATTGCAAAATAATTATATTTGTAAGTAGTTTGAAAACATATAGGGAGACTGACTGTTAAATAGTTTATAATGCTTGTTTCTCTGATTGGTGGTGATTTTTTTTCAGAATTATGGGTAATGTAGTTTGTCACGATTCCCACCGTTTAACACAACTGTTTAAAAAATAGGATTCAACAAAGACCTATACCATTGACTAACAACCTCACAGCTGACTATGGGTCTGTCTTTAATGATTTATACATTTACCAATATGATTTCTACTTACAGAACCAGACCTTAATTTATTTATTTATCTTTTATATATAAAAAAATTGATTTGCCAAACTAAATGTCATGATTTTATCTTTCGAGGGAAGCAACAGACTTCTCTTTAGTGACGTATGCCGAACTTCTCCAATATCTTTGTCTGCTCATACCTTGCCCTTCTACTATCCACTAGCAAATTCATGTTTAAGTGCAACAACCACATCACAAAATACAATCAACAACCGCTGGACAAAATCTAAGTCTCTGCCTTTCATTTTTTTTCTTTCTCTATAATAGTTTGTTATACCCAGATGCATGTTTCCTTCTACTTTGGTTTTGTCACTACTTCAGTATGCACAAGAAACATATGACACACCTATTTACATTGTGCAATATTTCCATCTTTCTAAAATGATAATGATACAGTAGACTGAATGTTTCTGTGAGTTCTGTGGTTCTTCAAGATGATTATCTTATATCTGGATTAGTTCGGCATAGACAAATCAGCTTTCCAAATGTCACTAAGGTGTAATGTTTGAAAGTGGCAAACAGTTTTGAATTGAACATTTTCTCTTTTTTTTTTCTTCTTCTTCTTTTTTTTCAATGATTTTCTTTACATTTGTGGGGCTTTGTAAGAGAAGGGTAAACAAAACCCCTCTCTTGCCACAAACCTGAATGTGTTTTCTTTCATGTTTTGGTACAGGCCTGAATGCATGGCAGATAATCAACTGTGTTTATTGGCCAGTTGTTCTTGCTTTCTCTCTTGTTGTTGGGCCCCCTTGATTTAGCTTTCACATACACAAAACTGATATACACACCCTTAATATCCGCCTCCATTGCATGTGTCCACTGCTTAGTGGGTGTTTCCATGGCATTACGCACAGAATGAGGCTTCACACTCCACGTCTTGTATTCTCTTCACAGAGAGCTCTGGGAGAGCATCCTGGTCGACAGAAACGTGGTGAATATTAGTCTGGATAAACTCATCTGTAGTGCACTGGACTCCACAGCAAAACCTCAGAGAGACTTCGAAACTGTTTTCAATTTTTTTCTGGGATTCAGTTCACTATTCTTCCCTGTTGGATTACTTTCTGGATTTGACTCGGATCAGTACTTCATAATGCTCTTCAATGGCTGTCAGCAGTGCAGTGGTTAGCATGCAGAATGACAACCGGACCTTTGTCCACTACAGGTAGGAAATGCAACACTTGAATTATGTTTTATTTTCAGTTGTAACGCACTGTTAGAGCAAGTCCAGTATTACCTCATTAATAAAGACGGACCAAAATTGTGTAATCATATGCCACTTAATCATAGTTTTTATTTAGCACTGTATTAAATTAACAGACCATAAATGTGTCCTTTGTCTCCTTGGATTTAATAACTAAAAACTTATAAGGATACAAGTAGTCTTCTAATCGAAACTTTCAATAATTCTATAAATCATTGCTAATTGCTTGTCATCTTCATCTGCAGTTTTGGTGGGAAAGATGTTTAACTGAATTTGAATGTCATTCTCAATCTTAAACTGAGAGAAATCTAGCAGTAAAATAAATCCAAATGTTTGATCTAAAAGATTTTGCATCTTAACAATTCCAAGGTAGTATTATTGTGGAGGTTTATTTTGTGTGTGTGTGTGTGAGAGAGGAAGAGAGAGATAAACAGGTCAGAGAAACAGCCTCAGTTTACTCAATATTTAAATAACATTTTTAAATCATTTATGACTGTTGCTCATATTGCTGTTCTGCAGTCCATGAGCTGAGTTAGTTTTTATCTTTTAGTCAGTCCTCTGCAAACATCTGTCACCCAGACATTGTTAGCAATGCATATATAGTAATATTTACATTTATGCATTTGGCAGATGCTTTTATCCACTTGCATTGCATTCAAGGTATCCATTTTATCATTACATGCTTTGCTTGGGAGCCCATGACATTGGCATTGTCCGTGCATTGCTGTATAATGTTGAATGTACAAACTGGAGATTTTTAAGTTTACCATAGTTATACTAATTTTGCGTTTATTTCCAGGGACCAGTTTTTAATTAGAAACTAACTACAATCAATGTTTCTGAGTTTCTTTTATTCAGATCCATTTCAGTTTTTATATTCTAGATGGAAGTGCTGTAAATCATGTATTCTCTTAATCAGTCACACGATGAAATGAGTTTTATATCATCAGAAGCAAACACAGCAGGTCTAATCTCTGTAGTGTCCCTCTCTGTGCGCGCTAATCACACACAACAGTGCGACGCAGAAACACAATCAGATTAGCTGTTCAAGTGCTGAGCACCACAGTTTTTGCCAAAGCCATCTTCAACCTCTGCCCTCAAAGACGTCTGAGGTGACGTTGTATGATGGTCAACTGCTGTGTAGCATATTCTTTTAAAAATTGATGAGTTTGTAGTGGTGTAATTCCTGATTCGTGTTGATTTGCAGCCGCATCGTTATGTATGCGTGTTCAGGACAGGTTGGTTTTAGAGATTACAGCCCCATCAAAAGACTTTTTAAGGAGACATTGAAGAATTTTAGATGTCTTTCACATGTCCAGTTTTCTTTGATTGTGTGAGTCGTGAAGGCACCAGGTAGGGCCTCTACAAACTCTGACGGATAATTATTGTGTGTAGGGAATGGGATACATTTATTATGGATAACTGTTAAAAATATTTATTATATTATTCAATGTAGGTTGGTAGGTAATTAATTTTTGTTGAGTTTTTTTTTTTTCATATAGCTTTATATTGTTTAAGTTGTAAGGAGTGTTAAGGGCTTAACACTGGCCTTTATTAGTTCACTAACATGATAAATCACACAGCTGATGTGTGTCATATATTGTTGTGTTTTATACCCTAACGTACAATGAAAAAACAATGTAAAAAAAAAAAAAAAAGTATTATTTTTCTGAAATTTGTTATCGCTTGGTTATAAATGATATAATGCAAGCCCCCCAAAATTAATACTTTTTAACCATTTTTGTGTGGTTTACACACACGGATGAATTTTTTTTTTTAATTCAAAGCTTCATTTGTCAAACTGCCCCTTTTTTAAAATAAAAAAAATACATCTTGCAAAAAAATACAAGAGATCTTGCATGATGTGACTTTCCAAGCATGACCAAATCAGTGGTCTGTTATGGTAGCACCTTAGTCATCGAATTTTCCCAGTGTTTGACTGTGGGTTAGATCCATAAAATTTAGTCCATAAAAGTTTCTTTTGGGTTTCTGTAATGAGGACATCCTACCTCGATTTATTTTTACTAATGTTTGATACAGAGACATTAAAACTACAGCTCAACCATTCCTAAGAATAGTTTTTTGCTGCCCCCTGCAGGATGGAGGCATCCTGTTTGGACCTGGCTCTGGAGGCCGAGCGTCTGTGTAAGGCGGGGGATTACAGTGCCGGCGTTTCTTTCTTCGAGGCAGCCTTGCAGGTTGGCACAGAAGACCTGCAGGTTCTGAGTGCCATCTACAGCCAACTGGGCAATGCCTACTTTCACTTGCATGACTACAGCAAAGCTCTGGAGTTCCACCACCATGACCTTACTCTAACTAAGTATACTTGCTCAACTTTTCATCAGTTTCTTTTAAGAACTTAATACTTTTACTCAACAAGGATGCATTCATTTGATCCTGAGTTTAAACAAAACTGTCACCTTGCCACGAAATGTTAAACCAGCACTAGTGTTTTCAACATTGATACTAACACTTAATGTTTCTTGAGCAGCAAATCAGCATATTAAGATGATATTAAGAGGAGTAGTGTCTACTGAAAATTAAATTTAGACTATAGAAGAGTAACAAATATATTAATAGAAAAGTATATTGTAAATTTCACATTATTACTCTAAATATGAATGAATGTTAATGAAAGCACTGATTTGTTCTCTCAGAACCACTGGAGATCAGCCTGGTGAGGCCAAAGCCAGCGGTAACCTGGGGAACACATTAAAGGTTTTGGGTCGCTTTGATGAAGCGGTGGTCTGCTGCCAGAGACATTTAGATATTGCCAAGGAACTGGGCGACAAGGTGAGTGATTCGCTTAATGTACAATAGACATAATGGAACATATTACATTTGCATTTATTCATTTTACATTATTCATTGATGCTTTTATACAGAGACACTTGCAAATGCTACAACACTAGCGATTCATTCTGATGAGGTGGTTATATTAGTGCTGTTGAGTGCTCTGAAATTGACAAACAAATCAAACACTCAGCAGACTGTAAATTAATAGATGCCCACAAGGTCTGATGAATGCTGTAGTTAAAGTATATAAAACTTTTGTAAATTTAAAATAATCACCGCTGAATATCATACAGTTGTGTGAATTTTGATGAATAAATTAACAGGTGTTTATTTACCCTGAATTCAAAGTTGTAAATTGTCAGTGAGATAGATTAAGAACTGAGATGAAATAAAAATTGCAATTACAATTAAGTTTGTATTAGATGCACCCAACTATGTCATTGACATCTAAGGTTCACATGTTTAGTAGTACTTTTTTCTTTCAATTCATGTTATGTTATTTTTTCCTAAAGGTGGGGCAGGCCAGAGCACTTTATAATTTTGGAAATGTGTACCACGCCAAAGGGAAGAGCATCTGCTGGAGCGGAGCAGAACCTGGAGACTTTCCTGAGGAGGTCATGATAGCACTTAGAAAAGCTGCTGAGTACTACAAGTGAGTACCGCCAACCCTCACGAGTGGGAATTTTTAACATGACTTGTAAAGTGTTTTTTGCATCCTCCTCCTTTCCTCCAATTGCTCAGAGAGAACCTGTGTATCGTGAAGGAACTCCGAGACAGGGCAGCACAGGGCAGAACTTATGGAAACCTGGGGAACACATACTACCTGCTAGGAAACTTCAGGGATGCAATGGCCTTTCATGAACAGGTGAGTGATCCGTGTCGTCATTTGACTAATTTCCAAATTTTGGTAATTTCCAAAAACAATGCAAGGCTGTGCAAAAGCACTCACTGAACTGTGTGTGATCCATCTGTTTTCCAGCGTTTGCTCATTGCTAAAGAGTTTGGTGATCGGTCTGCAGAAAGGAGAGCCTACTGCAACCTGGGAAACGCTTGTATATTCCTTGGGGAGTTTGAGAGGGCTGCAGAACATTACTGGTGAGTGCAGTGTCAATAGTGTTAATTCTTGATTAATAGATTTATTATGAGAGGGAAAAAGAAAGAAAGCATTACAGGCCTATTGGGATAGGCTTTAGGTTTGATATATGGATTTTGTTACAGGGTGTTTTTTAGTTTATTTTAGTTTAATCAAATTAAAAGTCAATTAAAGCCTTACATTTTTTTACAAACGTGGAAAATTATAATTTTATTAGGTCTTATATTTGAGAATGCGTAAACAGGAATTACGATACATTCTAATGTGATTATTGAACTTAAAGTCTGAGAAATAATTCAGTAAATGTTATGTGTCATTTGGGCTCTGACAGTGATTGTGTTGTGAGTGCAGGAAAGCTCTACAGTTGGCACGGCAGCTGAAGGATTTGGCGGTGGAGGCTCAGGCCTGCTACAGTCTGGGCAACACATACACACTGCTGCAGGACTATGAGAGAGCTATTGACTACCATATCAAACATCTCATCATCGCCCAGGACCTCAATGACAGGTGCTCTCACACATTGGGAATCATGTTTTAGTAGTGGCCTGGCCAACTGATATATTCCCAATATTCCCTGCTGATTCCAATAATCTCAAATTCGCAGAATATGAGCCAAAAAATTGTCTTGGCCATTATATTAATTTATCTCCAGTAGTAGTTAATACTTGGATGTAGAAAAAAATATATATATATAAAGTGTAATAATTTGTTTTCTGCAGGATCGGTGAGGCTAGGGCCTGCTGGAGTTTGGGAAATGCACATACAGCACTAGGGAATCATGACCAGGCCATGCAGTTTGCAGAGAAACACTTGGAAATAGCAAAAGAAGTACGTGCAGTTATACACCTATCAGTAGGTACCGTATTTTCCGGACCATAAGTCTCACTTTTTTTCATAGTTTGACTGGTCCTGCGACTTATAGTCAGGTGCAACTTTTTATCAAAATTAATTTGACATGAACTGAGAGAAATGAACCAAGAGAAATGAACCAATATAAAACATTACCGTTCTTCAGCCGCCAGAGGGCGCTCTATGATGCTCAGTGCTTCTGTAGTCTACACTGAAGACATAGAGCGCCCTCTCGCGGCTGTAGACGGTAATGTTTTCTCTTGGTTCTAAATAAATGTGACTTATAGTCCAGTGTGACTCATATATGTTTTTTCCCTCATCATGATGTATTTTTGGACTGATGCGACTTATACTCAGGTGCGACTTATAGTCCAAATAATACGGTACATATCTGGAAGTACTATTGGTAATTGTTTCAAAGGAAATCTGTTATAAAACCAGTCTTGCTTTAAACTGCAGCAAGGTTATATACATTTTGAATAAAATAAATTATTAATGTTCTTAGGACGTATTTTAATTAAATGCCCTGATTGTCTTGTTTACAGACTGGTGATCGTAGCGGGGAACTCACTGCTCGCATGAACGTCTCAGATCTTCAGATGGTCCTCGGTCTCAGTTACAGCACAAACAATTCAGTACTTTCTGAAAACAAAGAGTTCGACAACAACCTGCATGGTACAGCAGTCAAACAAACACTAGAACACAAGCACAGCCTTCAGCCATAGTATTTTAATTTCTTCTGTATGGTTAATAAGTGGAATAAAGCATGTGGCCATTGCATTTAAGCTTTTCAACTTATTGATTGGTTCGTTGTTTTTCCAGGAGCCAGGCCCAGAATGAGCCGACGGCACAGTATGGAGAACCTAGAGCTGATGAAACTCACACCTGACAAGATAAATGTGAATCTACATCTACTTATCTGATTCATAACTCTCTTTATAGTCATCAGTTCATAGGACATTGAAGCATGCTATGTTTTCAAATCTCAGCATCAGGAATCATTGAGTAATGTAATTTCTGTCCGGCAGGGTCAGAAGTGGACCAGGGACATCCTCTTCAAGCAGTCCAAACCCCCACTGGCCAAGTCATCCTCAAAGCTCTCCTTTGTTAATCGTTTCCGAGGAAAGAAGCACAAACTGCAGAGCAGCTCCAGTAAAATCCTTAAGGATACCAGCAACACACGGGAAGCTCCTCAGAACAAAGTACTAAAACCACATGCAAACACGTTTACTAAAACCTATAGAATATAAGACTGTTTACTTCATTACTCGACATTCCTGATCTGAAATAATTAACGAGTCCTTATTATTTAAAAGAAATGGAAATTGCTTCACATCTGAAACATCTCTTTCAGACAACATTGGCTCTAATAACCAAAGTTAAACCATAGTTGACTTGCATTTGAATCTAACCAGTAAACTGAAAGTACTGGTTACAAAACTGTATGTTCTTTGTTCTTCAGAGGGCATTTGTTTTAACCTTTATTTAACCTTTGACCTCAGCATGGGAGTACAGACATGTTAGGAGACGAGGGCTTCTTTGACTTGCTGAGTCGTTTCCAGAGCAACAGGATGGACGACCAGCGGTGTGCCATACAGGATGGGAGGAGCCACCTGTCTGTCAATTCTAGGTCCACCTCCCCACCCAAAACCATCAGGAAATGTTAGTCTTCTTTCACATTATTCATTAAATATGTCTTTTAATATTCAAACAAGAAGTATTTAAAATTATATAAATATTATACAATACATATAGCTGAACGCGTCTCTGTCTATTCAGCATTCTCAGAGTCGGCTGCATCTCCAGGTCAGGAGCCGTTTCTCAGACTGTTGGCCAGTGCTCAGGGCAGGAGGCTGGACGAGCAGAGGGCAGGAACAGGGAACAGTCTGCCCGGCCTGCGCACTCTGTCCGAACACAGCAGCAGACAGATGATCCTCAGCCAGGTCATGGCCAGCACAGACGCTACCGAACCCGACGACCAGTTCTTTGACATGCTCGTCAAGTGTCAGGTGAGAATATGTGTGTTAATTACCCAGAGTAGGAAAAAAAAAAAATGCAAAATAGCAACTGTAGGAAAGAGTTAATTTGTTTAAAGCCATTCTACTCTTCTGTATCTCTCAGGGGTCTCGTCTGGATGATCAGAGGTGTGCACCTCCTCTGCCCTCTGCCCGTGGCCCGACTGTCCCGGATGAAGACTTTTTCAGCCTCATAATGCGCTCACAGGCAAAGAGGATGGATGAGCAGAGAGTCACGCTGCCCTCCTGCCGCTGAACAAACATACACACTCTCTTCTGAACTCCATACTCAGAAATGAGCTTTCATACACACGAGTGTTGCAAACCTCATGCTGGTACTACAAATCAGGTCGGGCAACATGCCATCATTATGAACTGTGTCCTGTCTGCTGCATTATTATGAATGGCATTTTGTGTACAGCTGCACTATATTTCTTTCTAGATTTGCATTTTTAAAGATTGTTGTAGTTTAGGATATATTGCTTTGATCATAAGTCAAGTCACCTTTATTTATATAGCACTTTTAACAATACAGATTGTGTCAAAGCAACTGGTATGCTATGGAAAATAATTAACTAAATATAATAATTCACTACAATGACTCATCTTTTGATAGATAACTGCAGGTTAATTTGTATTTAAATAACATTGTTACTACCACTAGTTACCGTCCAGTTAACTACATGGAGCTGATACAATATCACAATTTTGTAATGTCACATTTAGTTTATAAAAGTAGTTACTATAAATGTATCTAAAAAGTGGATGATATAGTAAAATTTACATCACAAATGTATAGAAATAAAACCTGTACAGAAATTTTACCTTCACTTTATTCAGTGTTCTTATCAAGTATGTATTTTATTTTATTAGTATGTATTGCAACAGTTTTTTTCCCCCCATGTCATTTTTACAGAAAAGCAGAGCATTTGAATGTTCTTTAATATACCTGAACTATAACTGAATATGATTTACTAAAATAGTTTTGTCTGAAAGCTGCAGTATAGTAGGGTGAGCTCTTGAGCGCACTGGTCTTCTGTAGTATACAGTTTCTCAAATAATGTAAAACACTAAAGAGAATCATCAAACAAAAATGGTTAAGAGACAGATATTACAGGCAGGTGACTTAAAAGGTTGGGTTCTTGAGCCAGAAGAATGGAGATGAATTTTTTTGTTTACATTGTCACTAACTTTACGCACTATGCTACAGATCTTCCTCATGCTGGGTTCACTGGTTGAAGTGGAAAATATGATATCCTTATATAATTCTTCATGAATTATTTGCTTCTGACGCAGTTTGGCTGCTAGGCCGTTCACACCCTTAAAGGTGCCATCTGTAATGTTTGGCAAAAAAAAATCAAGTCATACTCCACATTCCATACCAGCAGGTTAGTTATGATAATAGGGCTGTGCAAAAAATCGAAAAGACGCTCCTGTAATTAGAATTATATCTCCAGCATGTGCGTTCAGATCAGGGTTGCCAGGTTTTCACAACAAATCCTGCCCAGTTGCTTCTTAAAACTAGTCCAAAACTAGCCCAATCGCGGACATGAAAAACAGACAGCGGACATGTTGCCAAGTCTGTGGTGGTTGTTTTTCATGCCCGCTGGTCACAGTGACCCCAATACAAATAACGTGATATTTAACCCCTAAAATGCGAATTATACCAAGGCAACCCTGCTAAAAAAAACTATATTTTAACCCAGGGAAGCAATGTTTTATCGGGGAACCTTCTGGAAGCGAGATTGGGCTAGTTTTGAGAAGCAACTGGGCAGGATTTGTTGTGAAAACCTGGCAATCCTGATCTGAACACACGTGCTGGAGATATACTCTTAATTACAGGAGCGTCTTTACTGATGAGATGTACATGAGTAAAGACATGCACAGCCCTATATAATAAAATGGATAACCTTAAGTTATAGCTAGCTAATTATCAAACGCAGCTACGGTTAGCCATCGCTAATAAGGTTGGAGTATTTTAGTGTGAAAACGAGTCAACTCCACTGATTCCAAGGATATTCCCTCTTCTTCAACACTGAGGACCTTTATATCAGAGGGGTCTGACTCTGCTAAACAGGCGTAATGAGGCAGATGGGCCTCCTCCTGTTTTCCTGAGATTACGGTCACATTAATCTCGTACTGAAGTTTCTCCAGCTCTTCACGGAGGAAACCTCCATCCACTGCACGGTACTGGAGTGTGACATCACCAGCACAGACCCATCGCATTCTGGTCCTGCTGCACTCGAATCGACCCGCCGGAGTGCTGATCCTGAACTCTGACCCTTCATCTGTACAGACTGACGGCTCCACCTGAACCCACTGATCAGAATCAATAATGTGAACACAGACGGTTCAGAGATGTTCAGCCTGAGATGATAAATGTATGAAAGACATACATATACAGTGATCTTCCAGCTACACGTTAAAGATTTAATTTTATTACACTTTAAGTGCATCTCTAGATTTCCATAACGATAACAAATAACAAAATGAGACAAATCTCCACTTCATTAGCATGTACATACACCAAACTTCAGTTTTTTTTTTCCTGTCCGTATTTTGAAGGTTTTAACAGAGGGGTTTGTTTATATAGCATTTGCCTGATTTGTAATAGTTTATTGCTTTTTCTGACAGTTTTCTGATTTGTGGAGTGATAAATAGAAATGCCTAAAATCTCCTCTTAAAAATCTATAACTTTAATAAAATAAAATATGAAATATGAAAATAATTTCATGATATGAAAAGCAAACCAAGTTATTGTTGATTGTATTTCAAAATCACAAATTGCAGAGCAAATATCTGGTGTGTGAAATATTTAATTAAAACATGAGGAACATTCTGGATTATTTTAACACTAAACTAATTTAGCTAATTTAAAAAGGCAAACAACATTTAATATACATTTTTGATTTTATGTTCCATATTTTCTGTCCATGCTGTGCAAAACATCTTTTGTTTTGTGGTCTTGACCAAGTAAAACAAAATCAACCTTCTTAAACAGTGTACATCATTAGACAGGTCAACGGCACAGCTATGGAGCACACAAACCCTTCAATGACCACAGTGCTGTATGGATCGGTCAGTGATTTCTTCAGTAACATGAGCCCCTCCAAAAGCAATCCAGTGACACAGACCCTACAATATTGAAGTTACACAAAAATCATCAGTATTCACAATAATGTACTATAAAAATGTCTAAAAATGTATTTAGCCACTGTTCTTTGAGTAGAAACCAATAACATGATTTAAGACTCTCATCTGAGCTGCTGTAGACTGGTGCAGGTCTGGACGAGGGAAATGATCCCAGAAGCCCAGCTCTCATTCAGACTGACCAGCTTCAGATTCAGTGTCTTCAAAGCCACAGAGTGAAATGAAGACAGCAGCAAACTAACATGCTCATCAAGAGCTGAAGCGCTGCAAAAATATTTTTTACACAAACATATATGGATAAAAGCAAATCTACAAAATTGAATATTGTTCTTACTCTTCTGCTACTTTTCCTGTCTTGCTGAGTCACTGTAAGAAGAGTATCCAGTCAATGCTGAAGATCTCTGATTGTGGATATGTGAGACTGATGCTTAAGACTGCTGGAAATGACGGATTCTTCTCTGAGAAGCTCAAAGACAAACTGAAACAGACAGATACACAGATGTACATTTGATAACAGCACCATACTGCAGTGTTCCAAAACATACATTATTTTTATAAGACTATATAATTATTCTAGTTAAACACTGGCACCTGTCTGTAATTTCTTTTCAAACTAATTTTATACAAGAACACACTAGTAGCTGGATCTAAGCCAGTTTTGGCCAGACTCTTTTCATCAAAAAAGACCTGCTGCTTCTTCATCCCTTCCCCTGCCAGTAGACCCAGACTCTTCAGCGTGGAAAGGACAGAGTGACTGTGACCATGATGCTCTAAGAGTGGACACAAAGAGCACATATATGGAGGTGGTTGTCTTTAGTTTTCTCATCACATGATCATCATCAGTTAAGTGTTTCTTCAGACAAAAACAGACCATCCAACACAGCAGAGGCACAGAGCAGGCAATCAGAAGGGTTTCATTTGTCTTCAGACTCTCATATTTTTTCCTGAAGAGCTGGTCATCCTGAAAGAACTTCTGGAAGTACTCCTGCACCCCTCTCTCAGAGAAGCCTGTAATCCCAGTGAGATGCTGAGGACCCATGAGGAGCTCCGTCACTCCATCAGAATGTGATCTAGAAACCAGCAGAAAAGACTCAGGCAGAATCAGTCCATTCAGCAGACTGCAGAAAATGTCCATTGGTAGGGCTTTCTGCGATGGATTAGTGGGTAACGACGTCAGAATATGTGGATAAAAAAGAACTCATCAATTCCATCAATTACGAAGAGTACTTTCTCTGGTGTTAACTCTTGCATCTCTGGGATATCATCTGATGTCTAGCTGCAACTCCAGCTCAAAAGCTCATTCAAGCTCATCTCCTGAGAAAGACTTCATCTCATCACACTTCAATAGAAAAACTACATCAAAGTTTTCAGAGTAAAATTCCCCAGAAGCCCAGTCTAACGTGATCTTCTGTAGCATGAAAGATTTCCCTTGTTTGTTTCCTTCACAATCTAGACTGAACAGCTGGTCTATTCTGATGCTTTGATTCCTGACATTTGATAACAGTTGAGATAATGTTAGTAGCTATTATTCTGCACAAAACGTCAACAAGTGATTTATGGGTTTGACCTTTGACCCCTCCCCCACATGGCCGTGACCTTTAAACCTTGAAATTTTTGTCCTTGACCCCTACCCGCATGACCTTGACCTTTTGACCTTGACCCCCCCCCCCCCCCCCCCCCGACCTTGACCTATGACCTTTTAATGATCACAGGTGTTGCTATGCCATTTGTTTGTAATAAATCAGGGTTATACGTCATCACCGTGAAATGGTACCATCCGTGAATAATCGGCAGGTGTGACTTGTCAGGTGTGTCTGTAATAGATCAAGTCGTAAGGATTACCCTAATGATAAGTGTGATGGTCACCTTTTTGTAAAATAGACACCAGACCTCCGGTACGTGACCATCCGGTGACAACTGTGCTTTAGGTGAAAGATGAATCCAGTGTGTGCGTGACCATCCGGTGACCGGTGAACTTAGTGCGAAAGATTTTATGGTCTGTCACGTGTGGGGCGGGGTTTCCCCACCAGCGGCATCAGATTGGATTCGCTTAGATAAATAGGACCCACCTCGGATATCTGAGGAAATCAGAAAAAGAGCTATGGATAATGTGACCTCATATCATAATATGTACCCTCAAATATAATCTGGTGACGGTATAAACCGTTTCACAGTGATATAATAAAGGTTTTAAATAAAAATTCCAAGAATGAAATGGAAATAAAAGATTTAAAATATAACAATCGATAAAGAGGATGTATAATAAAAGATTTAAAATAAAATCCTAATAATTAATTCAAAGTAAAAACAATCAATAGAGTTGTATAACAAAGGTTTTTAAAATAAAATCCCAATTATTAAATGGAAATAAAAACAGCCAATAAAGAAGTTGTATAATAAAAGTATAAAATAAAATCCTAATAATTAAATAGACATAAAACAATCAATAAAGTTGTATAATAAAATCATAATAATTCAATGGAAATAAATCGATAAAGAAACTGTATAATGATAGGTTTTAAATAAAATATCTAATAATAAAAGTTTACTCTTAGTACTATATTAATATTGTACAGTTGAAACCTCTAAAACATGTTCCTCTTTTTCATCCCTCTCTTAGAGTCTCTCTGCATCTGTGTGAGTGTGTGTGTCTGTGTGTTAGACACAGCCGCTCCTGTCAATTTTGTTAGATTCAATCCCCATCTCTTTAC
The DNA here is from genome assembly GCF_023724105.1 of Carassius gibelio. NCBI lineage: Eukaryota > Metazoa > Chordata > Actinopteri > Cypriniformes > Cyprinidae > Carassius > Carassius gibelio. The sequence goes on along the minus strand of NC_068372.1, from coordinate 26,135,256 downwards.
ACTGTACCTTTTGTGTTAAAACATGTGAACTATCCATACGACGTGACCATTTGTCGTTTTTTATTGTCGGTGATTCGTCAATGTTATCCGTAGCGCTCTCTATCCGAAGACGCATCTGTGGACCACGTGGCGCGGGTATTACGTTGCATTCATGTCTCTTTCTCTCTCCCTCTCATGCATGTGTTCACATTCATTTATCTCCAGGGGGGGACTGGCCATCTGTGTGGTCTGGAGAATCACAGAACGTCCAGCCGACCACCCTTGACGTCACTTTGACAGCGAATAACTTTACATCTGAGGCATTTAAAGACTCCATTTGTCCATTATTTATTTCTAAAGATACACGACAATGTATAAAGGGATCCATTACCTTCTATGTTACATAATGGCCCCGTAGAAACAGTTTTTGTAAAAAGAGGCTAACGATTGCGTCATAACCACTCGACTCTCTGTCGCACAGTAGAGAAATTATCATACAGACAGGAGGAGAAGCTCGCAGGCAATTAACTTAATATGGCGTACTGGCGTTACATTTTAAAATACTATACAAAATAATTAATCAGAATACTTACTCCTGCTCACTCATGCCAAAGAACTCCCCGCTCAAGCTCGCCGTCTCTGCAAGATTAACGATGGCAGTTTGCACGCACAGCTACTAGAAGATTTACATCTGTCAGACAGGTAGCTGACGTCATCAATCTTAGTTTGAGTCTGCGCGGCACAAACGGAAGTGCTAAAAATGGCTAAAAATGGCCTTCACTTGTCTCAATTGAGTTCCAATGGGGTCGCTGTGTCCATTTCTTTTACTGTCTATGTGGAAGAGTAGGAAGAAATTAACAGCAAAGACATTAACGTTACATAGAAGAAGCATAAAAACAAACAAACAATATGCATAATGCGGCCGCGGGTAAAAATGGAAAGAGAAGGGTGGGAAACTGAAGCCGCTAAATTTCCCAAGCAGCACCTCGCAGTTAAATATTAGCAGCAATGAAGAAGTGAGCCAGACAGCTATCCAGCAACATGCCACCAGTGATGATGATGAGGGACAGAAAGATGAGCTGGTTCCACAGGAAAGATCCAGATCCAAGTATGGAACATGAGAGGAGAAAGAAAGTTACTTGCTAGGGATGATGTTAGGAAGTGATATTCAGGTTGCTAAATTTTTAATGATTACAGCAGTTAAAACAGCTAAACTTCAACATTTTAGCTGTAAAATGTCACTTGCACTAGCTTATATTAAGAAATATGTTGTGCTTTTACTTTTAAAAATGTTGGAAACATTAAAGTTAATGCTTATCATCTTTGAAGAATTTGAATACAGAAGTTACATTTGTAATGGTGTATTTTCATTTATATGTGGTATTATTATCTGTGCAGTCAGATTAATTAATTAATTACTGTATAAATTAAGATTAATAAGTAATAAATTCATTTTAAGAAAGCATGGAATAATATGCTGTTATAACAGCATATTATATAAAATATTCCATGCTATCTTGGACAAAACCTGTTTAAAAAACAAAAATTCCTTCCATTGTATTTTATTCAGGTTGAGCTTAGACCAAGAGCAGAGCAAGACACCCACTCCAGCTCAACATCTTGTCAACTTCAGTGCTATTGCTATAATTTGGATGATATAGTATCATGAGCCACAATTAAAGTCTTGTGACACTCATGCCAGGCGTTATTGTTGTTGTGGTCGAGTTTACGCGCACCGATTGCTTTGGACCGGGCCTAGTCAAAGTCCAGGGCCGTTTTTTAGTCCCAGTCCGTCCCTGTTCATCTCCAAGTCTTGTTTTCTTCTTTTTAAATGAAAATAAACACATTATACATTCACACACAATATAAAACAAAAAATGTACAATAATTTTACTCATCACTAAAAATATACATTTTACCAGGATCAAAAAAAAAAAAGTGTATATATATATATATATATATATATATATATATATATATATATATATATATATATATGAACCGAATGAAGGATATGGGTTATTGAGGAACCCAGACATGTTCGCATTAATTGTTGCAACACATTTTCTACATTATATGTAGAGCCTTTTATAGTCATATTCACATCATATTAATGATTATTGTATCACCCCCTAAACCTAGCAACATTGTAAACATTCTAAAGATCATGTAGTATAACTGATCTTTTTCAAAAGCTGTTTAATTATTTTTTACTGTACACCTACAGTACCACCACACAATAAAATGCTGCATGTGCACGTACATTTTTAATTAAATTTAGTTTTTAAGCGATCTGAACTATGACTACCCTATAAATTTAATCATAAACCACATGTACCTTGTTATATCACTATAATATTCATGTCACTATACAAATTTGTATTCTGATAAACCACATAAGCAAGCAGACATACACATGAACATATCAAGTTAGAAAGAGACTTATCTCTATTTTAGACAATATGAAAAATAAATAAAATATAAAATTATATATGACAACATGTTACTAAAGCAGAACATACATTTTAAACAAGTATTCACCAAGTTTATCAAACTTATAAAACACATAGCAGTTATAATCAACATCGGATCAAGTTATTTCAAACACTCGCTGCTGAGTAAGAGTGATTTTTGAACTCAACTGATTTGAAAAAGTCTTTAATGTTAAAGTTATATAGCTGTTATCTTTCTGTAATGATCTGCAGCGCTGACGCTCTCCAGACGCGGAGAAACTCCGCCTTTGTCATAACCCCTCCTCTAGACCCAGCTGGCCCGCTTTGGCCTAAGGTTTTCGTCGGGCCAAAAAACCCTGGCCGTTGGCCCCGAGGAAGCCCCGGCAAGGCACGATCAAGCCCCGGAAGTGACAATGGAAACGCGACTGGCCCTGGCCCGCACTAGCACGCCCGGTTTAAGCTCGCCAGTGGAAAAGTGGCTATTGTTTAGGCGCAGAGGGTCAACGGATCTTTTGTGTACTGCCAGACACCGGTGAGACATATGATTCTGCTGTCGATGCTTTAAAAGAACACTTCATGCCCAAAGTTAATGTTGTCGTGGAGCGCCATACATTCAGAAAAAGAGTACAAGCTTTACACGAAAACATACAACAGTACGTTGCTGCTTTACATGCACTCACCGCTAACTGTGACTTTGGTGATAAAGTGGATGATATGATTTGTGATCACTTGCTGGAACATTTGCACAGTGATGATATTAGACAGAGGCTGTTACTCGACACGGACCTGACATTACAGAAAGCTACTACACTTGGATCACAATTAGAAGCTGCGGCTGAGCACACAAAGAGAATGACGGCTAAATCTCATAAGAAAATATCATCAGTGAGATAAAGGGAGCAAATATGTGTGCCATTATGGCTGATGAGGCCAGGGATGGAAAGACAGAACAGTTGGCACTCTGTGTTAGATACATGTCTGTTGAGGGTGCCGTCAAAGAAAGGTTCCTAGCCCTTACAGAGGGGTCACAGTTTGATGCTACTTCCATAACAGCTGCAATTGAAAATCAGTTGGTAAAGAAGGGATCAGTTGAAATGTGTGGAACAGACCTACGATGGGGCAGCTGTCATGAGTGGGGATGTTGGGGGTGTACAAGGGGTGTCTGTGTGAACTCTAACAATTAAGCTGGTGTTCTGAAAAGGTCTCAAAAAAAGGAAAAAATCTGGATTTTGGAGTTAGTTGAATCAATGTTAAAATGATAAAAGTTGTTTTTCAATAGACATAATGTTTGTTTTTGTGTGATAAGAGGGTGGGTGGTGGCAGTGGGGCTCATTGTGTGCTCAGCACCCCTAAAGCTCGGACCCTAGAATCGCCCCTGGGTGAGACATATGATTCTGCTGTGGATGCTTTTAAAAAAACACTTCATGCCCAAAGTTAATGTTGTCGTGGAGCGCCATACATTCAGAAAAAGAGTACAAGCTTCACACGAAAACATACAACAGTACGTTGCTGCTTTACATGCACTTACCGCTAACTGTGACTTTGGTGATAAAGTGGATGATATGATTTGTGATCACTTGCTGGAACATTTGCACAGTGATGATATTAGACAGAGGCTGTTACTCGACACGGACCTGACATTACAGAAAGCTACTACACTTGGATCACAATTAGAAGCTGCGGCAGAACACGCCAAGAGAATGACGGCCGACAGAGATGCTCCAGTGCGTGCCGTACACGTCAAGCCAAATCACGCGAGAGGGAAACACCATTCATGTCCGACTACTGCCCACGCTTCATCAACCGTAAGTCTTGTTTTAGATGCGGTTCAGAAAAACACCTAGCTAACTCAGCACAGTGCCCAGCTGCAAAGGTGTTTTGTATTTATGCAACAAGAAGGGACATTTTGCTCGTGTGTGCGGTTCAGCCCCAGCAAGTGATGTGTGCGAGGTGCAAGTGCATGACGTCACAGTGGTGTGTCTAGATAATTCTGCTGAAGTACAAAAGAAACTACATTGTGAAGTGTCTATCAATACTCCTGCTTCACCTAGCACCAAAGTACAATTCGTTGTGGATACAGGCTCTTCTGTGTCTATATTGCCTCTTCACATTTATAAACACCATTTCAGTGCCACACAATTATCAACACCTGCCATCCGTCTGGTGACATACACACAGGAATACATACCTGTACTCGGATGCCTGCAAGCACAAGCGTGTGTATCAAATGCGTCAGCTGCTGCCACATTCTTCATTGTAGATAAAGGGACTGCTTTGTTAGGCATGGACTTGATTTATGCCCTAAAACTTCAAATAAAAGGTGATAATGTCTGCTCCTCGGTCATGGCCACCAACACCACAACCCTGACAGATACTGAAATAGGATTTGTAAAAAACTTTGTCCACAAGGTAAAAATTGACCCCACAGTAAAACCTGTGCGTCAGAAACTGCGACGCTTACCTTTTGCAGTCCGAGCATCTGTTTCAGCTGAATTAGAGCATCTGCTGAGAACAAACATCATCGAACGTGTGGATGCTTCAGCCTGGGTGTCCCCCATCGTTGTTACTGGGAAGAAAACAGCTGGGATACGAATGTGTGCGACTTAAGAGAAGTTAACAAAGCCGTCATTACTGACTGTTATCCATTACCACACATTGATGAAATGCTTACCAGCCTTAGGGGTGCTACAGTATTTTCTACTATTGACCTGGCTAATGCATACTATCAGCTTCCCCTGAATGAGGAGTGTAGAGATATTACAGCTTTTATCACTCATGACGGCCTGTTCAGATACTGCAGGGTTCCCTATGGCCTGGCGTCGGCACCCTCCGCTTTCCAAAAGATGATGGCTACCATCCTGGTGTACCAGGTGTCAAAAATTACCTGGATGATGTTATCGTCTATGTAAAGACATCTGAGGAGCATTACTTGAACCTCAGTACTGTGTCGCAGAAGTTGAGTCTGGGCTGGTGCGGTTCCTGGGCCATATAATCAACGCTCATGGAATCCTACCTGATCAAGAGCACCTAGATGCTGTCCATGAAGCTCCACCTCCATCTGATGCAGCATCTCTTGCAATCCTTCTAGAATTAGTGTCCTGGTACTCAAAATTCCTGCCTGGATTTGCAACAGTTGTTGCTCCAATGCGTGAGTGTGCTAAAGGAAAAGGACAATTTTCTTGGACGCTTGCTGCTCAAAACAGTTTTGAGAAAATTAAACAGATGCTTGTGTCCAGTCCTGTCCTTGCCATTTATGACCCCACACTTCATTCAGTCATTTCAATGGATGCCAGTGACTACAGGTTGGGTGCAGTGTTTGACTTTGATTTCCTTGGCACACGAGTCTCACCAAGGCATAGTCCGCCCAAAACAGAGGTTGCGGGATCTTTACAGGTGGCTGCAGATTGACGCTCAGGTCCAGTCAATGATTGCTACATGCATACCCTGCCAGTCCAATGACAAATCTGCTGTGACGCATCCAGCACCTCTGCAGCCAGTTCAGTTCCCCGAGGGTCCGTGGAAAAAACTTGGTCTGGATATAGTCGGACCATTTGAAACAGCCACCTACGGAAGTTCTAAGCGGCCATGCATTATAATTTTTTTCCTTTTTGTTTTCTCTTTATAATGACTTAATTTTCTCGTTATCTCGACATAACGAAAGTCGTTTTCTTGTTATAACGACTTATTTTTCTCATTATCTCGACATAACGAAGTTCGTTTTCTCATTATAACGACTTATTTTTCTCATTATCTCGACATAACGAAGTTCGTTTTCTCATTATAACGACTTATTTTTCTCGTTATCTCGACATAACGAAGTTCGTTTTCTCGTTATAACAACATGACAGTTTTAATGTTGCTATAGTAACGAACTCAACTTTGACAGGCATCTGATGGACCATGCAGGCGCTCTTACTGTAGCCTATATCTTAGCAAATTTTGCTTCGCCTAGGTAATAACGTCTACAATACTGTACATAAATAAAGGCTGATCAATCACTGTTGATTTTTCCAGAGACAGTACAACGAACGTTTTGTTTTGTGTAATTAACATGTTTAAATGGCAACACCGCGCCATAAGAGCTGCTTGGATTAAACTCACTTTTAATTTTCCCAATAAAATTATATATAATTTGTAATTTGTAGTATTTATTATATGATGTGGCAGATATCAGGTGTGTTACAAGCTTCTGTTTGAAAAGAGCGTTCATATGTACGTGTAGTGTATAAGTGTGTGTGTAGAAAAAAAACATTACAACATTACAGAACAAAACTGAATTAAATTAGCCTATGGATTTTACATATACATCACATTTCTCATCAATGTGGTTAACAATAAAGATTAGTAATAAGGAAAAGAAGCACATCCTACATCGTTAAATCCCGTCCTACTGTAGATAAACAGAATACAGTGATGTCAACCTTGGTTTTTATAAGCAGTTATTTTATGACACTAGACTATCATTCCAAGTGGCCTGAGCTTGCATTTGAGGATGTTCTCAAATTTCGGAACACTGTTTTTAGTCGTCATGGCAACCCAGAGTGTATTGTCACGGATAATGGTACACAGTTAACATCAACTTTCTTTGCTGAGTTTGTGAAGGAACGGGACATTAAACACATACGCACATCTGTGTACTATCCTGCAGCTAAAGGTTGCATCCAGACTGCCATTCAACACTCACAACCATGGAACAGAGCTGTTACCGAGTGGCTCCAGGCGTATCGGGCAACCCCTCACGCTACGACGGGTGTGTCAACATACAAGCTCTTGTATGGGAGGAAGATTCTGCCTTTTCCTGAGGAAGGCAAATGTGATCTTGCTGCTGTCAGTGAACGTGTGGAAAAGAAACAGGACAAAATGAAATTATACACTGAAAACAAACGAAGTGCTCGTAATCCTTGCTTTTGTGTGGGAGGAAAAGTGAGAAAAAGGTGTCCTCGTGCAATTCCAAAAGGTCATCCTAAATTCTCTGCTCCTGTAAAAGTAGAGAAGAGAGTTGGACCCAACACATTCCTGCTCAGTGATGGAAAAAAGTGGAATGCTGCTCAGCTGGCATACTCGCCTGAATTGCCAGTAACACATTACAGCAAACACAAAACACTACACACAGTTCTGTGAAAGTCTCACGTATGAGACGAAAGCCTGTTTGGCACAAGGACTATGTACACTAAACAGGACTGTTTTATGAGTTAATTGCTCCTTGGTTTACAAAAGTGGTTGAAGTATGTTCAGATGTTAACTGATTGCTTCTGCTGACCATTCATGTACTGATGTTATAGGTTATTAGTTACAGAGATGTCACTGTTTACATGCATTGAATATAATGTATGGACTGTTACTGAATAGTTGACTAGGTTGTCACAACTACTTATTCAGAGTACATGTTTTCTTCTGTTGAGTTAAGGAGAATGTTTTTACAAAAAAGGGAAATGTTGTATCATGTACTGTAATTCCTAATGCTACCTCTAGGGACGTTGTATTGTAAGAAGAAGAAGTGGGTTCAACAGGAGAAGAAGAAGGGGCTTAGTGAAAAGACCAGGCGGCAAGGAAGTCGACCGGAAGTTGAAGTCGGCTGGGGGCTGCCATTTTGTAGCAGAACTTCACTTGCGTTAGCATTCCCATTGACTCCCATTCATTTTGGCGTCACTTTGACAGCGAATAACTTTACATCTGAGGCGTTTAAAGACTCGGTTTGTCCACTATTTATTTCTAAAGATACACGACAATGTATAAAGGGCTCCAATACCTTCTATGTTACATTATGGCCCCGTATAAACAGTTTTTGTAAAAAATAGGCTAACGATTGCGTCATAACCACTCTACTCTCTGTCGCATTACCATACAGACAGGAGGAGAAGCTCGCAAGCAATTAACTTAATATGGCGTACTGGCGTTACATTTTAAAATACTATACAAAATAATTAATCAGAATACTTACTCCTGCTCACTCACGCCAAAGAACTCCCCGCTCAAGCTCGCCGTCTCTGCAAGATTAACGATGGCAGTTTGCACGCACAGCTACTAGAAGATTTACATCTGGCAGACAGGTTGCTGACGTCATCAAGCTTAATTTGAGTCTGCGCGTCAGAAACGGAAGTGCTAAAAAACGCTAAAAACGGGCTTCACTTGTCTCAATTGAGTTCCAATGGGGTCGCTGTGTCCATTACTTTTACTGTCTATGGAAAAGACATGTGAAGGTAGCTACTGTTCGGAATAAAGTGAGGTTGGGAAGATAATCTTCGTGCTTATTACTTATACAAAACCTAACACCAGGTGATTTGTTACATTTAAGATGTTTGATTGCATCAACTACTTCTTTTAAGACTATTACTTGATCACAGCATTCTTTTTCTAAAGCACTAATTGTAATAGTATTTTTAAGTGAGTATTTTGTTTTTTGATTTGTAAATTGTGTTATGTTTACCTTGTTGTCTTTCAAGGTTAAATAAGTATAAGGAATTTTTGTTCCCCCTGTTCTAATCACTTAACTCCACACCTCACAAATGTACCTTTTTCTTTACATTTCTATATCTCATCCAATTTATAATAGGCTATTATAACAGATTCACTCATAAATACCTACAAAGCGCTTCAACATTCCATTTAATTATTACAAATAAATCACAATTTATTTACTACTTATGTTAATACTTATCAGTATTTATGTATTGTTATAGTAAAGAAAAAATCAGCATTTCCTGCAAAAACCTACCCATACCACTCAAATTATAAAACATTATTATAAGATAACAGTTGTGAATCAGATTAAAGTAAGGCGATCGTTTCGAAAACTGGCTGGTTATGTAGCCTACTTGCTAAAAAATTTATTTTGTATCATTTTTAACCAAAAAGAGTTACGGACTGCAGCTTTAAGTAAAAAGATATTATCAAGCAGCAACCTTCCAGTCTCTCTGAAACCAATACAGAAGTGACTAAAACTGCAATTAATCAACTGATCGCTAGAGACTGTCTCCAAAAGGGAGTCAGTCCCATAAACTCCCCCATGTTAAAATGCCCAACTTTACAACAGAAAAAAAAAAAATTTCACAGCCTTGTACAAAAAGTGGTTTTGGTCTATATAAGTATTTTTGACCTTCATGGCAACTGTAATGGGGGTGAATTTTTTCATCCGTTTAAATTAAATTAAATTAAGCCTGAAATTTCAGCATAATTAAGGGAGTGGCCACTTGAGTGACAGGTAGATTGCCCACCGTCAAGCTAGGTGGGCATGGTTTCAGCAGCCAGCTCCCACCTCTTTGCCCATTTTCGATTATCCATGAGTGACGCGCTGCCAAGATAGATATCATAACATAACTAACATATTCTATACAGGAGCAAAATGCATTTGCTTACACATATTTGAGAATCAAGTTATTTTCATTTATATATTTAACATGTTATGGAATATTTTGAATGAAAAGGAAAAAAATAAATGAAACATTAGTCTATATCAGATATGCAGTGCTATAGTGATTTCTGCGTGTCATGACAATCATGATGAACCAAACCTCTAACCATCACCCCCCCCCCCCCCCCCCACCACGTGCCTCCTCAAAATGAATGAGTGCATGATGCTCCTGCTTTTTTAAAGATCATTATTTGGTGTAACAGAATATGTTCAAAAACACATAACTTTTCAAATACTGTACATTATTGTAGGTCCATGCCCCGCCTCTCTCAAATGTGTTGTTTTCTGCAAAGACCCTCCTTCTGAGAAGCGCAGTCTGCTCTGATTGGCCAACTGACTCAGTGCATTGTGATTGGCCGAACACTGCAAGCACTTGACGGAAATGTAACGCCACTTTCCATAATCGCAAGCTTCATCTTTCAAAATAAATGTAAAGACAGTTAATAATGTCCTTAGTTTTACCATCAGTTCAAGCGAGAAAGAGGAACAGAGTCAACATGCCGCACAAAACTCCACATTTGAACAGTCAACAGCAAATACTTAAGCTAATAACAAAACATAATTAGGGGCCATTCACATATCATGCCTAAAAACTTGTGGAAAACGCTAGGCACGCCGCTTTCTCCTTCTTTCCAAAGTGCGTGCCTACATTTGAAATAACAAACAGAGCGCAAAAGACGCTATATGTGAATGAACCTTTACAGTAGCTGATTCAGAAGAGCCAGATTGTCATAGCAAAGTCATAATTACCTCCTCTCGTAGATTCACAAAACAGTCGTCAATAAAATGCGTTGCTGTTCTGTTGTAAGTAATCTTAAAGATGCATCTATTTTTGGAAGGGCAAATAAAGTGCTTTTGCTTTCACCTAGATACACACAGCATCTCCCTGACATGGCTGCTTCTTTCTTTAGGAAATTTTCCACAGTGTTGTAGATATGTGTTTAAATGTGCCGGTTTTTTTTTTTTTGGGGGGGGGGGGGGGGGGGGAGTCTTAACTTTGATAAAGAATATCTCTTTGGATTTGAGACTTTAGTCTTTGCAACTTTACAGATCTTCATTTCCAAGAGCTTGTAAAACTCCAAAGAGCAAAGAAAAATTGAAATCGCATCATATGACCCCTTTAAGTTTTTTGTTACTATGTTGAATTTTTCATTTCATAACCAAAAGTTATAGTCTACTATTATTTAATGGTTAAGGGGAGGATGCCAAATAAATTAAAGTCCATTCTGTCCCCATCCAACACCAACTAAAATGCACAAAATGACTACTATGTCGGAGGGCTAATGAATATTTATTGGAATAATTTATATGCATTTTCTTCATCCATTTCTTTATCAAGAGGAAAAAAAAGTTAATGTTCGGTAAGAACAGCACAACAATACAAAGTGATTGCATAGGATTTAAAACACATACTGAGACAGATCTATTCTAGAGTTTATAAATGAACCAAAAAATTAGGTTCTTGGGCATGGGTGGTTTCTCTTTCTTGGGTGCGGGGGGTTACTTTGCTTTCTTGGGTGCGGGAGGTTTCTTCGCTTTCTTGGGTGCGGGAGGTTTTTTCGCTTTCTTGGGTGCGGGAGGTTTCTTCGCTTTCTTGGGTGCGGGAGGTTTCTTCGCTTTCTTGGGTGCGGGAGGTTTCTTCGCTTTCTTGGGTGCGGGAGGTTTCTTCGCTTTCTTGGGTGCGGGAGGTTTCTTCGCTTTCTTGGGTGCGGGAGGTTTCTTCGCTTTCTTGGGTGCGGGAGGTTTTTTAGCTTTCTTGGGTGCGGGAAGTTTCTCCGCTTTCTTGGGTGCGGGAAGTTTCTCCGCTTTCTTGGGTGCGGGAGGTTTGTCCGCTTTCTCTGGTGCAAGAGTTTGTTTCTCTTTCTTCAATGCTGGGGATTTCTTACACTCTTTTTTGGGTGCAGGGGGCATTCCTATTTCATTTATGATGGGAGTATTGTCCCGTTTATGAGGAGGTATTTCATCAGCAACATAAAGCACAAATATAATATTTACAATTAGTGGTGTCCACACATAAATTACAGTACATCACAATTGTATACATACTGTATGGTGTATATAATATGTTCCTGTAGCTCAAGTGGTAGAGCATTGCGTTAGCAAGTGCAATGTTGGGGGTTCGATTCCCCGGGAACACAATGATAGGTACATTGATAGCCTGAATGCACTGTAAGTCGCTTTGGATAAAAGCGTCTGCTAAATGCATTTATTTAATTTAACTTTTAATTTTAATTTATGGATATGGCTGACAATTGTTTTATTAATGTTTTTATCAATCAAAATACCAACTCACCACATATAATGTTGGTCACAATATTTGTTGATGCTGGTCTTGGTGGTGGTGCTGAGTTACTAGCATTGTTATAGTTAGTGATGTCTTGTTCTGTAGTCTTAGTATTAAGTCCTGTGACAAAGACACATAAACAGTTTTTTATGATGACATCTTGCACATAGTTTTGTCTGTTTGCTGTTGATCAGATTTCTTAAAAAGCGCTGATTGGTCATTGTTTTCATGTACTCAACATTTATGTCTATTGGCTTCAATGCTGATCGATTCATGTTCTTCACGGAGTCCTCACACAAGAAACACATGAGAGTGTTTGAAAGCTGCATCTATCAGCGGATCCATCTATGTGCAGCTATATTAGGTATCCACTGACTGATCCATTTTCAGAACATTTGGTCTGTACCAAATGGTGTCGCAGTTGTGTGAGCACTCGGTGAAGAGCATGAAGCGATGAGCATTGAAGCCAAAACAACTGTGTAATCTGTTGAGTACATAAAAACAATGACCAATAAGCACAGTTTAAGAATCTGCTCAGCACCGCTCAAATCTTAGTGGGAAATTGATGTTTTTAAAATTTCAGTACCGAATGTTATCGCAGTCGGTACTCTTGACAACTCTTGGGGCTAGAGGAGTGGTTATGAACAAAGGCGGAGTTTTTACAGCTGTAAAACCAGCATTACAAACTTTTTTAAATAATTTGAGCTCAAAACTCCCTTTCAGTCAGCAGTGAGTGTTTGAAATACCTTGATCTGATCTGGATTATCACCAGACATGGCAGAAATATTTATAATCAATGCAAAAGACACTACTATTTAGTAACATATTTTATCTGTCATAGGTCTCTTCTATGAGAGTTTATCTCCATGTAGCCTAAGTCATAAAGATATAATAATGCTTTTTGTTTGGGAGCTTTTATAAAATATACTATAAATGATCATTCTTTCTAAATGTGATGTATATAGGCTACTGTGACTACAAATAAACTTAAACCGACTCATCAACTGAATAAGAAGATTATGTTCATAACACTTTATTTCTTTGTAACTAGTTTTCAGTCCTGATAAATTAATTCATTATGATCAGTGTATCACTTACTGTAGTAAAACATTGTTTTTTTTATGTTTTAAAATGTATTTTAATGTCTCAGTTTTTTCTTATGTTTTCATTTTCAAAGTTGTGGCAGATATACTGTATATTGTTCCACTATTAGTATTTTCAACATGGGACTTTTTCAAAATATTTTCCAACAAGCACTGTCTACTAATAACAACAAGGTAAACTCACTTTTAAATGGTATTGAGCATTCAGGATCAGCAAGCTTGCGTTTCCTGCTGACACCACCTGTTAACAATAAGCACAGTACAGGTTATAGATTAAATCTGTAGCTGTAGTACTCATAAATCTCTTGAAAATATTAACTTACCCAGGTTTTTGAAGTGGTGTTTTGCATGCTTTTCCAGCAAATAATAAAAGGTGCTTTTGACGTTGTCAGGCTTTAATGATTTTAATAATTTTCTCATTTTTTCCTGGTCTGTTGTTTCTGCTTTGATCTGTTCATATGTTTCATTATGTATCATGCCCTTGTTGAGTAGTTCATCTGCTATTGGCATCACTGTAGTAACGTTTTGAATAAGGTATGAATAGTTTTTATCCACAAACTTGGCCTCTGGGGATAAATGAATAAAATCTATTACTGTACAACTTTTAGACAGTTTTTTCTTTTCCAATTTAATAACTCGAATTTAAAATGAGACTAATGATAAAATAATAATAATTATAATAATACAATGGAAAAGGAAATGTAATAAAAGGAAAATGTACTGGTAATTTTCTACCAGGACATTGTCCAGTAATTTTCCAAAAACTTCTGTTAACCCTAAAACACAATGCAGTGAAATGGTTAAAAAAACAAACAAACAAACAAAAAAAGCATCAGAGTGAAGTAGCTTATATTTAGTGACACATTATTAGTCTAGTAAGTTGCAGGAATATGCAGCTGAAACTGGTGTCTACTGTACATCAACTTTGTAGCTTCCAACTTTTTTTCCATCTCTCTGTGAAAAATGCAGGACTATACCAATTTTCTTTTTCTTTAGCATACATAAAAATTAAATTAATGATGAGCACTTACATTAGACAAGTTTTGTAAGTGTGTGAAGTATACATTTGTCAATTTACATAAACAATAATTTTCTCTTAATAGCTGAAATAGAGGAGAGAGAAATTACTATATCTTATTAACTTTAAAATTAAAATTAAATAAATAAAATGATATTAATAATAATAACAATAATAATAGGCCTGTAACTAGCCTTAATTTGGCTGGTGATTAATTGTCTTAAAAGTAATTTATTGGGATTTTGTGTGCTTTTTTCAATAATAATTGTGATGAATTTAATAATTTTATGTATTATCATTTTGCAGTGTAAGACAACAGTTAACACCATTAAATATTAATTTATTCAGTTCAGTAAATAACTGAAATAATCACAACAATCATAAAAAATGCCATCCAGATACCACTACTTCATAATAAAGTAAAGCTAAGAGTTCGGAAGCCTCTAAATTTCCATATAGGCTAATACAATCATTATGATTACACTCGTAATTGCTTTAACAAGCTCATTGTTCAGCCTAAAATTAATATCTATTTTAGATGACTACATGATTTATATTATCTTGAACTGTTCATTTCTGAAATAGACATTACTTTCAGTCACCTCTGATGGAAAAGAGGTGTAATACTTTCGTTAGTAGTAGGTTAATGTTTGCAACACAGAAATGTAACCTCTACTGTGTAGATTGTTTGTGAAGGTGTTTCAAACATTAAACTTATCATGAGCGCTGCTCTCTCTGGATCAGCGGTTGGGCGAAAAGAGTTTTAAATATTCCGACGTGATTGTGATTTCAATTGTTTAGTATAGCTACGTAGTGGAATCATAGCAATAATACTGTGTGTGTCTCCCCTCCCTTGTGGTCCATGTTGTCGTTGTTTTTATAATTCACGTTTTTAAGTTTTTAAGTAGGCTACCTTTTCATAAATATGTTTGTTTTCAAGGCATTAACGGGACTTAAATTTCAAAAAGTCAAATTCAATTAGGCTACTTCAGTCCCTTAACCACCGTGTACGAACCCAATTCTAGTAAATTAAAAGGTAAGAATTTTTAAAGCACTTATTTCACACATCATGTAAGCTATGATTGATTTGTACCTTCGCATCGCTCCTGCTGCTCTCCCTCGTTGTTCTCGCTCATTTTTATTGTTAACCCCAAACCCACAAATGCAGATGATTAATTTATTATTATTATTTTGTAAACCTGTCGATACTTTCAACGCTTCCTTGTTCAAGTAAATTGGGTGGGGTTCAGTCAGATAAAACGAAAGTGGTAAAAGCCGATATGATTGGTCCAGCAGCGGATTCGTGCAGCGTGCCTCTTCCTTTGGTTTGTTACCTGTAAAGTATATGATGAGGGGGACCTGTAAACCCACAGGTGGGAATGTATTGCACATCAAAATGATTAAAAGCATTTAAAAATCATAGTGACTTGATGGCAGCGTTTTAGCTTATAATGTGTGATTGGGGTGAGTTTGCTGAGCAACATTTCATTACAAATACTTCACCTCTTCAGTATGGGTGTGTGATTCCACACCACACTAGTAACAAATCTGTTATTATCCTGCAGTATGAATGAATAAGATAAGTACAAAAATATTACCTATTGCGAACACAAGCAGTAACTGAACATCTCGCTCTTCAAATGAAAAAAAGAAAATTAAAAACATTATTTCTAGAGGTGATATATTGAACATTACTAGTGGTTATAATATCCACTGGCATCACTATAACAATCTGGATGAGCTCGGACCTGTTCTTATCTACAGACTTCTGTAAGATGACATATTTTGTTCGATGACAGCATCAATTACTTGTTTTCTCAAAATTATTGAAAGTTTCAAGCATTTTCATGTACAAAGTAAATCCTTGATGAAGCATTTACACTTACGCTTCCGGAATGGATCAATTTGCAAAAAAACAAGGAGCTTGATCAAATGACAAACCTATGAAGGAGATCAGTAGAGATACAGTTATTCTTCCAAGTGTTAGTGTTTTAAAGGATGATATGGCACATTTCTTTACTTCTATACTTGGTAAACTTTTGAATAGATTATTTTTGTGGCATCTTTACCTAGGAAAGGTAAAGATGCCAGATTTCAGAATTAGAGACTGTCCTCAAACTTTAATTGAGGACAGTAAGAATGTTAGGGCTCTAGATATGGCTTTGGATGCATCTAGCTCAGGGATTGCTGTACATTGTTCAGTTCCGGCAACAGAGCCCCTGCAGCAGGGCAACTGGGTGACAGTGAGGCAGTATAGTCATGGGTCAAAACACCGCTCTTCTGTTCCGATCAAAACATTTAACAGGTTCTCCCCACTCAGTGATGCACCCACTGAGAAACCTGATGAAAGTGTAACCCTGGGTTAATTTCTACATGATTATTCTTTATTATCATTTGCATTTTATTTATTTGTTTATTTTATGCAGAAATGCGCTGCTTGGTGATGAGAGTTTATTATTAAATCAAAGTGTACCTGTTCAGAAATGGTAATAGCTGTAAGTTGTATTTGGTTTAAGGTTATTGGCTAAAAACAGCTTGATCCCGCCTCATATCAGTTATGGCAGCTGTGATTGGCCAGGGCTAGTGTGAGTGAGGAGGTGAAAAAGAAGGAGAGAAAAAAAAAGATGTTGTCGGCATGATAACAGAGCGCGCTGGTTTTATTTGTGTAAAAATATAGTCTTTACTGCATTATTTAAGTGTTAAGCTGAATAGTATTCTGTTGTGAAGTCAACACGACGATTCGGAAGAACTGTTAGTTTATTGCAGTAAAATTGACTATTTATGTTACTGGTGAGAAACTTTACTCAAGTTTAACGTTATCCCTTACATCGGTGTGTATGTGAGAGCATCAAAGGTGATCTGAGTGATTGCTCTGTTAGTGCAACGATTGAGAGTGACGGAGTCGAGCCACTGAGGAGGAATCCAGATAGCCCTCCTAATCGCCGAGTGGTTAGGAGTTCCTCTGGCATCGCGGGAACATCACAGAGCTTCCTAAATGATGATGGTTTCACGTGGATCGATCTGACGGGTGACGGGAATCGTTAACCCTTGCCATTTACTGTCAGGTACCCTTTGTTTATTTTATTTGTGCTCTTATTGAGTGAAGCGGCCATTTTACGTTTCATTCGGCCTCAACGCACACAAGCAACGTTTCAGGCCTGCAACGGGGTGTGTGTGTGTGTGTGCGCGTGCGTGTGCGTGCGTGTGGTGTGTGTGTGTGGTGGGCCCACAATAAGTTGTTTATTTTGGAGGATATAACGGTTTAATACTCTGTGATTCATTGGGTATATTAATCGAGTGTTACAGTTTAAATTCTTGACTGAAACTGTTCAATTTAAGTTCATTTACATAATCCTACTTTATTTATGTACTGAGTTTACATAGCTATACCAGAATTACATTGGTGTGTTGATTTACATTTAGTGAAAACAAATTTGTACTTTGTGTATAATTTGAGTTAATTTAAAGGAGAATCATTAGCCTTATTTCTATGGAAGTTTAAAAGGTTAACCCTTTAAGGGTGTACTCACACTAGGCAAGGTTGCCATGAACCGGGCCCGAGTACGATTGTCCCCCCTCCCCACTCCCCCTCTGGCCTGCACTCACATATAGGGTTTCAGCATTCGTGCCCGGAGCACGCTTACGTCATTATGGTGCGACGGTTTCGGGATAAACAGGAAGAGCGGCGCTCTCTGAACACAATGGAGTGCATCGTTCTGTTTTCTTTGTGGATAATTTTGTGTTTGTGTTTTGTGTTTGGTCCACAGCCTGTTGTTAAACAGATGTGTCGCCTTAGTGGCGCGAAAATTTTCACGTAATCGTGCTGCTCGTATGAGGATGTTTGCAAGGTACCAGCTGAAGTGCAGCAAGGACTTTGCAGTTTTTAGTTTTTATGCGTTTTGCACCTCAGCCGTAGACCAAAAGCGACCCTTTCCCTGCCATGTTGGTTTTGGAGCGTCGCAAAACCGTGATGCAAAGCGTCCTTTTCCGTGCTCCGGCACGGTTAGCGCTCACACTGCATGCGAACCGCGCCCGAGTCCAACTGAACCATAGTCTTTGAGTTTATACTTGACTAACTGCGGCCCAGGTCAGGAAGCAGACAGACTGGCTTAACCGACCATCTGCTAGCTGACTCACATCACAGAGGTCAGTTAATTCTCAGCACATAGAGACTATTTCACCTAGAGATCACACTATAGAGACTGTGTCTATTCCCCGAAAATACAAAAAAACGTCCAAACCAAGTTAAGAGTAGCAATTCCATTGCGGCTCAACAAATAAAAAACAGATGCAATACGGATAAACAAATGATAAAGCTTGGCTTATTGCATATCAGATCCCTTTCTAAGAAAACACTTTTTGTAAATAATATGATCACTGATCATAATCTAGATGTCCTCTGTTTGACAGAAACATGGCTAAAACCTGATGATTACATTATTTTAAATGAGTCCACCCCCCAAGATTACTGTTATAAACATGAGCCGTGTCTAAAAGGCAAAGGGGGAGGTGTTGCTTCAATTTATAACAACGTTTTCAGGATTTCTCAGAGGGCAGGCTTCAAGTATAACTCGTTTGAAGTAATGGTGCTTCATATAACTTTATCCAGAGAAACAAATGTAAATGATAAATCCCCTGTTATGTTTGTACTGGCTACTGTATACAGGCCACCAGGGCACCATACAGACTTTATTAAAGAGTTTGGTGATTTTACATACGAGTTAGTGCTGGCTGCAGATAAAGTCTTAATAGTTGGTGATTTTAATATCCATGTTGATAATGAAAAAGATGCATTGGGATCAGCATTTATAGACATTCTGAACTCTATTGGGGTTAGACAACATGTCTCAGGACCTACTCATTGTCGAACTCATATTCTCGATTTAATAATGTCACATGGAATTGATGTTGATAGTGTTGAAATTATGCAGCCAAGTGATGATATCTCAGATCATTATTTAGTTTTGTGCAAACTTCATATAGCCAAAATTGTAAATTCCACTAGAACCATCACTTCTACCACAAAAGACTGCTTTTTAAGTTATCTTCCTGATGTATCCGAATTCCTTAGCATATCCAAAACCTCAGAACAACTTGATGATGTAACATAAACTATGGACTCTCTCTTTTCTAGCATTTTAAATACAGTTGCTCCTTTATGCTTAAAGAAGTTTAAGGAAACCAGTGTGACACCATATTTGATCTATTTGATTGCAATCTTTTCTTAGGAAGCCACGTTTCTAGCATTTGTAAAACTGCATTTTTCCATCTCAAATATATATCTAAATTACTGTCTATGCTCTCAATGTCAAATGCAGAAATGTTAATCCATGCATTTATGACTTCAAGGTTAGATTATTGTAATGCTTTATTGGGTGGTTGTTCTCCACGCTTAGTAAACAAACTACAGCTAGTCCAAAATGCAGCAGCAAGAGTTCTTACTAGAACCAGGAAGTTTGACCATATTAGCCCGGTCCTGTCATCGCTGCACTGGCTCCCTATCAAACATTGTATAGATTTTAAAATATTGCTTATGACTTATAAAGCCCTGAATGGTTTAGCACCTCAGTATTTGAATGAGCTCCTTTTACATTATACTCCTCTACGTCCGCTACGTTCTCAAAATTCAGGTCATTTGATAATATCTACAGTAGAATATCAAAATCAACTGCGGACGGCAGATCCTTTTCCTATTTGGCGCCTAAACTCTGGAATAACTTACCTAACATTGTTTGGGAGGCAAACAATCAAACATTATTTTTTTAAGGTTTAATCACACAACATTTCTTCCATGTTTTATTTTTAATAGTAAATCCCCTTTGTTTACCAAAAAGTTAAGTTTGCTTAATTTTAAATATTTAAAGGATACATTTAATTAATGTTTTATGTGTTTAATGTTTAATGTGCATCTCAGAAAATGCTTTATTTAAAACCCCAATTGAATGGCACTTAAATGCACTTAATTCATCTGTCAACTTTATTGTCATTGTTCACAGTACAAGTACAGACAGAAACAGAGGGTACTAATTACACCCATGACTGCAAGCCTGTGCATGGATCCAACTCCATCATTAAGTTTGCAGATGACACCACGGTGATTGGCCTCATCAGTGACAACGATGAGACTGCCTACAGGGAAGAGATACAGCACCTGGCCACATGGTGCGCTGACAATAACCTGCTCCTTAACACCAATAAGACCAAGGAGCTCATTGTGGACTTCATGAAGAAGAAAGGAAGCACGCATGACCCCATCCACATTAACGGGATGGTTGTTGAACGTGTCTCCAGCTTCAAGTTCCTGGGAACCACCATCTTGGAGGAACTGTCCTGGGCCACAAACACCTCCAGCCTGGTCAAGAAGGCTCACCAGCGCCTTTTCTTCCTCAGGACACTGAAGAAGAACCAGCTGTCTTCATCCATCCTGGTGAACTTTTACCGGTGTGCGATCGAGAGCATCCTGACCAGTTGCATCACAGTCTGGTATGGGAACTGCTCAGTGGCTGACCGCAAGTCACTGCAGAGGGTGGTGAAAACTGCCCAACGCATCACAGGGACACCACTTCCTGCTCTTGAGTACATCCAGAGGAAACGCTGTCTACGTCGAGCTCGCAGCATTCTCAAGGACTCCTCTCACCCTGACCATGAACTGTTTAACCTCGTCCCCTCCGGGAGGCGCTTCAGGAGCCTCCGGACAAGGACCACAAGATTCAGGAACAGCTTTTTCAGTGCATTAAGTCTCTTTGTGTGTATGCGTCTGTCCCATCTGGCCCTGCGAGTGTCTCACCTGTACTGTGTGGCTTTGTGATCTGATGTCTGCGGGAAGTCCTGATGAAACCACGTCTTCTCCTCCCGTCACTCACGCTGGGGTCACATTCCATCATGCTGACTAGAGAGAGAGAGAGAGAGTGTGTGTGTGAGTGTGTGTGTGGGGCAACAGGCTGCTGTGAGTGGTACCAAACTCATCACTTCTTCCTGCCCACTGATCCAAGCAACATAAAGGAAAGGTGGGCTCTGAAAGATGGCATGTATTATTCATGTGAGTGGTAAAGGTATATGCGTTTTGTTATTACTCGCATCGTGTCTCCGTGCTTTGGTGGAGTTGGCCCTGCAGTAGCATTCCAGACACCCGTGGGGATCCTCTCCTGAATAAAACCACTGACCACCACAGACCAACTTCAAAAAACACAAGCAAATTATTTTGTTCAGCTGCGACCATGACAGTGTGTAGCTCTCTGTAATAGATTAAAAATACAAGTGCAAGAAAAAGATGAAGACGGAAGACAAAAGTAAGGAAGCAGACAGAGGGATTTGAAAAGGACAGCGACGAGTTGAGAATTGAGTTATAATATCCTGTCCTTTATGAATAATGAATTTGATGGCACCACACTCTCAGAAGTTAGATTAAATTAGTTCTGCCATGTCTAAAAAGTTAGATATGCTTCATTAGTGGATGAGATGGCAGGGAGGTTGCTTGGCCTGTCAGGGCTGGTGCAGTTAATTCAACTCTTTTCCACTGATTACATGCCGACTTTCATTGACCATGGGTGATATTCAGTCCAATGCATGCTCATGCATTTAACAACATT
The DNA here is from genome assembly GCF_023724105.1 of Carassius gibelio. NCBI lineage: Eukaryota > Metazoa > Chordata > Actinopteri > Cypriniformes > Cyprinidae > Carassius > Carassius gibelio. Next base: position 26,113,419 of record NC_068372.1, on the reverse strand, counting down.
TAAGACCATGCAGATCCCACATCTTCTCTGCAGTTGAATGCCATTGCAATCATTCAGTGCTATGCTTCGCTTATGAAGAAAGTCAAGGTTGTTGACGTCTATGGCAATGGAATATTGTCTGTGGTTTGTAGGTGGGTGTTTCTTCAACTTTAACTGATTTTTGTTAACACTACCGATTGAATCATTATGTATAAAGACCCTATTGAAACTGATGTGGAAAACATTTGACCATTTATCATTCATGTATGAATTTTATGTATATAATGTAGAATATTACATTTCAGCCAGACCCAGACTTTAAAATCCTAAACTATAAAAATTCAGTTTAAAAAACTATAAATTAATAAGCAAAACACAAAAATAACATACAATAATAATAAATAAATAAAATCATTTTCATTTCAGTATTTATTTAGAAAAAAAAATCTAAATGTTGATGAAAAATCAAGATATATTTAATTATGCTTTATTTTAGATAATACAAAAAAAAAAAAAGTGTGTATTTATCATACATAAAAACTGACATTTGAACATTGCTAGTGGTCAAATAAAAAATAATTAGGAAAGTTTGTTTATGATTTAGTAAGTGTTTTTAAAAGACTATTTTCTCAAATCCACTGGGCCAAAAGTGGTACCCATTGTATGTTGTTAGTTGCAAGTATTTTAAAAAAGCAAAGGAGGTGCAAAATGAGAAAATTGTTAGGAAGGACAAAGCATTCGAACATTGTAACTTGGTGCCTTGACATTACTTGGATTCAAACCAAATATAGATTGTGTAGTCCTGCCGTTTGTGCTGATGTTATGTTGTGTATTTTCACTCTGGCATCTAACAATAATCCCTCTTCATCAGGCTAGCCATGGCTATTGTTAAATGAGCCGCATGATGCATCTCTTTTGTGTGCTCCTGCCATGCCTCATCTCCTCCTTATAATAGTTTTTTTATTTGCCGTTGTATAGTGATGGGAAGTGTGTTGGTATTAACTTAAAGAAACAGACAAACTGGTGTTGTTTGGGCTGATTATGCAGTAGTGTTCTGGCAAGCAGACACTCCTGCCTCTTTCAGTATTAAAAAATGCAATGGAAGCCTTGGTATAAAGAATAAAGAGGGACAAAGTCATAACTAGATGAGGAAAGTTTGTAGACAAAATTTAAGTTGGCTGGAAAAAGCCAAGCCAGAAAGTTTGAAGTAGTTTTAAAAGCTTTTAAAGTAGTTTGAAAGCTAAAATAGTTTTAAAGATTGAAGTTTGAATATTTTAAATACAGTCTATCAGAAAAATATATATATAAAACATATGGCTAAGGAACCTGGGGTGGTTGCTAGGCTGTTACTAGCATGTTTTTAACATGGTTAGCGTGTTACTAGCATCTTTGTGGTGGTATTTGGCCTTAAAAGGTTGGGTTCGGGCACCAGGGGCGAATTGGTCACAACCAAATTGGAAAAAGCTCTCGCTCCAATGCTCCATTTACTAGCGAATCGCTCTAGACTCCTCCCCCTCTTCAACACTCTGATTTATTTATTTACTCACAACAAGCAAAAAGTAACTTTTTATTACTTGCACTACTGCCTGTTCATCCAGGAACACTGCAGAATCCATTTGCACATTGAAATATTTTTTCTATGCACTTTACTGTCCATTTCAATACTGTAAATTATGTTCATAGTTCTGCCAATAGTGTACATACACTTTTACATAGCCCATCTGTATAGTATGTTCATAGTACACCTATCTGTATATCGTGCTTATAGTATTTAATATCTGTAAATTATGTCCATAATACTTACCTGTATAGTTATTGTACATATTATAGACCTTTATTCTGTACTTACTGCTTATTGCACTTCTGGTTAGATGCTAACTGCATTTCGTTGCCTTGTACCTACATGTGCAGTGACAATAAAGTTGAATCTAATCTAATCTAAATGTTTATTTTTGATGTTTGCGTTGCATTCTATGCATAAAAAAAAAAAAATCTAAAAAAGGAAACTTAGTTGTTCATTTTAAGAGACCCAAGAGTCTTATTTTCTCTTGCATAATTAATATTGCACTTTAATTAAGCAAAAACACATTTTATCCGACTGCTCGATTAATCGATGGAATTTGTGGTAGAATACTCGATTACTAAAATATTTGATTGCTACAGCCCTAACGCAATGTATTTTGTTTAAAGCGCTATATAAATAAAGGTGACTTGACTTGACTTGAAAATAAGGTTGGTTCACAATTCCTCAGTGTAGAATAAAATACAAATTTAATTTCAGCTCCTCCTTCATCCAGTGCTTCACAAATCTTTTTTGGTCTGAGCTCTCCTGATCTGTGAGTATGTCTCAACACGGATTCTGCCCATTGACAGAAGTTTGTGTGTCACCACTATCACTCAGACCTGTGTGTGTTCACATACTGGATCCCAGGAGAAGAAGAAAATAAGTTATTATTTTCATCTCAAAATAATTTAATTTCTTAAACATTTACTATAGTAAATTTACTTGTGATTAAAAGAACAGTTTGTGAGAGATATAAGTAAATGTGATCATTTATACCTACTCATGTCATTTCAAATCTGTTTTATTATCTTGTGGAATAAAAAGATATTAGGCAAAAAGCAGCAAAAATTAGAATATACCTTTTTGACTTTGTCGAAATGAATGAATGAATGAATGAATGATGCATTTATATACCACTTTATTGTGTATTGTTGTACAGCCAAAGCTCTTTACAATCAAGTTGGGGGTCTCTGCTCAACCTCAAAAAATGATTCATGACAGCCACAAAAAGAAGTATTAGGCCTGTAGGTTTAGCTATACAAGTAATATTAACTACTTTAATGGTAATGTTATGGTTTAAAACCCATCTCTTCCATCTTTATTTTGATCCTCTAACTTTAGCACTCATTATTCTACACTATTCTATAAAAAAAAATGTATATCTTTCTTATCTTTTTGTATTTTATTTTGTATTCATTTATTATACAATTATAAAAAAAGACCCCTAACACTAGCTTGATCTATTCTTTTTGAGTTTGTTTTCTTTTTATTACTTATATTATTTAAAAGGCCTTGCTATGTTTACTGCTTTTAAGCTAACTAAGACTTGTTTTTCCACTTGTATATCCTTGCTCTTTTTGTTGTTTTTTGATTGCTTCCATTGTCCTCATCTGTAAGTCGCTTTGGATAAAAGCGTCTTCTAAATGAATAAATGTAAATGTAATAGTTTGACAGGGTTGATAAATTGACAGAATCTTAATTTTGACTTTGAATCTCTTTAATAAATGTAGAATAATAAAATAAAAATAAATAGAATAAAAGCCAGAACAGGAGACATAGATAAAAATATTGTCTTAATTATGCATTTAGTCCAGAACCGATCAGTGGCTTGTAGTTACTTACAAATGTATGTTTGCCATATATAAGCTTTATTTTTAGAAGTACCGTGGTACAAGGTTTCATGCAAAATGTAGAACACAGCTAAATTTTACATTTTAGTAAATACAATTTGTTTTGGCAAAGGCATATAGACGATACAAAACATTTTCTGTTTTAATAAATTGGTTAAATTTCAGATTATCAAACATTTAATAGCTGTCTCTCTCGTTCTCAGAAACATTAGATGAGCTTGGTTAAAAAAAATCAGTGAACATGCATGGATTGAACAAAAGACAAACAGTTTAAGTAACTTTATTTAACTACTTGTTTTCAGAGCCTTACCTCGGGCATAGATTTGAAGAATAGTAACATCAGGTACCTTGCAATCTTTTGATACAGTATATCATTATCAAGAATATTCAAATCAATTTATATTTCAGGTAAGAAAATGTAATGCCAATTACAAAATTAAAGAACAGTGTAAACCAATTCACAAAACCACCAATTTATCAATGAGAAGGAAATCCTTATCGTGGAATATAAAAACCGGTGCATTACAGTGCAAAGATTATTTAAATTTACTGTGAAAGGAAATGAACAGTAGGCATATAAATTCAGTAAAAAACAGTATGCTATTTATATATGAAGGCATCCCTAAATTACATAAACTCAATTATATGATAATTCAGCATTCAAGTATGAAATCACTGATGTAAGTCAATGGATGGTTTTCATTGATTTAGATTTGAATCTTAAATGTATTAAAAAGTAGGTGTACAAAATGTTGGCTATAGTTTGGAAAGAAATACAATGTTTGCAGAATATCAGACAGTGACACTGCAATAAAATGATTTCTCTCTTTTTCAAAATATTTTATAATATGAAGACTTGGTTAAGTAACTGTGGATGATAATGTGTAAAATATTTAGATTTTAGCATAAAAAACAGTGTAAAAATGCTCATGGCTTGAAAATGTTCACCTACAAAATGAAAACCTGTACGTTGTAGAATACATCCTGCACATTCTGATGAATTCCTTCTTTTGCGTTTCACAGGGGAAAATGTATCACATGGGTTTTCAGTTTTCCAGGTCGCATCTTTATATATATTTCCGTGTCTTGGTCGCAGGAGGCTTCAGTTTCTTGGTTTCAGGGGGCTATATTTGGGAAAACAAAGATTACATTTAGGATGTTAACATTGTGGACTGTATTTAATATTTATTAGGAGTATGTATTGGTGTGTTTTAAACTTTCGTCTGAAAAATAGACATTTTACAGAAAAGTGTATTAATGCTGAATTTTTGCTCCAAGGGCAGGATATCAGCAATCTTAAAATGAGAATTTTGCATGCCAGCATATTTCTCTGGTTATTGTTTAATTTTATAACATGCGTGTTTGATATTCTAAAACAATAACCTTCATAACATGCAATTGAAAACAGGTTTCACTCACTGTTCAGTTTAACTCTAGCTCATTGTTCTTGGTGCCATCAATGTTATCCAGTGTCTCACCACCTGATACCATCAACCATAGGACAAGTCATATTAGACAGGTAGGTTCAAGTTTGTAAACATATTTAATTTAATTACCACTAACTGTAGATTCCCTTACCCAGGTCTCTGAAGAGGAATAGTTCATGATTTCTCAGAGCATAATAAAAGTCACTTTTTACTCTGTCTCCTCCAGAATTTAGTGCATCAAACAGCCTTCTCATCTTGCCCTGGTTGGTTTTTTCTGCGTGGATCTCTGAATATGTTTCAGCATGTAGCATACCCTTATTTTTTAGTTCATCTACTATTGCCATCACTGAGGTGACCCTCTGAATAAGCGCTGCAAAGTTCTTATCCACAAACCGGGCCTCTGGGAATAAAACATAAATGTACAGTATATCATATGCAGCGTACAATTTTTTGTAGGCTATGCATTAAAACAATGTTTCGGGTTTTTGTCATTACTATAAAAATAAACAGCCTGATAAATTATTTAAGAGTACAAAATAGAGATTTAGATCTGCTTCAGAGCCAGTAGTTTAAGTCCGATCACAGCTTTTCCTCGCTTACCAGAGCTCATCGTGATAGACAGCAGACCTTTATCCTCGAGTTATAATGAAATTCCAATCAGCCAGGTACTTTATTTAATGCTTTAATCAAGTATAACCAACCGCATCTAACACTCAATCGTAAAATTCGGTTTTAACCAAATTATTTTCTAGTAAAGAAAAGTTGCACACGTCCGCGGGCGCCAGAGAAAACGAAAGCAGTTTTCAATGTAAATGACGGGGTTTGACGTAGGCTACTTTATACGTTAAGGCGTCACACTCATTGTTGCTTCACAACATTTCTGTATGAGTAGTACAGACTTACTGTATCGCTTATAGTCTAGGATTTCAATAAAATTAGACATTTTGATTTGTGTTCGCTCTAGATCATACAACTTGTTTTCTTTTCTTTCTTTTTCTTTTTCTTTTTTTGTAATCCACAGGCGTGGAGTTGCATTCACATGTGCAACATCTCGTGTGTAAAATGCAATAACACACACACAGGTACATAGTAGTTCGGTTAATTTCTCTATCTCTTTTCATATGTATGTATGTATATATATAAATATATATATATATATATTAGCTTTCCTGGCTTAATATGCTAAAACGGATACCGCTCAAAAATTTTAATAAATGTTACGACTATCTTTGTATTTCGACTATGTATCAAAACTTCATTTTTGAAGAACTTTTGATAGTAGACGTTTAAAAAATGAAACAACATGTCTGTATTGAGACGAGGTATTTGGATACTTCCTGGTTGTCAAAGGTTAGCAGAACATGTCCATAGTTAATGTGATGAACTACACCTGTGAAAAATGTAATCAAAGTAAAACATGATCAACAAGTGCTTAATGCAAATGAATGAACACCGAGTAGAGAATAGGGTTATTTATTTAGACACAACAGCAGCAGACTTGTCCCACTTTACTGTAATCACTGATGTCCAAATATGATTAAGATACATGAACAACACAATATTTCACTAGATGACTTCAAAGAGAGCTGCTTATGAGCATAACTGTGTCAACATGTTTGGCTTCCTTTTAAAATTAATGACATTAATAACAACACAATCTTAAGATTAAATAAAATCTACATCATTAGAAAATATATAACATAAACTACCCAAAAGAAAAGTGCTGTAGAAACAAAACAGGAGGTGGGTGTTAAAAAACACAAAAAGTGCAAGATCATAAGATCAAAAGTTTTCACCCGTTTAACAAACCTATGCGCCAATGCCCAAACATTTCATTTAATGTTTTTAGCACTACGTATAGACGTAAGTTAATAGGACACAGATTCCCTTTCAAAAAAATACAATACTTTGAATCATGCCATCAATTCAGAGACACTCACGCGTGCTGCAAACGGTTTCAAGCGAAAACAGTATAATTCAACAAATGATGGACTTACTTGACAGCATTTACAAAGGCAGTTTACATTAACATTACTTTTGAAATTTGCACAAGCCGCTGAATTTTATTTGCAACAGGTCATAATGTCTGTATTTAAGCCAAGCATTTGACTGCATGTATATCTTTCACTCCAATACGTTGCATTTATTTGGTTTGCAATGATGCATCAGAAATCACTCAGATAATGAATATTGCATCTAATTTCAGATGCTAGATTCAAACAGCCAAGTATAGATATTTGGAGAGCAGACACACAGAGAGGAAGGCCACAGTATAGATCATATGACACCACTGAGTCTGTGTTTATCCAAGCATGTGTGGTGTGGAGGGATGGTTCAGTGTTTGATAAACTATTGAATGGGTAGCACATACATAAGCAAGCACACTACAGCAAAGCACTGCATTCCAATAAGGCTCAGAGCCATCAGACACACAGGCAGTCAGATATTATGTACATAAAAAGGGTTTGCACTGATTTCATCCATTCATTGTTACAGAACTCAATATCCAGGAACACAAAATAAATACACACTCATAACAAACAGACAGACTTAAAACGGAAGCACAGTGCCACACACACATACTGTATATACATGTGTTGTTTCCCTCTGGTGGCCAGAGCTGGCTCTACGTGGCCTCTGTCCAGAGTGTGACCGTGCGGTCAGCTGAGGAGGACAGGAAGGAGAGGTCGTGTGTGTGCCACCTGCACTGGATCACTTTATCAGCATGCTCTCCAGCTACGGTCAATGGCAGCTGCTTCGTCAGGTCACCTGTGCACACGTACAATTAATTGCTTTCAAACATACATTGCGTTAAATGCTTAATGTTAAAATACAACATTTGCATACATTAGGGCTGTGCAAAAAATCTAATTTGTTGCCAAAAAATAAACAAAAATATGTGTTTTTTAACCCAGGGATGCAATTTTTATCGGGGAACCTCCTGGAAACACGATTGGGCTAGTTTTGGACTAGTTTTGAGAAGCAAGTGGGCAGGATTTGTTTTGAAAACCTGGCAACGCTGATCTGAACGCACAAGCTGGAGATGTACTTCTAATCACCGGAGCGCCTTTACTGCTGAGATGCACATAAACTTACTTTTTATATTAAAACTGAAATGTGACCATTTCATAAGATTTTTTAATTTCAAGCTGTGCTTTTCGATTCCAATTGTTTGATATAATAAATAACCATAAATAGTTTGTGTTTCCTTCCCATTATTTTAAATCACAAGGATAAGGCATGTACTCTATCATTAGAAAAAAAAATATTCCACCTTAATAAAAGAAAAGAAAAAAATCATTCAATAATCGTAAAATGTTCAATTAATATTGATATTTTGATTTTAGGTCATATCATGCAGCCCTACTCTCTCTCACCACCAGGTGACTTCTAATCTCAAAATTTAAATAATTAAAATGGATTTCTATACTATTGGTAATTTTTGGCCTGCAGTATATAGAGGTGTAAAAATGTAGTAAAATACACTCATATACTGAAACAATTACGAAGACTAATGAAAAAATTTTAATGAAATCAGAAAATATCTAAATAAAACTGATTCACAATATTAATAAAAACTATAATAGTATTTCAGTAACACTGATTTCATTGGAGGCGTATAAATGTAGTAAAATGAATTAAAATATAAAAATGGAAATAAGTAAAAAAAAAAATGGGGTTTTAAACTAAAACTTAAAACTAAAACCATAAAAACTTTAAATAAAATACACTTAACTAAAATAGCTAAAAATAAACCGAAATTAAAATGAATGCAAACTGTATAGACATAACAAAAACAACAACAGAAAATATGAAAAATAAACATGATTCAAAATATTAACAAAAACTACAATAGTATCTCAGTGATACTACAATTGCAATGGTTTCATGTATTAAATTAATCAACACTCAGGTTGAACTAAGGGGTGTCTAAGATCGCACCTTGCAGGTCAGTGACGATGACCTTGGTGTCGTAGGATCCTGTGAGCAGGTAATGAGCCCCGGGGGAGAAGCGCACCGATCGGACATCGCTGGAGTGTGGTCGGTATGTCTGAACCATGCGCCCGCCTCTGATGTCATACAGCATACAGGAGCTGTCCTCCTGCCCTGTTGCCAGCAGACGCCCGCTTGGGTCCACCGCCACCGACGCCACGGGGCTTCCTGTCAAACCATGACAGACAATCACAAACTTAGGAGACAAGATTTATATTCACTTCATTTTGTCAAAAATTTGGGGATGGGGCATAAAAAGTTAAACTAAATTAACTAATTAACTAATTAAATTAATTAAAAGAAAAAAAAGAAACCCATAAACAATTAGTTGTCATGGCAACATTTTTCATTTGTATAGTAGAAGTAGAAGTAGAAGTAGAAGAAGATGATATCTCAGGCGCCTGCTGCTGAGAAGCGCGTTCACAAGAGTTCTAACAGTTCAGACATTGCGTGAATCAGAGGTAAAAAAAAACTATATAATTACTGTTCAGTTTCTTGCGCAGACTGATCATTTTGTGTCTTTACACATCAATGTATCATCACGAGCCACAAGGGTTTAATTTGGATTTGTGCATGTTTTTTTTTTACTCTCATAGATTCTGTGACCATTGTCATCCATTGTACGTCTGAGAGACTGCACCGGCTGAAGTTAAAAATCATAATTTGTGTTCCACTGAAAAAACAAAGTCACCTACATCTAGGATGCCCTTGGGGGTAAGCAGATAAACATCAATTTTTCATTTTTGGGTGAACTATCCCTTTAATGCTCTCCCATGACCATTTCAGCCTTACTAGCATTTGAACGACCATCTAGATCGGTCTGAACCAGCCAATAAGCATAAATGACCAGTGTAGACCAGCTAAAAAACATACAAAACCAGGTCCCATCAGAAAATTAATCATGCAAAGTGAAAATGAAAGAACAAAATAAAGGAGGTGAAGCCTACCTGCACCGTGGAGTGCAGTCCCCACCACTCTCACACAGCTGGGAACACGCAGGTCCCAGAAACGCACCGTCTTATCCTGAGAGCCAGATGCTATCATCCAGCCCCCCCATGTGTACAGAGACAGGATATGATCTGAGGAGAGAGAACACACACAAACCAACATATTTTTTAGGATCTGTGTGTTTATATAATATGAATTTGTATTTATTTTTTTGTGTACCTGTGTGTCCGCTCAGCGCATGCAGGCCCTGTCCTCTCTGGCAGTCCGTTGTGTAGATGTTACAGTCTCCAGCACCTGCACTGATTAAAATGGCCCCTCCACTCTCAGGACCCTCCATAAACGCCAGATCTCTGATGGTCCCATCATGCATACTGAACTCCAGATCAGGACCTGAAGCAAAAAGAGTTATTTGGCACGTTTCCATTACCCACAAACTGAAAATGCCTAATGGAAATGCGTCAATTTTGCAAAACTCCCAAATATTGTGAAAAAGTTTTTACGTTCGCAAAATCTCAATTGGCCAGTGCATGAAAAAATTGTGTTTTTGTTTAGAGTGTGTTACTTTAAGACTCATGAATATTGGTTTGCGATCTTTCTTTCTCTCACCTGTAGCATTGCAGGTTTCAGGGTTGAAGGGCAGCACTTTGACATATTTGTCGTTGGAGCCGGTGGCCAGTAGCTGTCCGCAGGGGCTCCAGGCCACACAATATATGGAGCCTTTGTGATGCTTGTTCCTCTTGAAGCAGATTACAGGAGGCTTACTCGTGCCCGAACCACTGAGAGAAACAATACAACTACAGTATATCAACATTCAACAGCCAACTGAAAGATTCGGATTCTCAGTTTTATTGCTGAAATGAGGATTTTAGGTCCTTGCTTGTGTCCTATCATCTATAATGGGTTTGATCATTAAAGCAGGTTTTAATGCAGTTTGTGGGTCGCTGACCTCGTGTCCAGCGTGTCAGGATAGGCACACACACGCAGCATCTTAGAATTGGAGCCGACAGCGTATAACGTCCCTGTGGGGTGGAAAGCCACGGCCCGTACCGCCTGTGTATCCTCCAGGGTGCTGACCATCACAAACTTGGCTTTAGACTTCTCTTTCTAAAACACACACAAAAACACTTTCTGTATGTGAGAAGGGTTAAGAGCTGTAATTAAATCAACACTAAAGCCTTTAGAAAGAAAGAGACAGAATAAGAATGTTTTATTCACTAAATGTTAACCCCGTATAGCCAGACATGTTTTTTTTTTGTTGAAAATCATATTTGATACATCATGCATCAGTTTATAGCTCACTTGGTATGATAAACAGGATTGTAGTATAAAACATACCTGAGGAGCACTGGGGAAAAATATTCAGAGGCCCAAACTAAACAAAAATATGCAATTTGGTGCAGTTTCTGATATTTATATAGCCAAAAAGATGAAATTCTGTCAGCTTGTGAATCAATGAGATCTTTATAAGAATCCAATTCAATGCAATACAATACAATACAGTGATGATTAAGAAATGTACAAATAAACATTCCTCAAAGTCAAATCATATTTGATACTCACATTTTACTAAACATTACAGTATAAAATGTATTCTTAAGCTTATCTTGGTGAAAAGTCATTAAATATTACAAAACAAAAAGATATGTAGCATAAGCTGTCCTGAAGGATGTGTTTTAGTGTGATACTTTTACTTAGTAAAATATTATATAATATCAATCAGATGACAAAAGGCATGTAGTAGATTGTGTGCAACAGGTTGTTCAGCAGCATTTATCATGTTGATAATTTAGAGGCTTTAGAACTTTGCATATCAATTATGATACAGTATGGGCTTTACTGGATTTATTTTGTTGAGCTGTAGGGGGCACTGTACCTCTGGGCCTTTAGAGCGGGTCAAGCTGTCATTTTGTCCAGTTTTGTCTCGCTGGGCACTGCAGCAAACATTCAAAGCAAATTTCAATTTGAAAAAAAACATTAAAACTTGATATGACAAAAAGATCATATTTCCCACCAAGCAAACTTACTTTATGGATACACTGATATAGAAATGTTCAAACTCTTTTAATGAAGAAAAAATGATTTGAGAGTGAGACTCACCTCTGGGACAGTACAGGAGACTGGCTGGGCGGAGGGCAGGCTGCTTGACCTACTGACCTCTGAGGAGTGCTGGTGACCACATCGCTGGCTCCTCCACACTCTTCCTGTGTCTGTGGCATGGCTGAGGAATCTCTCGGTACACTGCTGTCATTACTGCCTCCATTACACTGTTGAGAGAGAGCCTGCACCTCTTCTCCCAAATCATCCATTCCCACATTCAGCTCCTCCAGTCTCTGAATAGACCTGCACACAAAAACATGAAGCTTTAGAGTCAACTTGGAGCTAGACTTATTCTCAGGTGGTATGGAAATGGGCAGCCCACTGATCGTTCACTATGATCGTTCACCATGGCTTTTGTGATGAGGTGGGGGGTCTGTGCACCAGGACTGATGAAAGACTTTTTTCATTATGCACACATTTAAACACAAGTAAATAAAAGCTTATAAAATGTATTCGTTTTCTTTGGGGATTTCTTCACCCGCTTCAAGTTGCGTAGCTACTTGGGGTTACCATATGTAGAAACCTGAGGTTCATCTCATTAGCCTTTCATTTGATATTCATCTTAATCTCTGCCAAACACCACCCACCATTACCAGGACTGGTCATTTCCCAGTGGTCAAGGGGGTTTCCCCCCAAAAAATCCCCTGAAGCAGATGGCATAAGGCTAGAACACACAGACATACAGATTTTTTATTGTTTTTAATCTATTTTGGATTTAATTTATTTAGCAAAATAGTAATCTCCTAAACTTTTCCTAATATATATTCAAAATAATATCCTACATTTCTGTAATAACTAACTAACAGTAAGCTAAGGCTTCTTGTTGACAAAACAATGAATGTTTCTTCTGCTCTCCCTTCCTGTCTGACACGCTGCATTATTTATGGCTGTGGCCTTTAATGATGACATCACCCTCTGTTGTGATTTGGTTTTACAAGTACGTCGTAACCACAGCAACAGAAGAACAAGAGAAGGATCAAAGCCAAACTAAAATGAGTTCAGCAATTCTCAGATTTCGTTTTTTGTGGGAGTGGGAGCTCACACAACTTCAATAAACTCTCTCCAAAAAAAAAATCCTTCAACAAATTAGCAGATTCTCAGAGAGGATTATTGACACATTTTGAGTCTGTTTTGTAAAGAGTAAGCAATGTATTAAAATCTATTTAAGACTATTTTTGGGCTTTAACCTCTCCTAAATCTTAATGAATCTCTCATCTCTTTCCAATATTTGACACATAGAAGGAAACACACAAGTCCCAGGGTCATTGATAATCATCCAGTGGGATGCACACATACACAAGTATACATTTATATGTGTTTGTTTTCCTTTGGGAATTCTCCACCCACTTTGAGTTCCCTGGCTGCTCGCTGCACCATCTGTAAAACCCTGAGCTCATTCTCATCTACATCTCATTAGCCTTTCATTGATATTCAACCTGCCAAGCTTTTTCTCTGCAACCTTTCCTTTTGCTTTTAGCAGCATCATATATCACCTTGTGTTTCTGTGTTTGTAAACTTCAGCTAGCGTGATGTACGTCAGTGCAGCTCTAGAACAAATGACCTTTGCATGTGATGTGGAGCTAAGCTGACCTCGTAAGGAACGCTTCTGTGAGGTTGTGCTTGGCGGTGGGCGGGGCCTCGTGCTGCTGGACTCCGCCCTCTCGTAGCATCTGCTGGTAAAGTTCCCGCTGCTGCTGCTTCTGTTCCAGATGTTGCTGCACACGCATACGCTGGCGGTAATATTCCTGAAACTGCTCGGTGGATTCCCACAACTATACAGAAACAGAGGAGACAAAGACATGCTGAGAAGTAAACGAGAAAGAGGTATGACATTGGGGAAGCCTAACCGAGAGTCAGCAGGTAAGCAGCTAAACGCAGTGCCACCAGAGTTCTCAAGCGCCCACAGCTGGCCGTTTGCAGAATAATGTCTGGCTAAAAATCCTTTGGTAGACACTGCTTTACTCTCACTTCACACTAAAAAGCTTACGAGTAGACAGACGCTGAAGAGGAGTCACTTTCTCATCTCATGAAGGGATTTAATACACCAAAGCTTTACAGTGATTGCTACCGCGGATTAAAAACCTAGACCGGAAACTCATGTTGTCACTGAACTCAGAGCCTCTATTTGAGATATCAACATATCCAGACCTAATAAGCACTAGCAGCCAACCACATATTTCTTTAAAAATATCCAAAACATTTGGACGAAATACCAAAGTAGATGTAAAATATTAATTTGTCTATAAGATCCAAATACAAATAAATTTTTTCATTTGTTATAATATTTACCAAATAATTTTTCGTAAGCCTTAAACATTATTTAGGCATATAATATAAAACAAATTAGATTCCCAGAGTCATGGAGAGCATATCACAGCTGGAATGACCACACCAGTTTTCTGTAATCCACAGGATATGGACTAAACGACCCTAAGTGCTTGCTGTCATAACTAATAACTCATATTATCCTCTTCATGTTTGTGTGTGATCACAGAGAAAAGGAAGATGGGTGAGTTTCCTGATGGAAAGTGACCTAAGGAGAACATGGCTGTGTGTAACAGGGTAAACAGAGCATTAAAAAAACCTTCTAATAATAATTAAAAAAAAATTAATTTACTTTATTTCAGCTAGCACCCAAGGCAATAGATATCATTTACATTTAGTTTAACTTGATGTACTAAACTATATAAACAATTGTAAAAAAATTATAACTTTAATTAAATTTAAAAATACAAACTATAATGGTATCTAATGATACTAAAACAACTCTGCTCTATAGCTCAACATTTCTCTTTTAACTTCTTAAAACAAACTAAATGTCAGCATTCCAGAACTCTATTTACAACAGCCAATAATGGTGAACAATCTAGAACTCTTTTCACCACAACCTCTGACAGCCAACATTCTAGAACCCTTCAAACAACAGCAATCTGTAAAGGTCAACATACTAGAACTCTTCACACAAAAGAATGTGAATTAATTTATCAACATTCTAGAATATTTCCAGTGGCATTCAACCACAAACACATGCCTAGCAACTGTAGCTTGGCGACAGCCAATCTAAGCCCTGTGCAACTATGCAGTGATAAAGTGGAAGCAGTAGCTGAGCTTGCCAGTTATTTATGATCCTGCTCAGGAGTGAGCACATGAAAACTTCTACTGCTCCGACATATAATCACAAAGCATGTTGTACAACAGCCGGCACAAATAAATTAGAATGCCACTAAAAATGAATGCTAAATTGAAATACTATTAGAACCTAATTGCTCAGTGTTCAATACTGTTCAATTAAAATAAAGAACAGCATTAACAGAAACATATTGAGTGATTTATCTAATGTTCAGGAGATATCTATGGATTTATTGACTGGCAAAGTACCTCATTTTTCTCGGCAGAACCAGGGGATGGAGCATCCTGACCAGGGGCAGAGACCGGGCGAGAGATTTGAGGACCAGGTGAGCTCATCATTTTATCAGATGGAGTTTCAGTTCTGGAGCTGCAAGACCAGAGAGTCCACATTACTCTTTTTAGACACACGCCTCACCTTTGTAATGACTCTGTTCTGCCACACCCATCAAAATGCTCAGAATTCAATATGCGTTGAATATGTAATGCACACTGCCATATTTTTACAAAGTGTTTGAACTAACAATGCATATGCACTACCTTAATAAAATAAAATTGAAATAAGTCTCCTATGCTCACTGATACATCAATGTTGAAAACACTTCTGCAGCTTTTATGTGGAAACTGTGATGCACTACTTTTCAAAAGTTTAGGGTAAGAAAAAAAAATGAATACTTATATTCAGCAATGATGCATTAAATTGATCAAAAGTGACAGTGAAGACATTTATAATGTTACAAAATAAACGCTGTTCTTTTGAACTTTCTATTGATCCAATAAAATATCATGGTTAAAAAAAAACTGTTTTTAACACTGATTATAATAATAAGCAATATTAATATTTCAGCACCAGTAATAACTGATAATAACTGCGAAGAAATTCTGCATATTAGAATAATTTCTTAAGAATCATTTGACACTGAAATAATGCCTCCTGAAAATTCAGCTTTGCCAACACAGAAATAAATAAAAGTTTATAATATATTGAACTAAAAAATTAATTTTTCACTGCTTTTATTGTAATGCAGCTTTGGTGAGCATAAGAAACTTATTTCAAAAACATTTTAAAAATATAATTTTTTCCAAACTTAAAATAGTAGACACTAAATAATAAAGACACTGTGGTTTTAATAATTAGAGCTAATTATCAAAAAATCAGCTAATTTGCACTGTGGTAGTGCTATCAAATGGTGCAACTGATCATATTAAATATGTACAGGTTAAGTATTCTGGAGCTTGTTTTAAATGGGTCAGGCATCTCGAACTCAAATATTAATAGTACAAATATTTTAGGTATATCAGATAATGTTTACCCTTCCGGTGACTCCTCAAAGATGCTGTGACATGCTGAATTCTCCATCATCACACTGCGGTTCAGGTGTTGAAAATTAGCGAATGAGTGTGACATGGGTGAAGTTTTCCCTCCGCCCGTACCAGCTGCTCTCTTCTCTTGGCCAGAGAGACCGTAGGACAGGCCGTCCAGCGCAGGGTTCAGAGAGCGTGACATGTAGGTGTCTGCAGACTGTGGGCGCCGAAGAGGGGAAGCAGGGTACGGGGAGAGCTTGCTGATGAGTGGAGTGAGGAGATCTGCATAAGCTGCCTTCACAGGTTTAACAAGTCGATCCACATGGATATTAAGCATCTTCTGCTCGAAAGCGCAAGAAAAGACGCTGGGCGACAGGTTCTGGAGCCAAGAAAGCAAGCTTAGGTCGAGATCATCACAGCCGTTCCCGCACAGCATGTCTATTCCCAGAAGAATCTCACTCTCTGTGATCTCCTCTCCAGTGGCTTTGCTCTGGCAGAACTCGACGCAGCATTCATACAGAAGGCCTTTAATAAGAAGCTGGAATAGACGGTTGGAGCTAGCGCGGAACCCCGCCTCACTCAGCTTTCGGTCGGCAGGAATAAACTCCGCCACCATGCCGCAGGCCTCTTCGAAACACTGCACGCGTGCTGTACTCGGGTTCCAGTCCTTAAACTCGGCATGGTTGGTGAGGCGGGGCAGCGTCAGGAGAAGGCAAAGCTTGCTGTAGTCATCTTTTGATGGACAAAACTCTTCCAGAGAATGCAGACACTTCACAGCCTCCTGCATGGTCAGCTCCAACTGAACACAGAGAAACAGGATGAGAGAGAAGCCAGAGCCATTTGCAAACAAGCTCTAATCGGTTTCTCACACATTGCCACCATGGTTTAATGGATAAGATACTCTCTCAAGATCAACATCAATATTACAGGCACAAATAAATTTTAAATTATTAGCATTGCAATTTAAAAAAAAAAAAATCTATTTTGATGCATTTATATGCAAGATAAAATATAATTTACATCTTTGATGCAAGGCAAAACTGAATTTTAAGCAGCCATTATTCTATTCTTCAGTGTCACATGATCCTTTAGAAATCATTCTAAAGTGCTGATTTGGTGCTAAAGACATCATGTAAAAGCCTTTGCTGTCACTTTTGATCACTTTTTAACCGTATGCACAATTAAACATTTTAAAAAGCAGTGCCACGTAATGACAAACAAAATAAATCAAACATCATCACATGGTGGCATCTGACGACAAGACGCCATTTCTTTGTTAGGCTGTCATGGTGACACTGATGTTACTCACATGCTGTGGCTCATCCTCAGCAGACATGGCGTTGTTCACGCACAAAGCTTCAAGAAACTTCTGTTTCAGAACAATGTAGCGGAACCTGAGAGTACATGGAAAAATGCAGCAATATACAGTTTGTGAAGTTAAACCAACAGTGCCTCAATTTTATTGAAATATCCATATAAACAATTTTGATCTTAATTTGGGCAATATTGCTGGTTTTATATTGCTATATTCAGGGAACACTTAGAAATTGAGTGTTTATGCACAAAATCATAATTCAAAATTCTCAAGTGTAGAAGACTAAATTTATTTTCTTCATATTTAAATGAATGTAAACTCCTATTAGATACGAGATGCAATTCTAGAAAGGATTCTGAGTTGATATCTCACCTTTTCCTGTCAAATTTATCCAGACCCTCAAGAGGTTGAATAAACTGTAACACCTCATCCCACTGTCCATCCAGAATGAGCTGCCTGCAGGGCAAAGGAATGGTTGAGAGAGAGAAAAAGAGTCTAAACTTTGAACAAGTGTGGCTACACAATTTGACTTGTAATAGCACAATAATAATACCATTTTCCAACACTAACAATTTAGACAAGTTTACAATATATTCAAAGAAACATTTTCCATGAAAACAAGGCAAAATCAACTGACTGGTATTAACAGAGATGGAAATTAGCAATACAAAACACACTAAATCTAAGTTTAGTAAGTTTAACATGTAACACTGATTCAATGAGTCATGAGCAACACTCAGAAAAAGTTATTCAAATAAGAATTCAAATTTCTAATTTAAATGAGATGGATCAAACCTGAGGAAGAGCATGTCATCTGAGTACAGGCCGTTGATGACCCCGCTCTCCTTCTCCAGGGCTAGCATGCTAATGTGCAGCTTGCGGGAGCTCAGAAAGTCCAGCATCACCTTGATGATCTCCACTTCCTTTACATTTATGATCTCTTCAGCCGTCATGGTGGCAAGCTTTCACAGAATGAATGGGAGAATGAATAAATCATTTAACAAACAGACCAGCTGTAGTATGGACTTTCTCAATCAACCAATGGTCATCAGGCCATTGCTAAATTTAAAAACCATGAATTCAGAAACAATTTTTATGGGTATTCTTCTCTCTCGAGGTCTAATGACTAGGCTAGGCTATAAAATATAGGACTTCAGGGTCCTTCTAATCACAGGGCTAATGACAATGTTCCCAACTCCCCACCACCGATGGCAGTCCTGATTCAACATTAGTTAACTACATAACTTAACACTTCAACATTTGCATTAATTAACAATGTTAACTAATACATTATTGAAATCAAAAGTTGAATTATGTACAGTTGCATTTTTATTACCTAACATTAACATAAGACACTGTAACAAATGTACTGCTAATGGGATCATATTGTTAAGTGTTACTACTATTTCAGTTCATAAAGCCCTGTAATTTACTGTAGCTAGCTAGAAATCACTACAGTGCTTAAAGACTACAACTGAAAAAGCAACAACCATTACTTTCTAATTAAAATACCAAACCAGATGTTATGACAAAGAAAGGTCAACATACCAGAACATGCAAATGAAAACACACAAAAGCATGGGAGGTGACCTGCCATTCTACCAAAACAAAAACAGCCTGCTCCTCAATACTATCACATCACATTCTCCAACATAACCTATTTAAACTAATTTCTAGTGAAAACAACACTTAGATTATGTGCACATTATTCCTGATAGCTAAAGGAATTAGTACTACATCAGCGAGAAAACGATTTATTAATATTAACAATATCATTCCTTTGAGAATGTTCTGAATGTACATTATGCATTCCTGGCAACCCATACATTTTTACAACAAGCACAATGTAGTAGTTTATGAACAGCTCTTTTTGGGATTGAAACATTCAACATTTTAGTATTACAAGCTCATTCTTTGAACCGCTAAGCCACGCCACTCCTAAACATGCACTATGGGAAACGCAGATTTGCTTTCTCATGCTTTCCCACCACTGAACCTTCACGAGTTCACTGGCTGCTATACATCTATCTGACAGTTTACACGGATTATGTCCTAAATAAACTACATTACATCCCATCAGACACCAGTGAGAGCGGACATCCAGCCATATCCACCACAGACATGTTCTGAAGCTGCGGGGGGAGAGTGTGTGTCATGCAGGCGGCGGCGCAGCAGCCTCCCCGGCCTCGCCTATCCTCAAAACAACGGCGATAACCGTCGCGATGAGCAATTTTAATCTCACCTGAAAATCTCTGCATATAAACGAAGCGCAGGAATCCTCTGTGTGTCCGCCGAGGGTGTCTCGACACGCACTGTCTATTGTTTTTTTTCCTCCGTGTTTCGGGGCGAGAGGCTCTTGTTGTCCCTGGCGCTCGCTGGTTGTCAAGCGCAAGCTTCCTCTGCGCGCTCCACCAATCCGCGATCACGCACACAAACCCCCGCAAAACCCGCCCAGGCCCGCACTGACCCGCGTGTTATTTAACAAACTGGGGCTTAATGGGGATTTGTGATTAGCAGCATTATGTACGCATTATACTATGTGTGTAAACTAATACTAAGTCGAGAAAGTGGCGGTTTATGTGGATGTTTGGGTTTTTTTTTTAATAGAATTGGCATGTCCTAATGAAATATAAATTATTACAAACAACACACAAATACAAATAACACAATATACAAATAAATAACACACAAAAATATAACAAAGTTACACAATTAATAACCGATATTTAATTCAAAATGTATTGCTCGTGGTTGAAATGTTTCATTGGGGATGATTGATTTCAATTTACAATTCCAAAACAAGTTTTATATAATAATAGTGTTTTTTTATTTTTTATTTTTTTACATTTAATTAAAATCCGTTAAGTAGCCTACTCTATGTAAAGCGTGCTGCGTTACCAAAGTAGTTCAACTCCCGAACGAATGACTCGGTTCTTTTATTTGTGAATCTGAAATACACATCAACCACTGCGGTCTGAGTCCGACTCCCTACTCATATGAATCGGTTCTTTTAAAAGAATCAAAATGTATACAGCACGACCAGTGTAATCAGACTCTCCAATGAATCATTATTTTCTTTTCAGTGAATCAATCATATTCAAAAGTTTTCACACTACCTTTGAGGCTTAAATCATTCGCTGTATTGACACCTTAAACGCAATAAGTGTTGTTTTTGTTTATACATTATAATGAACTAAGTAAGTTAATGCTTTTTTTCGTGCACTGCATTCATGCTGCCTTTCAGGAGTGAAAAGGTCATTTAAAACACCTTTTGCACCATTTTTTCATTGATATTATCTCTTCATTTGTAAATGAAAATGGTTGAAACCAGTATTCTTTCTTTTACATTTGCATTAACAATTATAATACTTGTAAGGACCAGAATGGTTAATTTTTTTTAAATGATTCCCATCCCCTACACATTATTACACACCAAGTCATAAATGATGTTATTACAAGTAGATAATAATATTGTATCATAACAGCCAGGGGAAAAATAGGTCAAACAAGTTTTGGTCGTAATTTGTAAATCTTGTATTTATGTTGAGGTTAACATTTAAATACAAACAGACAAAGCATTTGACGAACGAACAGCGGAGATGACCTGGAAAAAGATTAGACAGCGTGTGGAAATGAACATCTCTCAGAACATCTTACTTCTACTCTTATCGCGTCCCATCATGCTTGCACCTGCTAAACATCATCTTTTTCATATGAAAAATATCAGTAATATTCAATGGCTTAAAAAATAGGCTTAGTATGTAAAACTATATCTGTACAGCATCAATAAATCCAAACAATGATTTACTTCACGTAGTAAAAATAACAAATATCTTTCGATTCTTTTACACCTGAAAACAACATGTGTTATGAGACAACAGCCTGCCCAAATAATCCCAGCTCTTTAAAATGCACTTCATAATTAAAAATGAGTTACCACATGATTTAGCAATAATAAGCATCATCTCTTTGAAAGCTTCATTATATGATATTCAGTAACTCAATGTTTCCTCTGTATTATTCATACGGAAATTTACTCTACTCAAATAGTCAGCTAAACTGCTCTGTCTCTCTAAAATGTATGTTTCAAACATACATGGCATCCAGATATTCTGGGTCACGACACTAGCGATAGCAACATATAGGAATGTATTTTTTCCATTCTAACTACTGTAACATGTTTAGTTTTGGTCCTCAACTAAATCAGTTAAAGGCCCCATCATTACTTTTACACCACATACAGTACAGAGTAACCCAAGCCAAGCAACCCTTGAGCGAACAACTCTTACTGTAGCTAATTTTACACATGTTCCTGGAGTAGCAGACGTGCAACAAGAATTACGAATCCTATTCAAAATATAAAAATAAGAGACATAAAATAAAGCAAGAAATTCTGAGGTCCCAGTACACTAAATACTTCTTCAACTGCATGGCCATTTGTAACGTTAGTCTTCAAGTGTAGTATGTCCCTAATATAATCTTTTACACCTCAATTTCCACAAACATAAAAAGCAGATTGTGTATTTTCATATAATGCAGTGACTTCCTCATAAACTCAGTAAGTGTGCATTAGGCATTGCATAAAAGACACAACAAGACAAGCATAAGGCCACGAAATTGAACATGTCTGAAATAAAAACGGCTTAAAAGCGCATTCGTCAGTGCTGCAAACAAAGTGTGTATGAGTACTGTTGAACAAATGAACATCCAAAGCCTGCGAAAAAGATATATACATTCAGGATGTGTATCATAATGTCCGACAGGCAGAAACACTCAGTTTCAGAGATCTGTCAGTGAGCTGTCAACTTATTTGAGGAGTTTTTTGGGTGTGTTTTGTTTCTTGATCTGCCAGAGGTGGCTGTAGATGGTGATGGCGTCCACACTAGCTGACATGGTCTTAGCGGGGATTTTGCTGAACTGTTTCTTATCCGAGCTGTATTTGTAGAGGTTCTCAATCATTTTGAGTGTGATGGTCTTGGGCCCGATGCCAGCCAGCTTGTTGATCTCCTCCACCTCTGGATAATACGTGTATAGAGAGCGAAACTGGCAGCCAGAGTCTCTGAACAGAATCAGGAAGTTGTTGGCTTCGGTTTTCTCCATTTCCTGGGAAAATGAAAAAAAATGCTTACAAATATAAAATCATTATTATTCCCCTTCAGGATGACAATCTAGACCTCTCTGTACTGCAAGTAAATCAAGAACTATGTATTTAAATAGGACTCATGTAACATCTTCATAATCCACAGTCCCACAATAGAAAAAATTAAATAAAAATTAATAATAAAAAATAAAAATATATTTGTTATGTAGATCAAGACTTTTAATTTGCTACATAAATTACTAATATTTTTTTACAGCAATACTTGTGCAACATTTCTTCCCCTCACCTCCAGGATTTTGTTCTTCTGTCCCTCATTGACGCGGCCGGCGAGGCAGCAGTGAGCCAGTGCGTTCTGGATGATGTGTTTATTTGATTTAGCACTGGGCTCCTTGTACAACTTTGGCCCTAGAGAGGAAGAGACATAAAAATTAGAGGAAGTTATCAACATTTGTGTGCAGACTACTGTTGAGGGTCAAGGTTATGATAAGGGTCAGTCAATTTGATCAGTTTTAAATGTCAAAGTTGAGTGTATTCAGTTTCATCTTACAGTAAATGGCATACTGCTTGTTGGTAGCTGATATAAACACTCTAAAAATGTTTATCTTGCATCACAGGAATCTAAAAACGTAATTATTTATCTTGCATCACAGGAATAAATTGCATTTTAAAAATTTTACAACGGACAACTGTTGTTTTAAACTGTATTGTATTTCACAATATTACAGTTTTAACTGTATTTTTGATCAAATAAAGAGCCTTGATGAGCAAAAAAATACTACCAACCACAAACGTTTTTAATAGTAGTGTAGTACATGAATAAGTCATTAAAGGTGCATGCATAATAATGAGAAAATGTTACATATTTTTAGATGAAATACAGCACGACACACTGCAGGATTCATGTCACCTGTGTATTCTGCGTTAGATGCTGCAGACGATGTTGTTGATTCAAGCTCCCAGTTCTCCCCGTTTCCACTTACAGATGGACACGGTGACAGAAAGCCCTCTGAGGACTCTGGCCTGAAAATACACAATCAGACACACTTAGAATAGCTCTGAAGTACCCATTTTACAGGTGGCCTGTATTGCTGCTGGAAAAAGCAATGTTTCATATAAAATGAAGAGCCCAAAAACTAGTAGTAAGCATAATTCCACACACTGATGTTGAGAAGCTGAAGGCAGTAAAAAAGGAAGCAGAGCGTGGATGAAGGAGAAATTGTAACTCACTGCATTATGTTCTAACCAGGTGCAAGTTTCCACCAACTAATTCAAGTAATTTAAAAAGCCCACAGTAAATGCAAAAATGTTTGCATGACTTAGAAGTAATGGCCAATCAGAAAGTATGTGATGTTTTTATACAGTGATGCAGATAATGATTTTGTTGCAACCAGATGGACTGACAAAAATGTCTTGTAACTTGTCATTTGTCGCTGGACAAAAACTAACATGGAAGTAGTATAATTTATTAATTGCACCTGGTTAGAGGGATAGTCCAACCAAAAATGAAAATTTGGTTATTTACTCACCCTCATTTCATTCCAAACCTGTATGACTTTCTTTCTTCTGTGTAACACAATAGAAGATATGTTCTGGTCTTACTGACTTTCATAGGATTTTTTTGTACATACTATGAAAGCCAAAGGGACCTAAAACCATTTGGTAACCAACAATCTACAAAATACATCATCATGCTCTACAGAAGAAAGTAAGTCATACAGGTTTGGAATGAAAATGTTTCATTTTCGGGTGGACTATCCCTTTAAAGGGGGGGTGAAATGCTCGTTTTCACTCAATATTCTGTTAATCTTGAGTACCTATAGAGTAGTACTGCATCCTTCATAACTCCAAAAAGTCTTTAGTTTTATTATATTTATAAGAGAAAGATAGTCTGTACTGATTTTTCCCGGAAAAACACAACCGGCTGGAGGTGTGACGTGTGGGCGGAGCTAACGAATCACGAGCGCGAGTAGGCTTTTGCGTTGAGAGCGTTTGGAAGCTGTGACAGTACCTTGAGGAAAAAACCATCATCCCAAACAAACAGTGGCTAACAGTCAGATTCAGCGTATATTTATGATCCAGAATCAGATCCAGAGGCTGAAATTTAACCAGAGCAGCATCAGCAACGACTACAGCAGGACATCTCTATGTGGTATGTACTGAAACTGTATATATTTGCTTAGCGGTTTTGGAAAATGACTAAGTTCCACTTTATGTAGTCTTTTTTTTTTTTTTAAGCTGTACATGTGGAAAGTGCAGTTTGATGCCAACATCGCATGTTGTTTACTTGATGTGCTTACGCGCCGATAGCTAAGTTAACAACACAGAGATATTTGAAGCAGTTTTACTCACCGCCTGCGGTTCCAACACACAATCGTGACCCTTTTTCGTTGGGACTGCATTATCCTTAAGAAATAAACGATGTGCAAATCCGGCGTCAAACTGGCCTTGTTTGTAAAGCAAGCATCTTCGAAATGCAGGGAACAAACACAAACACTTGCACAACTCCGTTGATGCTCTGTAAAAATAAACTCCATCCACTGGTCCCTTAATGCTGTTTTTTTTTTTTTGGTAATCTGTGCAGGGTTGTATTGCCCTGACAACCAAAAACACACTTCTTTTGTGACTTTTCGCGACGCTCTCGCTCTGATCAGTGAAAGAATGTCTGTGCTCTCTCTGCTCTGCTATACGGGAGCGCGCGCTCTTCCGGCAGACGTGCCCTTAGGACCTATATAAGGAAATTCTGTTCCATCTAACGTCACACAGAGCCATACTCTGAAAAAACTTTCCGAAACTTGTGACAAACCGGAAGGAGTATTTTTGGAACAGAAATACTCCTTCAAACGTACAACTTAATTTTTGAAACTTTGTCCATGTTGAGCATGGGAATCCAACTCTTTAACAGTGTTAAAAACTCAGTATGCATGAAATAGCATTTCACCCCCCTTTAAGAAAAAAAGGTAAATTGAGTTTCATAATTTTTTTGATAAAAGATGAGCCAATTTCTGTTGTTTTTATGATAAAGTAGCCAACAAGAATAAAACAAAAATACTGTAATACAACAAAACATGAACACAAGGACCGCCACTGATTGTTGTATAACAAATGATTCAGAGATGATAATTATAACAGTTTTCCATTAATATGTTGATGATCCGGTGAACTGATCTGTCGAAGCGAATGAGTTTGTCCAGTGTCCAAGCTGAAATGACATGGGCATGATGCTGACTGCAAACTGACCTTCCCTTTCTCCCTTTAGGGGAGCTCAGAAAGAAACACAGACTGCCAGGAGACAGTCTGCTGCCTCTGAGCAACCAAAGAAAAGACAGAGATACCACAGACAGAGGGTTATGAACAAGACAACAGAGATGTGTGTCAGTACTGATTGATACAAGAGTGTGGCATTCATTATCTCGACAAAAACTCATTATTTTCTGTGTTTTTGAATGATCTTTTACAGAGAAGGTTACAGTGAACAGGACATGGTCTCACCTGGATGTCCTCTTATCTGATTGGACACTCTCAGTGTCTGCCAAATTCAGGGAGGCGAGTGATAAGCTGGACACAGAATATCCACGAGGTCTTGACCCTGAACACACAAATACACATAACTGGCATAGAAAACTCTGATATCATGAGAGCATATTACATGTATTTAAGATAAATATAGTTTTTATATGATTAAAAATATAAACATTTTAATAAAACAGAATGTAGATACATAATGATTAATTTTATATATTTTTTTTATATTTTTAATAATAATAAGTACGTAATAATAATAAAATATAGATTCATATTTATTATTAATACTAATTATGTTTTAATAATCATAATATAAAAATAATTCTAATTCATATTTTAATAACTGATTTATTGTGTAAAAAGAACAAACAAACTGATTTTCCCATCGTACCTGTGGTTGTCCGTGCTGGAGGTTTTGGAGACTCCATGATGTCTCTGTGCATAGATTTGGGGCGTGGCTTCTTCTGCTTGACACTAGGGGGGCGTGGCTTAATAACACTGTCCATGTCATCCATCAGTTTGAGCTGCTTCTTCCTCAAACATTCATTTTTTATATAATCCCGTCTTGACTTCTCATCCTCGTTCTTCTCACGTTCCTCTTCCGCTTTCAATCTGATTGAGGAAGGAATACAAGTATGATGAACAAATTTCCCTAAATTTTCCCTTTGTTTTTGTCTCATAATAGACATGACTTGTATGTGTCACATGACTTGTATTTGTCACATGATTGCTCTGATGTGCCTAATTAACGTGATCACCTGTGTCTATTTAAAGTTAACTTCACCCTATATTGATACTGTGCCTGATGAAGACCTGAAGGTCGAAACGTTGCTTGAGCTTAATTAAATTCCTCTGGAGCAGTAGTTCTCAATGTGCAGACTTCACTTCTTTATTTCAAATTTCCCTAAAACCTTGCTTTTTCAAGTTTAATGGATTTTACAAACCATTTTGGATTAATTTATTAGCATATGACAGTTTATTAGCATACAGCATATTCCAGTGACAAGTACTTTTAATTTGCGTCATCACTGAGAAATCTTCTGGAATGATCTTAACTTAAATGCTTTAAAATATTAAAGCAAATATTGCATTTTATTACTACATATTGTTATACTATTGAGTATAAATGAAAATAATTTGTTCTTAGTTTATATTTTTAATAATAATAATAATATTTATTGTACTGTTTATTTCTATCTTCATGCATTAAATATTTTAATGATCCTCTGCAACTGTTACTGCTCAGTCAAAATTTTCAGTCAAAGTTTGTTCACCTGCTTTAAAAACACTTTTTCTTAAAACCCCTATATCTCTAGCGCACATTGATATCTGGGAGCACAATGTTTTGATTTAGCTACAGTATTTGTGATTATGTGGCTTAGTTTACTGTGATAGGGTAGTTCTCTGTTATTGTGTGATTTTGGTGTTTTTCATACCGTGCTGCTTCTTTCTTTAGTTCCATCTCAGCCTCCTGTTGCTGTTTCTTGATCTGCATCTCTTTTTCCCTCCGTAGCCTTTTTTCCATCAGAGCTGCCTTCTTCTGTGCAATATCCTCCTCTGCGTTCAGGTCATCCTGAGTCACAGCAACACAAACAAACAATCATTTAGTCTGTCACAGTACCTCATGTGCGGCTGGGTGTACGAGAGATCGTCTCTGACAGAACATTGTGTTGTGCTTCATGAATGATAGAAAACACAAACATTGAACTCAAACACTTACTTGAGATGACTTGCACATTAAAATGGGGTTAAAATTACAAAGACACACTGAAGCCTTTGAACAGAGCACCATGCACTGTCACCATTTGTATCAAATACAAAGAATGAAAGCTTTTTTAGAGTTTTTTTTATTAGCCCCTGGCTACTTTTTTCATAATTATAAAAGGATTTAGTTTATTTATAAACACATTTTTTTACACCGTCTCTAAACTGGGGGCCCCAATTTGAAAATCCCTGATTTAGACAACTCTTCTTGACGTGTAAATGATTTCTGCTCTCCAAATTCTTTATACTTCCGGTGTAAATATATGATTCTCACCTTATAGAAGAAGCCACAGCACATCTTCTGGTCTGGTCTAGATTCTAGTCCTGTCTCTGTTTCTTTGCTGCTCTCCAGATCATGTCCATCCAGAGGCTTCAGAACAGAAAGAGGAACCTCGATCAGACTCTTCTTCTCATGCAACTCCTCTTCATTTGTGTGTCCACTGGCTGTTAGTGTCAAATGGTCCATTGTTGGCTGAGACAGAACTTCAGAAGATGTTGGTGCATTCATGAATCGGTTACTCTCTCCAACATCCTGTTTTTCTTCTCTCTGTTTTTCATTCACCTGAGCAGGCGAATTATCAGCTGCATCTTTGGACTCTTTCTCATCATCTCCCATATAGGCAAATGGGCTGGACTGCGCTTCACTCTGCCAAAAACGTCTAAGTCGAGGCAGGCTGTCCACTGACTGCTGAGTGTTGAGCATGCGGCTAAAAGAGGTGACCTTCAGGTCGTTGGGCCTTGGCGTTCGTGGCGTCCTTGCGTGGAAAGACGCAGACTTCCTTTTGATCATAGAGGGCGAACGGTGCGTTGTGCGTGGCGAACCGGTGGACGACAAAATGGGGGAGAGTGACCCCACCGAACCTCGGCCAACTAAGCTGCTGCTGCGCAGCTCACGCATCTGTTTACGTGGCGATGGCTCTGGTGGCGAAATCACCCAACTTTGGTGATCACGCATTTGCATGATGTGTTCCTGCTGCTGTGCCAAGCGCTGCATCTCTGACTGTAGGAAGCTCAGAGACACGTTCAGGCGCTCGATGGATCGCGTATATTCTGCCAGGTCCACCTCCGCGGCTGCTTCCTCTAAGGGCGATTTCGGCGGTGCACCGTCAGGTCGACATCTCTCAAGTGTGGGATCGGAGTCATTCGAAGGCTTTAGAGGTTGCAGGTCACTGGTTTGTTTTTCCCGACCATCTGGGCCTTCACTTTCACCCCCTAGTGGGGACACAACTCCTTTACGCCTGACCACATTGAGGAAGGCGGTCCTGCCCATGCGCTGCCTGTGACGTGTAAAAGCTGCTTCGACTTTCTTCTTGTGTGCCTCAATGGCTCTGCGTTTCTCTTCCAGCTTCATCTTCAACTGCACCATCTCCGACGCCAACAGGTGTGAGGTATCATGAGGAGAGGTGATGTGAGAGGGGCTGTGTGCGTCAGGAGTAATTGAACGAACTGTCCCAGACGCTCCTGGGGTTGTGATGTTCAGGTCGCCGCTCTCCGGCGTGTTACCGCCACTCCCACTGCTGCGGCCATCGCCCTGGCTTAGTTTACGAAACTTCTGTTCGGCAAAGCTGGTCATGCGAACAACAGAACCCAACGAGGAGGCCATGCTAGTGGCCAGGGAGCGCGTTTCCAAAAGGTTTGGACATGGGATGCCGGAAATCTCCGGAAGTGGACAGGAACGAGCTTCGAAGTCCTGGTCCATGTCCGAATAGTCCTTCAGGGATGAATCCTCATCCTGTCCGTCTTGGATGTCTTCGGTACGGACATGGATTCCAGTGTCCATGTCAGTAGAAGTGGAATTTAGGTCTGCTTCATCTGCTCTGGCCTTGAAAAGCGAGTCCTCTGGATCATTTGGATCAGATGCGGAGTTGTGGGAAGATGGGCTGTGCAGGAAAAAAGTGCTGTCTCCAGAAGGGGGCTGCAAGCTGCTGTGTGGTCGCTCAGAGTCATGGATGATCTTCAGGGCTTCTTCTATACTAGGGGTGTTGGGCTGAGGGTCATACGGAGGGCTTGGGTTGTCTGCTGATTCACCATTTGAATACCTGAAACATGGGACATTCATTTTGGTTTTAAGATTTGGAAAACTATTACTTCAATAAATTAAAGCTGTCCACTAAATATAATAAAACAGAAAACATGTGTGAGTTCGAGGTAGTGACATTTGTCCTATTCTTTTTAAATTATGCCGAATGTGCTGAAGTTTCAATTAAATTTAGTGTCATTTACACATTGGACACATTGCATGTATGCAAAATATTGCAGTTTGGACGCTTTCATTGCAAATAACCTGGATTATCAGTGGCTACTGAATTGAGTCTGTACTTGATAATGAGAATACAGCAGAAAGATTAATATTGTCACCTTTTTTACAATTTTGGTATGGATCTAACTAAGGAGTTGTTCAGGTATAGACGGTGTGTGTTGTTGTTTTTATTGTGGCTTTATCATTTTGACAGTGTTCTTCTCTATGCAATTCCATTCATTAATACTTATTTTGTGTTTCAAAAAACACACAGGTTAAATATAACACGAAAGTGGTTAAATAAATACAAAATTTTAATTTTTGAGTGAACTGTAGCTTTAAATGTGCCAAAAGGAAAACAAAGATTTACCCAGTGTAGTTTCCCAGACGGTGTCTGCTGATGTGTCTCTTGGATTCCTCACCATCCTCCTCATGAATTTTGCTGTGGGCGTTCCCATTAACAGGCTGGAAGGAGAGGTTCCTCCGCATGCCTCGGGCCGCGTGGTGAACTTTAAAACCCAAACCTTCAGTGCTTGCCGATCGGCTCAGTCCACGTCCTGAAGATGAACTCATGCTGTCATCAAGTGGAATCTCAAATGATATGCCATGAGCTGAAGACCTGAGGTGAAGACAAACAGTTACTCATCTGCAGCATGTAAAACAGAGTAAGAGAGTCAAATGCATAGAAAGTTTGTGGAGTGCACAAACCGTTTCTCTTTAGGCCATGTCCCCACACATCCATCAACATACGACAAGGAGGACGACCGCCTGATAACTGTTGTGAGAGAAAGAAATACCCATTTACTAACATGAAGCATCAAGTAAGTGTTCACACAACTGTGTTTTACCAGATCTACAGAGCTACAGGATATACAAGTAATATCTTTAATATGTTTGATAAAAGTGTGACTTAATTAATAATTTTTTTGAAGTCTTACCCGAGTTGTCATTTTTAGGTTGTGACCTAAAGGAAGAATATTTTTTTTGGAATATAAATTCAGACTTGCAGAAGCTCATTATTTAAATTCTTTGTAAACCTCAGACTTGCATTGTATTAAAGACAAACCTAGACTGGTCTGGACTGCCTGGTCTGTGGATCAGGTTTTGTTTGGTTATGGGAGCCATTTTATTGGGCTGGGATGGGTCAGATACTACAAAAGAAAAGATAAACACAATTGGTCTTAATAAAATGCATGACATGCACACCAAACATAATCTCACCAGATGAGACAGAAATTACCCTTGGTACTGAGTGTGCGGGGCTGAACAAAAGAGGGTTTCACAACTTCACACCACCAGAATAGCTCTGCCATAAACACAAGGTAGTTACTCTGAAAACACACAAACACACACTAAAATTATTGAGAAGAAAATGATACACAGCAAAGAGTAGTAGAGAAGAGACCTAGATGGAAAACTTTCAGACGGTCTCTCTTCAGAAGGGCCTGACGTGTTTGTAATGTTGCTCTATAACCACAAGATGTCATGTTCTCTTATAAATGGTAAGCAATTCAAAAAGCAAGATAATGGCTACTGTATGTATTGTGCTACTCCGTATATACTGTGTACTGTTTACTGCTATAAAAAAATTGTGAGGCACTAACTTAAAAAATTTGTGAAACAGTATGAAATATTAACCTGGGTATTTTTGCATACAGAAATTCTGCAGACTTCACACAGTATTCGTACTATATACTGTATGAGGATTAGTATGGATGGTCATGTGATCTGAACGTGGTGGCAGTGAAGTCTAGATTCTGTCAACATAACATTCTGTTGTGATCGAACACACAAACACAAGTTAAAGCTATTTAAACGCCATAACTGTGCAAAATACACTGACTTTCCTCAGTGAATAACGTAATATAGTGTGTTAAATGAAAACAACTGCACAGCAACCATAAAAACGGTCTCTTTCAGTGCATAAAAGGGTGTTCTGACTCAACAAGAGCAACAAAGCAGCCGGGGCAGGCTGACACAAACAGAACAGACCCAGCACTCTCTGCTGATTTATTCAGTCCCGACACCTTATTTCACCACAGTTAGCGGCTGTTAGCCTCATGAATGAGGCCTCATTTAGTGAAAAACACACCACTTAAACCCTAAATGACCAGAGAATTCAGATGCACCTTTGTTTTACTCAAGTACATGTGAAGCAGCTGACAGGTATTTTAACCTGGTTTACATAATCGACCACAGACTTGTCTGACATAATGGTAAATACACGACTGCCTGTTTGGAAAATGTCACAAAAACAAAATAGGTTATGATGATGGCTGTGTGAGGTAATGGCTGCACATGGACTGTGTTTATCTAGACACATAACTGTCTGAGGCGATCCACTAGGCAGCGCTCTCAAATACAGTGCACACAAATGATGACTCAGTCTTCCCAAACCGTCAGATTTAAAACACGCACTGGTCGGCTTTCCTTTCCTGCATCAGCCCTGATGAAATTCCCTGTAATACTCCAGTGGTCACTTACTCATCAACTACATTCAGTGGAAAATCACCACAAAAAGTGCTCCGGATCTGTATCCTAGAAACCATAAAAAGTTTGCAACACTGAACCAAATGGGAAATACACATCCTATTCATTGTGTTGAAACATCTGAGAAAACTAAATACTAAATCATACCAGGAAGAAAAAATATATATATTACACACCATTGTATTCCATAATAAAATCAGCACATCAGATTTCTGAAGAAAATCAGAGCAGTGATTGCCAAAAGACAATCATTATCAAAACATGTCAGGATGAGCAATCAAAATAAAAAAAAAATCAATCAATCTTTCAGTAAAATGGTATCGGAAAAGACTTTTAATGTACGTTTATTTGTTTACAAAAAATAACTTTTCTTCTCTGCATTTCTTATCTTCTCTATCTTGCTTCCTAATCAAGTTGGCAAATAAACCTGGCATTGTACGTATATCGCAAATATTGTTGGCTCCTCAACAAATTGCTTTTGTGACTCTTGTCATTTCGGATAAATTATCTGCCAAATGCATAAACATATTATGCAGTAAAGAGAAGAAAACTACATGAATGTCAGGCTTTACCTTGATGGTGCTGGAGGCATACAGCATATCCTCCAGGGTGAAGTGACAGCAGTTGTTGAGGTTTTCTCTGCAGAACTCCTGGATCAGCTGGAGATTGTACAGACTGTCAGCCAATGACATTGTTTCTTTGACACAGATGTCTAGATGGGGAGGAAGCAAACAACATTACAGCCAATGAGGTTATGAACAGATCTGAGGGGGAGGAGACAGACCTCAAGTAGAAGCCAGTGAAGTTTCATAGAAGTCTGTGAGGGGCGGGAACAGAATGTGTGATGTAACGAGCAGAATCCTCAGAGTCACGGGGGAGAGACGTGTTTATGTTTGAATAACTGCTCCTCTGTTCTCTCTCAAACTTCCATTCACGCACTCCTACTCGCTCCTATTCCTTTCGCTCATTTCTTCTTCCACCCTCCATTTAACTCTTATTATTATTGTGAAGAAATTATGACTTTTATATAGCAAGGATGCATTACAAGGATCAAAAGTGACAAAGAAATTTGTGTTGTCATCAAGTGGCTTAAGTAGCACCATTAATTGTCTTTCAAATCAAGTTTAACGTCAAAGAAACCCTGCTATTATATCATTAAGTCAAATTTAAAATGAGGTAGAGACTTAAAATAAATATCTGAATGTTATGTTCTTGACTTAAGAGACTTCAGAGAGAGTTTTTCTGATGCTGTTTGTGTGTGAATGTCTGTTATCTATGGGGGCAGACTAGGGGCAGAGTATTTGGTTGAGAGTTTATCTGTACAGGCCTCTGTTGGAAGGCTGTGCTACAGTATCTCCACTACAACTCTCAATGAAACAAAAATAAGGCAGTAGGGATACACTCTTTCTGACTAAAGTATATTTATATAAGCAGTTTTGTTGGTCACTTCCCCAGACAATGTAAATGGTTTGTTCATTTTCGGAACACAACTTCAGATATTTTTCATGAAATCCGAGGGCTTTCTGACTGCATGGAGAGCGAGGGAACTACCATGTTCAAGCCCCAGCAACGTAGTGAGGACATCATTAAAATATCCATGTGACATCAGTGGTTCAACCTTAATTTTATGAAGCTACAAGAAAAATATTTGTGCACAAAGAAAACAAAAATAACAACTTTATTCAACAATTTCTTCTCACATACATGCATGCTTGTGGTGCTGCTGACACAGGAGCCACCGTCCTGACATAGAACAGGAATGTGCTGCGCCTTGTTTTCAAGAAGAGTAGTAATGAATGTGTGGTGAAGACTGACAAACAAGAGAAGAAATTGTTGAATAAATTCTTTTTTTCTTCTTCTTTGAACTACTGATGTCACATGGAATATTTTAACAATGCCCTTACTACCTTTCTGGGCCTTGAACGTGGTAGTTGCATTGCTGTCTATGCAGGGTCAAAAAGCTCTCGGATTTCATAAAAAATATCTTAATTAAGGGTTTGGAATGACACGAGGGTGAGTAATTAATGACCCTTTTTGGGTGAACTATCCATTTAAGTCTAGTTTGAAACTACACAAGAATTCCACTTTATCAGATTAAGTACAAGTGGAGAAAATCACTACTAATTGTGCTCTTGAATTTCAGAAAGGTGTTCTAGCAGTCCTACCTTAGTTACTCATGCGGTAGGACAAATTTTAGTCCAACTCATGACATTTCCCAGTCCTTTTTATGTCCTCCATAATTGACTTCAGAACCACTCAATGTGCAGTGACATCATGTCATCACAATAAATTGTGAAAAGCATTCACAATATAATGTTATAAGGCTGAACGTTGGAAGGAGAAACAGATCCATATTTCTCAGTGTTTCCTGCATAAGTACCTTCCAGTGGCACAGCATCAGGACAGTAGAAGTGCAGCAGTGCAGCCAGTGAGCAGCCGTCTGTGTTGTCCTTCAAGAGATTGTCCACCAGGGGGAGACAAATAACCTGCCGTGCTTTATAGTCCTCTCTCCTGTACCGTCCCTGTGGATTACACACACATAATGGTTGCCATAAGAAGAAGCAAGAAACAGACCCAGTTAAAGACAGAGTCAGTTAAGGGACACACACAGAGAAAAATTACTTCATCATATAGTGACAGGGCTGATGTAAAGTTACGGAACTGCTACAGTTACAACTGCATGCAAGAGGATGCAAAGAATGTGAGATCACCACAGAAATCTGATATCTTCTTCATATTCGATCTGTATAAGGAAACTTAAAGGGTTAGTTCACCCAAAAATTCAAACTAGCCCATAAATTACTCACCATCAAGGCATCCTAGGTGTATATAACTTTGTTCTTTCAGATGGAGTTATATTAAAAATATTTTATGTTTAATGGCACTCAGCGGGTGTCGCAGTGCATCAGCCCAAAAGAAGTAAAATAAAAAGTGCACATCCATAATAAAAAGTGTCTCACACGGCTCCGGGGGGTGAACAAAGTCTGTACATCTCTACGTAGTGTCTCTCAAACTTAGCATTTCATCTCTAGCTTATAAAATCTTCACTTCATTGATATTTGTGTTTGGATTAATGGATTTTATGGTTTTTAGGTATGTTCAAGTTTGTTGTGGCTTGAGAGGGGCAAAGTTACAAAGGCAGTTACACAATAAAATTGGCCTGCAGACTTGTGAATATTTCATAAGAACTGTACATGTTAATATGGAAGTATTCCTCAATACAGTACATTCATTGTGACTGTTTTTCCATGCCAAATAGAGTAAGAACAAGCTGCAAAACAGATTCCAGCACTACATGAATGACAGAAGACTGTGTAAATACTGCTGAAGTCTTCGTTCATTTTGAATGTTTCCAAAATAACTTCATATTTATATTGTCATTTCTTTAAATTATAATTTCTATAAATATATTTTAAATATAGTGCATTCATTAATAATTTAAATATTTGTACAAAGTATTTGACAAACAATGCAAATTAAATATTAAGTGCTACATTGGTATCCAGTATAGGATCTTTTAACTGTTTTTATTCTCACGCTATTTTCAAATGTCTTCATTAAAGCTTTATCTGTGGATTGACTTTGGTAGATTGTCCCAAACATCTGCAAGGCAATTTATGATTCAGCAGCACAATAAGTATATTTCTAACTTCAAAGGAAAGAAAAGTATAGTTTGTATGAGCCCATGCCATGCTGTAATCAATCACTTATTTAATATTCAACGCATGTCAACATAAGTAAAAAAAAGCTGTTCCAGAGTTTATTTTTTAATGATTGTCTCCTCACCTTTTGAACAGGGCAGGGTTCTCCTATATCTCGAACTCTTTGTTCTTGGGCCAAAAGGTCTCTAAGATGTTCATTTACCTGCATTGGAAAATGAACATGTAAAATAATCATGTAGCCTACAAAGGGACACACAAGCACAAATAAACACAGATTAATTTAGAAGATTTTTCTGTGCATTTTCCCCGTAGTGTAGTGTCATTGATCTTTGAAACTAAGAAGTACTGTGTGTGGATTTAACTCTAATATGTCTTTACTTGTCTTGTCAGCTGGATGCTTGGTAAAACATGATAAGAAAAAAAAACAGGGATGGGCAGAGCTTTAGAGAGTGTTTTCTTACTCTATAAGAGGTAAGATAAACAACAGAACATGAAGAGTTTACTTGAAAAAACAGATAACTTCATGATCAAAAATCATGTTTATGTTATCATTTATTTATTGTGCTGTATTGTGTTAGTTAGCTTTCCCAAACACAGTACACGGAGGCCAGGCTAGACACAACAGTGGAAAAAAAAGACGGCATGTCAACAGATCAAACACAAATATCTAAAAATGCCCAAAATATCAAAAGAAAAAAAAATCACATAAAAAAAGAAAATACAGAACTTAAAAGTGCTAATTCCATGGAAAAATTTATAAAGTTGGGAAAAGATTCAAAGGATAAGACCTCCAAAAGAAGAGCCCCGACCAAACTGAAACTGGGCCAGAACAAGCAAAATGCTTAGAGACTTCTTCCATCTGCTGAGGGAAGTTCAGTGATTCTTCAAAAGAAAGAGGAGGATCTTATGACATCGCTTGATATCTTGTGTGAAAATGAATGTGAAAACTAATATTATGAGAGCTCTGCAGAATTTAAAGTGTTCAGAATTAATACATAGTCTGAGTTCAATAAAGGAGGCAAAGTGAAATGGTGGAACTTCTATTTCGCAGAACCACTTGCGAGAAGAAGTTGCCCAACACGTTGCTCATCTAAGTCCTGCTTTTAGTGGAGGACTCAGAGGAAACGGAAAACATAAGTATTCATTGAGGACCATCACAGGAGAAGCAGGTGCAAGTGTCATCATCTTAAATTTTATTGTATTAAATTGTATATTTTTCACTACAACAGGGGGGCCCGGAAGACACAAAAGAACAAGACATTTTGGGTAATCTGAAAAAATCCATTAAGAAAAAAAATTACATTCTGAAATTCACTAAAACTGACATGTAGGCAACTAACGTATTATAATGTGAGTTGTAGGGATCTCACCTTGTTGATCCATGTTGTCACGGCCTCTTCAGCATCATAAGGGAAGTCTTCCTCAGGAGGGAAAGGGGTAAACTTCTGTATGCAGGTCAGCACTCTCTCCACACTGACCATTTCAACTGTGTACGCCATCATCAGAGTGTCAATCAGTGCCAGGTGAGAAGTCTAAATTGACAAAAAACATAATTGATTGTTATTGATAAAAGCATTGATTCTTCCTAGCAATTCTCAATACAAAATAACTGTTAATAAAAGGGACCTAATTTACAAGAGGGACAAATAACATTAATATGTTGTGCAATTTTATGTAAATGTACACTGAGAAAAGCAGTGTTTCAGTTTTTTCATACATTAAATATATTTTTTAAGTTGTTGTTAGAGGTCAAAAACAACGTGTCTGTCTGCGCATGAAACATACATGCAACTTCTTAAGCAGACATTGCTACATTTTCCAAGTATTGATTTTAGACTGGGAGGAAATTCTGAGTAAATATCTGTAACTAAATTGGACATCACTTACTATTGTTCAGTTACAATTAATATTACTGTGACTGCTGTTCTTGAAAATAGAGCTCAAGAACAGAGCATTACAGAAAGGCCTACAGGATAGCGGAGGAAATATCATCTGAGTCAACTGAGGCTGATGGTAGTGGTAGTGAGAAAGAATGGCAGCCAGAAAAAAAAAAGGATTGCACTGTAGCTATCCTTTGAAACTACACTACAGAAGAGTGAAACAGAGTATTCCTCAATTGCGTTTGCAATAATTGTTGTAACATACATTTTTTGTATATATTTTATAGCTTTCACATGATATATCTTTTTATTATTATTTTATTATATCATTTTATATAATCTGCATAAGAGCCTTAAAGAACACTAAAACTAAAGAAGGAAAAAAACAGGATTTCTTTTGAGTGCTTTCAGCCATGCTAAGTTTAGCCCCATCCTGGATCTTAAAATCTTACATTAATGAGAGTTCATTAATTCCCCTTAAATTAAACTGCCTAAATATCCCTAGAAATACAGCAAAAAGTTAACAAAAAATGCCCACTCCAAACAAATCTTAATCTGAAGGAGATTCTTTAATTATACGCCTTACACATTCTTATTTAAACAATACATTTTCATAAGACATTTCCAGCATGTTACACAAAGCTGAAACAAAATACCAATACAAACTTGATACAAAATGCTGATGCCTGTTAAAAACTCTAGAGTTATCTTAAGGGCTATGAATGGAAAAGCAGACATGGTACAACCACTTCTGGTCTCCAGGCAGCTCCTGTGGAAGTGGCGTCCTGGAGGAATGCCTGATCAGAACTACATATTGTGCTCTCCTTAAAGGTACAGTTTGAGTCTCATGGTAGTGTGCCATGAGAGGGCGCACTAAACAATAACAATCACGTGGTTTGATGACGCTAAGGAGGAGCATGGAATGATGGGATTTGTTGTCTTCTACCTAACCGCTGACCGCCATCAATCAGATGGAAAGATAAATCATGGATTTAACAGATGAGGTAGCCTAAAGTTTTGTAAATGTTGTGTTTGATGTCATAATTTTAATACGCGAGTTCAACGATTTGCATGAGTAGATTACATACAAAGTCAATGCCAAGACGCATTAAGACTATGGATGAGATGCTCCTTGCGCGGGTCTAGAGACGCGATGCCCTGTGTTTGGAGTGTATGCCCCATAATACTAATCTTGTTGATCCTTATAATAGCATACGTTTTCTTTAAAGATACGAATCAAAACAACTCACCTGTCGATTAAAACACAAGTGAGATAGGCATCTCTTTCTATGTTTACGGGAGCTGTCCTTGTCGACAGAACCAGCGACAGATGGTAAAGTGTAATTATGTTCCATAAATAAGTAACACAATCCACCATAAAACGTGCAAGAAGTAAATAAGGTACTGCTTGAAGCAAGCTAGTGGTTTGCTGGACGCTAGACACTACTTCCGCATTTGTCCACACACTGTGGTCATGTGGTTCCTACGTCAGTAAAGGCGGTAGCAAAGGGTAACTCATGTCATTAACATATGACTGCACTGCCCCGTGTCACTGTTTAGAATGGGAATTTTCTCACGATTGACAAGTAGTTGAAAACATTACAGATATTGTTAGTAATCAGCTGGACAAAATATATAACACTAGCATAGTGGTTTTTGGATATTTTACTGCAAATAACTTACAAATTGTACCTTTAAGCCCATTTACCAGTATAAAATGCTTAATTACTATAGCAGCCATGGATAATGAAACAGTGGTAAACCATTACTTGTGTATTTGTAGAGTTTCTTAGTCCCAAGTAATTGTACTTTTCCATGTGAAATTATGTTATTCTATTATCTGTTACATATTTAACTTTGAAACAACATCAAGCAAGTGCCTAAACGTGTAAATCTGTAGGCTGTGACTGGCCTTAAATCTCTTTGACCTGCTTTAACATTCTGATTAAAATTTTAAAAAGGACATGTAACTTAATCAAGCAATCCTTAAGCCACTAAAATGGACAAATAACAGTTTAATCCAGGGAGATCAGCAAGTCTTGGCATTTCACCATCCATGAATAACGAAGAAAATACTTATATAAGATTCACATCCACATGCTGTATAAAATACATTTAAGAAGAAACACAGATGTGGCTATCCAGCAAGTGCTCATATTTTGCCTAAAAGATAAAATATTAACAAATTCAATATGCAAAACTAAAGCTCTTTATGAATACTAACAGATGACAAGCGTTTATGTTTTTACTCTTTAATCCGTCTGGGTGATATCTTAAGTCCAAGAAGCTTACCAAGCATTTATTGTAAGCATTCAAAAATCTTTCTTTGGACTCCACCCAAACATTAAGCATGTCCAAATGAGTGCTGCCACGCAGTTTCTGTATATGTTGATATTTTTTTCATCTCCATGGTTTAGGTGTTCTCAGCGCTGTCAAAAACAGCTGAATATATTTTTTTCAGGTTTCTTTGATGAATAGAAAGGTCAGAAGATCAGCATTTATCTGAAATATAAATATTTTGTAACATTATAAATGTCTTTGTCAATTTTAAGCATCCTTGCTAAATAGAAGTATTAATTTCTACAATAACCCCAATAAAATATATGTATATATTGACTCCAAGCTTTTGAATGGTAATGCGTATAATGTTACAAAAGCTTTTTATTTCAGATAAATTCTGATCTCTGGCTCTATATTCATCAAAGAATCCTGAAAAATTTTTACTCAACTGTTTTAAATATTGATAGTAATAATAATAATAATAATAATAATAAATGTTTCTTGAGCAGCAAGCAAATCAGCATATTAGAATGATTTCTAAAGGATCATGTGACACTAAAGACTGGAGAAAATTCAGCTTTGATCACAAGAATAAATTACATTTTAAAAATATATTCAAATAGAAAGCAGTTATTTTAAATCGTACAAATATTGCACAATATTACTGCTTTTGCTGTATTTTGAAACAAATAAATGCAGGCTTGGTGAGCAGAAGAGACTTCTTTAAAAAAAAAAAAAACATAAAAAATCTTAAAAATCTTAACGTTACCATTCAAAAACTTTTGACTGTACAGTAGTTTCTCTTAAAATACCTTACTGGGTTATGATAATCAAAACAGTCCTGAGCTAGATTACGCTTTGATCTCTGCAAACCAAACTATCACATTAATCAAATATTTACTAATAATGTTTAATACCGTAAAGCTGCTTGATATAAGTTATTGCATAAAATACTATAGACATGTTGTGAATGCTTTACTGAGCTCATGCACACATTCACATTGGTGTAATAAGATGCATTTTTAACTGCTGCTTTCACACTGCTGTGATTTTTTGTTGTTGTTGTTTATTTCATTATTGAGAGGAAAGCGCGCGTCATATATTTTCATATCCAAACGCTATTCGGTTTGGCTCGCGTGCGTTTCTCTGAAGCATCGATCATGTCGACTAATCGTTTCAGCCCTTTTACTCAGACAGTGAGTGAATCATTTAAAGCTGTTACTGAGTTCATAATTGACTACCTCACTGAACCATCCTTAACTGTCCTAATACAAATATTTCCCGAAATGTTTTAGGTTAGCGTTTCCTGTAGCAATGGTATATGTAATATCACACTATTGCTCTTAAAGACAATATTTTAAAGATAACATTTTAAAGTAAATAACACATGCATAACTCCTGCAATAAAATGAATGTTTATTTTATATACTTACTTAATATTAAATAATTAATTGGAAAATATATATCAATATGCAAAATAAAATAATTTAAACTTAAATCTGTAAAATACTGTAAAAATAAGTCTTGATTTTGTAATCCTACTTTTTTCACAAATAAAGAAAAGAACAAGAAAAACACTATAACCAACAGTGAACTCAGTATAAATACGACATGAATAAGACATAACGCCTGACTGGATAGCACAGCATAGTTTAAATCTCTTTGGACAGCTTTAGTGTTTAAATGGGTCAAATTTACTTACTAAAATGTCTGTACCCAAACACATGGACGGTGCATCACACAGAGTACACATGTTTGGTGAATTCAATATTTATGAAATGTTCAAAGATTTGTTTAAATGATATTGATGTGTATATGATGAATGCTTACAATATATGAGAAAATTTGTCTATTAATAAGACAGAACTTTTAAACAAAGACAGTGAACTGAAATGCATTGTTACATTAATATATTTACTTCTTTTTCATATGATACTCTGTACAGAAAACTAGCAAATGCATAAAAATCCATTTTAGGGTTAACACCCAGATTTACACAATGTTATTACGGCCTGCTGGAGTGTCCATGAACTCTGCTAGAGGGATCTCTATCCCTTAACTTTGCCACCGAAAACCAGACTACATTTGCCATAACCCCTGCTTAGGAACTAATTTACAGTCACACCCCGATTCTAATCAGGTGGACTATAAAAGACACACTCATATACACACACTCATCGCTGAGTATTGCTAGCTTGTAGCGTTTCCAAGCTCCTGTGTTTCTTAGTTTTTGCCCTGCCTGTGTTTTATCCCTGGACTGTGTATCTAGTTTTTGATTGTTTGTTGCTTTGACCATTGCCTGTTTTGTGGATTACTCTTTTGTCTCACCCTGGATTGTACCTGTTTGCTGGTGTCTGACCCTGCTTGTTTTGACCTAATTTTGAATGTAGCATTTGGATCCTCAACTTCGTTGTCACACACTCCACGTTATACACACATTTCTGCATTTTTATATTAGAAACAAATACAAACACCCAGAGTCTGGAGTTCAACCTCAA
The DNA here is from genome assembly GCF_023724105.1 of Carassius gibelio. Classification (NCBI taxonomy): domain Eukaryota; kingdom Metazoa; phylum Chordata; class Actinopteri; order Cypriniformes; family Cyprinidae; genus Carassius; species Carassius gibelio. The sequence goes on along the minus strand of NC_068372.1, from coordinate 26,070,379 downwards.
ACAGTGCTGTTTAGAGATAGCAGATGATTACAAGGCCCTGTCAGGCTGAATTTATCTTATGAGTTTGCCTCTATATTGCAGGCTGTTTATCAAACCACAGAGACTTTCAAATCACTTTCTGTAAAGAAGCACCAAACAAGGCTTCAGTAAATCTAACACTGAATTTTCATACTGTAGCAGTACGTTATAAAAATAGATTTTCACATTTCTCTGTCATATACTTTCAGCTGTTAAAAAAAAAAAAACACTGGCATATTAACGGTTGGTCTAAATGTAAAGCAAAGGTCCAAAGAGGTGCTCATGAACCTGACCTGGGACAGTGTGTCTGAACAGGAATTGCTTTCATATCATCAAAGGTGAGAGCGGCAGGTCTGGAACTGCTTCTGAGAGCTCAGGTATCCTTTACAACACAATGTGTTGATGTATGCAGTGCCATTTTCAGAGGGTTCATGCTTCGCTATGCAAACATGCTTTTCTTCTCTCTTCCTCTCTTTGCATAAAGACCTGTTGTGCTTTTCCTCTATCCTACTAACCGAGTGACTAATGGGTGGAGCGCTGCCAGCCAAAGAAGGTGAAGAGCATGAGATAAAGACTGAAAAACAGAGTACTTCTAGGAACTATACTGTAAAAAGTTTTCATTCTGTTCATCTGCTCTTGACTTTCAGTCTCACGTACAGTACAGAACATTACAATTAGAGGTCGACCGATAGTGGATTTTACAGATACCGATAGCTAGGTTGAAAAAAAAAAAAAAACTATTTTGAATTACTTTGTAAATAAATAGAAATATTAATATTAAATGTTAACTTTATATTGATAATTAAAGCTAGCTCATAGTTCTTAAATTAATGTTAACAGAAGCAACTTAAAAATTTCAAAATGTATTAGCAAATTTTTTAATTAGACAGAAGTTTTTAAATATCTACACAAAGGCCACATTGAAATTACATACATATGGATATTGTATGCACACTCTCAAACTTTATTTGCTTTTATTTTAGAACACTTGATGATTATTTAATCAAAATACCAAAATATTGCAGTCACACACACAGAAAAAATACTCATCGCGTGTCTGGGACAACACACTTGACATGAACTCTAATTTCAACTACTGTATCACACGCTCACATACATACATTACAGGAATTCTAATATATTCAACAGTGTCCAAGAGATGTTATTTAAAACAGATAGATTTAATTTTGTATTAAATATATGTATTGCTTCAGATTTAAAACTGAATAAAAATATTTCAAAATCGTTTTAATATTTAGCCCTGGAAATAAACAAAAAGTTTTAGGATTTTGAAAAAAAAGATGAAACAAATACAAATCATGACATGAAATTAAGAAAAAATATTTTATATTCTGCATTATTTCTAGGTGAAATATCAACAAACGGTAATATCACAAACGGTAAGATGTTACTCCATTAAAGGACAAGACACTGTTTGGCTCATCTCAAATCATGATCATCAGGTTTCACACAAACTTACAGAGTTCATGCAGCTTGAATGCTGCCTTATATTAGCAAAACAGGAACAAACTAAATACTAAGACATTCTGTAATGTTAATTATTGCAATTCTATTTATATATTTATAATATAAACTAAAAAGCACAATGTTGGATTAAACTAGAAAATTATACAAAATAAAAGCATTTTCATTACATCAGACCCTCACTGTATACAAGCAGTTTAAACCACTACATTTAGTGTTTAACCTTCGGAGTGACAGTGTATGTGCAGTCAACACTTTTCTCCCAAATATGCTGATTAAAGTGAATTTCATCAATGCAGTTTCGCAGGAGTGCAGACCCCTCCTCTCCAACTCACACACACCTCGACACACTGCCGCAGTGCTAATCGCCATGCCAACAGACACACCCACCCATGTGCACATAATGTGTGCACTCGTACAGAGACAGGAGACTAAGCTGTGTTTTTGGACACAGTGGGTTTACCTATGGTTGAGTTTTGCAGACCGACGAAGGTCACATTCTTTTTTCTAAATCTCATGTCACATGTGCTCTTCTTATCCAAATAACCTTGCCAATCATAAACACACACACACACACACACACACTGTGGCTGATCCAAAGACAAATCTGATAGCATACCGAAATGTGTTTTCATTTTAGAGCTTACTGTACATAGGGTGAGTCTGTAACAGTGAGAGCTGCGGATGTGTGTGTGTTAGTGTCTTAATGTGCATGTTGTTTCTGTGTTAAATCAGATGGTCTAGACTGAGCACTCTGGTTTCGGAGAGGTAAAAGCACCAAAATTGAACACCGAAAGGATACTGACTGTTACTGCAGAGATGGTGAGAGCGTGAGAGAGAGGGAGTACTGCAATGCAGACATCAGCAGTACCTAATATGGCAGTGTTCAGACCTGCACCTTATCCACCCTACACTTTACACCCTACAACACCCTTAAATGAAGTGCACTGCAGCTTACACACAGTCACCAAAAACAGCAGTTTGCATTACCAGTTCAGTACCAGCAGATTCATGTTATCACTGCCCTAACTTCTGAGAGTAACACAAAGGAAAACCTAACAATTACAGCCACACCAAAATAATTTTTACTTTCTTTTGCTAGTTTTATGAAAATCACTATAAAGGCATTACAGCAGACTTATGAAAGCTTAGGGTAAGGATACACTAACATTAAAATTCTCAATGATAACACTAAGCTGATTAATATGCCAGGTATTACATATATATTATGTTTTGTAGTGGTCGAGCGATATATTGTCGTGGCCAATATATCATCCGATTTTTTAAATATCGGCATCTGCAGATACAGTTTTCTGCTTGGCCGATATGTTCGAGGCGGGACTTTTATTTTGACGGCGCTGAGAAAGGCAGCGCCTGAGCGCATACAGCTCACATTCTCCCTGTTGTTCTCTGTCGTCATTAACAGTTCTAATACAGATAGAAGTCTGTCTAATAATTAGTAGCAGAAATTATGATTCTTTCAAGAGATTCGTACATTTTCAGTACGTTCACCAAAAAAAATCGTTCACTGATTCGTTCAGTAATCATTTCTTCGTATTACACAAAATATGCCAGCAAGTGGCAGAAAAGAGTGTATTCTGTGTTATATCTTAAGTCAACGAACGCATTCACTTGTTACAAAAACTGATCTGGCTTTATTCAAATATGTGCATAATGGCTTTCAATATATAAAAAGTCTAATTAAAGTTGTTCAGATGAACAAAGCAAGAGGTTTTCTTGCCTAATTAGCATTTTAATTGTTTGGTCCGACAGTTTGTATATTATATATTCACATTCATAAATCAGGGATTAATGACAGAATGAATGAAGTTTGAAGTTTTGAAGTTTTTAAATATCTACACAAAGGCCACATTGAAATTACATACATATGGATATTGTATGCACACTCTCAAACTTTATTTGCTTTTATTTTAGAACACTTGATGATTATTTAATCAAAATACCAAAATATTGCAGTCACACACACAGAAAAAATACTCATCGCGTGTCTGGGACAACACACTTGACATGAACTCTAATTTCAACTACTGTATCACACGCTCACATACATACATTACAGGAATTCTAATATATTCAACAGTGTCCAAGAGATGTTATTTAAAACAGATAGATTTAATTTTGTATTAAATATATGTAAAAATATGTATGTATTGCTTCAGATTTAAAACTGAATAAAAATATTTCAAAATCATTTTAATATTTAGCCCTGGAAATAAACTAAAAGTTTTAGGATTTTGAAAAAAAGATGAAACAAATACAAATCATGACATGAAATTAAGAAAAAATATTTTATTCTGCACTATTTCTAGGTGAAATATCAGGGATTAAATTAATTAATTAAAATGAATAAATAATTTAAATACATTTTCATAATAAATTATAATATTAAAATTCTATACTATTTTGTCTAAATAATTAATAATAATTAATAATTACATAATCCAAAATAAAAAGCTAAAAACAAAAAAACAATAATTTTAAATTAAGTAAATTAATAAATAAAACATTATAATGCACAGTACAAAAAATTAATATTCATTTTGAGGTTTGCGAAATATTATCTTTAACAATGTTAATAAATTATATTAGGTAATCTAAACAAAAAATTAAGACATAAATATAAGTATTGTAATTTTATGTTCTTCCTAAATGTTTGACTTTTTATTTTACAGTGAAATGTTACAATAGTAATGTTTCTTATTTTACTTAATATTTTACTGAATAATGACAATAATATTAAAAGAATAATAAAAAGTATTATTATTTTTTTATTAACTCAAAACTTTTGGCCAAATTGCAGCCCTACAAAGAAGCATTTTTTACTTTTTTAAAATCACAATTTTTATCAGGAAAAAAAAAAAATTCACCAAATTGCACAGCCCCAGTCTCCATGCATTGTGCATTTCTACTAAGCACACATTACAGTACTATGAAGGCACTGCAACATTCTTTTGAAATCATTTGCAGGGTCACATCACCATTAAAATAAACACTTGCACTCTACATCTAAATATATGTCAGCAACAGAAAAAAATGAAGATGTAGTGCCAAATCACTTGCCATCTGTATGGGGGTCTTGCAGAGGTCTCTCTCAGTCACAAGTCTCTCCTGGTCAGTGACGTAGAGGCCCTTCTGAGCGAGGGCCTGGATGATGGCGTTGTGCCCCAGCAGAGGTCTAGCCGCGTCGCTCCTGAGGATCAGACTCCCAGCACGGCAATACAACTCAGCAGAAAGCAGCAGAGACACAACAGGGGGCTTCACATGCTCCTGATCATACTGGTCTCGGTAGAATGGATCCTCCAACTCCACAGGCACACAGTCTAAAGAGAAAGAGAGAGATTGTGATTGATTACACAAAAGTGTCCAAGAATTTGGAGGATAATGTGAAAAAGTGTTTATTCAGGTGGTTACGTGAAGTGGGTAAATCATTTTGTCAAAAAAAGAAAAAAAAGAAAACAAGTACTATTCATTTCTTTAGGTGAAAAGAATAATCTTTTAATGTGCCTTTAAATCTGATTTAGAATCAATGATTGGAAAACAAGTGGAACCTGAAAAGAGAGACACAATGTTTTCAGTCTAATCCCATTGTGCCTCCCGCTTAATCCGATTTACTGAAGATCTTCAGAATAGCACCATAGACTCAAACACACACAAACAGACAGGTACAGGCATGCATGATTTGAGTCACACACATACAGACTGCAATCATTGAGGAGCAAGCAAATACAATTATACACACGTGTAAACACCCAGGTATAGGCCTGCAAAAACTGAGTCACGAGCACTTGCCTAAAAGACAAAGCAGTCATGATGCACACAAACAGAAAATAACAGCTTTAGGATGACAACATCTGCAGATCAAAAATTCTGCTGTTTCTGACGCTGAGCTGCGACTGAAGATGTCTGAGTTTAGAAGAAGCAGGAAATTCCTGGCACCCCATAATGCTTCAGTGTTTGAGTCAGACAACAGGTGATGTAGATTCCTGCTCTTCCCGGGTCATTTCCTTTCACTATGTCTTTGTGTGTATGTTTTTCAGCAGCAGGAAATATGTGTCTTAAAGGTGCAGTGCAATTCCTGCTTAAAAATAAGACATAAAAAATAAAAATAGGTAAGAATTTTTTTATTTTAAGAAAAATAATTATATACAAATTAATAATTCAACATTAAAAATAAAAAATACAGAAAAAATATATATATTAAAGTAAATGTTATTATTTTTAAACATTTTTTTATTCAACTTGAACAAGTTTAAACTAATACAATTAAATAAATAAATTAGAGGGGGGAAAAAATGTGTTTGTTGCATGATTAGTTGACCATCATTATCAATTTGTATTAAACACGTATTTCCAGCATTAACTTATAACTTCTGTCGATGGTTTTTTTGTGTATTTTAAATATTTAAAAACTCTTTAAAAAAATTCCTCCAAATCTTTACAAAAAGCTGCTGCGTCAATGGAAACCCTTTTCCCCGCAGGCTCCGCCAGTTCAGAGCCAAAAGCAAAAACACACACACATTTGCTTCTGTAAAGCTCACAGTTTTTCCTGAACATGCTGCCTGGTTATGGAAAGTTTTTTCCCCCCACGTTTCATCCCAGCTAGATGGGGGACAGAGGCAGGAAGCGGCTCTCGAAGGCACGACAAACACAGGGAGGAAGTGAGGGGTCAGAGAGAGAAAAGCCTGAGGCAGCGAGTCACCACAGCTCACAAAAGCCTTTCAAAAGTTCAAATCTGCCTTTTTGTGAGTTAAAATGTTACAGTAAGGAAACATAACTCAGTTCCTTTATGAAATTATTATCTTAAGGTCAATTAGGTCATGTGTTTTCTAAATAATCCTACATTCTATAGATTTTTAAAGATGTTCTTGACATATAATCATTCCAAGTATAATGACATTGACCAAATTGTACGTATGTTAAGGACAGCAATTGTAATTGTCTTTTCTTCTTTAATGTGAAACGGCTTCTCAGGCAATTAAAAAAGAAGTTGAACAAGACTTGATTTTGTTCATCATTAACTAACTGGATTGTTGTTGTTTGCTAATAGCAAACTGATGCTATCATCTTCAGACACAAAGAAAGTAATAATTTTCACATTCCACATTATGAGTCCCTCATGTAACATAACATAAGCGTTCCTGGTCCTTAATAACAGTTAACAGAGAGAATAACAGTGCAGAGAGTCACATGTGAATGTCACACACTCCCAGCGCTCCTCAGGCTTCAGTGATGTAACAGAAACGAATGCTCTCTCTCTCTGTTGTGCTATGTGCAGTATTTCACAGATGTTAGGCTGGAGGGAAAGACAGGACATGGACAATGTCATTATGAGGGCCTACTGGCATTCAAAACAGCTGTTTGTGGCCTTGTTTATTTTTCATTTCCGAGAAAAGTATCTGGGTGAACAGACATCCACCAGACTCTGTTTCCATTCTGAGGATGCCTTGCAATGGGGCGGCTCGTCTTCCTGTGTTTGTTTCTCATGCTGATCAGCAGTTTCATTCTGCTGTGAAGAGCAGTGACGGATGGGGAGATATTATCACCCTTTCTAAAAAAACTACCATAGTACTTTAAAAAATACCACCGTAAGAACGTAAGAAGAAGGTATTACAAATTACTTGCATGAAATATGTTGACAAAATCACTGGATACAAAATACATGTTGCTGTATGTATGGTCCCTTGTCAAAAAGAAGTACACTTAAGCATACTTTTAAAACAAGTCTTTGTTATGGAAATAATATGCATGCAAAGAATTGAACTGAAGTGCAAATTAATTTAATGTTATTGGACACTAGATTATATGTTATTTGCAAATAAATGAAGATGTATTATTAAATTCTATTAACTGCAATTCGTTGAACTTAAGAGTGTTTTGTGACCCACTTACAGTAGGACTTACAGTAAATAAATCTTTAAATATAATTTCATAATTGTCTTTGAAATACGATTACTACCGAATGAACTGTTATGCAATCATGATAACTAAATTATACTTTATTGTAATTTCTGAAACTTGTATGTCAAATTTAAATGGATTTTTAATATTGTAATATTGGATAACATAACAGTTAGCAATTTAATGTACTCCTTAGAAGCACAATAAAAGATTATCAAATGATGTACTTTAAATTAAAACTTTTAATCTGAAATTAAACTGCACTCTTAAAGGGGTCATATGATGTTGCTAAAAATAACATTATTTTGTGTATTTGATGTAATGAAATGGGTTTATGTGGTTTAAGTAAAAAAATAAAAAAAAAGGCATTATTTTCCACAGTGTACTTTATTGTTTCTCCTCTATGCCCCACCTTTCTGAAACGCGTCAATTTTTACAAAGTTCATCGTTCTGAAAAGCGAAGTGTGCTCTGATTGGCCAGCTAACCAATGCATTGTGATTGGCCGAATACCTCAAGTGCGTGACGGAAATGTTACACCCCTTTCTATACTCTGATGTCAGGTGTCCCAGAGCGCCTAGACAAACATATTAAAACTCAATTTTAAACAAAGCATTTGTTGCATCCAGTGGAGACATAATTACTGATTATAATGATAATACCAGCGTGTTTGAATTGTCAGTGGGAAATCTTTTAAATATATAATCGTACTTACAGTCTGCAAATTAGAACAGCTGCCATTGTAGTCTACTCTCCAAGGATCAGGAAACATTCCTCCATAAAATGCGTAGACATATGGAGGCGTGTAAGAACGAGCCGTGTTAGGAGCTATTGACTCTTAACTTTTATAACTTTTTATAACTTTTATAAAGAATATCTCTTTGGGTTTGAGGCCTTAGTCTTTGAAATTACAGATCTTCTTTTTGCACCAAGAGATTGTAATATTCCAAAGAGAAAGGAAATATTTAAATTGCACCATATGACCCTTTTAAAGTGTAGCCTACTTATTAAGTGTGTGAAGAAATGTAAAAATGATGAAGTACAGTTTTTTTTTTTTTTAATATACTTTTTCTACATTCAATACAATTAAGCACATTTCATTCACAAGAGGTTTAATGTCCAAAAACAATGGCGACCAAGTACAATAGTAATAGTACAAAAGCACACTGACTCAAATTTAGGTGATTCAGAGAAATCTGTAATGGAGATCATAGTAAGTCCATGCTTTATCAATTAGATAACAATTTATCATTAGAGTTCATGAACACCAGCAACTCCAATGAGAAAAGCAGACTTTTTACACACACACACACACACACACACACACGTTTGTTTTTGTGAAAAGTGGGGACATCCCATAGGCGTAATGGTTTTTATACTGTACAAACTGTATATTCTATGGCCATAAACCAACCCTACCCCTAAACCTAACCCTCACAGGAAACTTTGTGCATTTTTACTTTCTCAAAAAAACTCATTCTGTATGATTTATAAGCATTTTGAAAAATGGGGACATGGGTTATGTCCTCATAAGTCACCCGCTCCTTGTAATACCTGTGTCATACCCATGTCATTATACAGAGTTGTGTCCTGATATGTCACAAAAACATGCCCACACACGCACACACACACACACACTTCTGCCAGGAGCCATCATCTTGGCCCTATTGCACTGCACTCCACAGGCGTTTCTGTTGTGGGCCGGATGGCCGTTCTAGCAATAAAAGCCAAACTACTAAGGCCATGCAAGTTTGATAGTCTGTGTTTATGTTTATTCCAGCATCCTCCACGGGGACCTATTCTGGAAAATTCAATCCTATTACTGTGTGCAGAAGTGGAGAATCTGCTTTGAGCATTCATTATGGACTGTGGGGAAGGACTCTGAGCCATGAGCCAGACAGTGGCCTTTCATGAGTCTATGTAGGGATCTAGGCTAATGTTTTCTGCAGACATGGCAAGAGCTACCACCATCTAGACTTTTTCTGAAATTCATAGTTTTTAACCTCTGTATACTGTTCTCATGAGACATATATGCACATAAAATAACTTTAAAATTACAGAAATCATTTTAATCTTTTTTATGTCTCCAAAGAGAACAACACATTTATTATCTTTTCATAATTTAACTAATTAATGTTTCCCATTAACAAAATCCCTCCAATAAATGGCCAGGATGCTAAATTGAAAAATATGTCCACTGCAATTATAAATACTGATAAGGAAAATAGGCACACTGACACACTTTTTACTCCATATTTCTCAGAGTAAGTTTATTTTCAGTACAGAGACATGCTTTGAAGTCTTGTCTAAACAACAACAACAACAACAACAACTGAACATGTCCCCTGTCACTGCCTAGGAAAAAAAATATATATACAGTTGATTGAATATATAGTGAGCAACAGCAAGGTGTCACACTACATAAGTTTTCACAATAGAAAAAGTAACGAACCATAACAGTTATAAAAGACAAAACAATTTATGACGTTTTTCAATCTTTTAAACGCCACGGACCCCCAAATATGGTCATTCTCACGCAAAGGACCCCATCCTGTAAAACTGAAAAGCCATCTAAAGAGTTTGTACAAAAACCCAATTTATAGCTACTGTAAAAAAATATAAAAATATGCTTAAATAATATTAATTTGACAATTTCTGCTTTCTTTAAAGCTAAAAGTGCTGTTATTGTACTGTATCTATTTATTCATTTGATTACTTATTTTAACCGAATTATTTTTTTGCTGTTGTTTTATTTTTAGTTATTTAAATTAGGCTACATTTTTAATTATTTAATTTCTTACTTATTAGTTTTTAATTTATTAAAAATAATAAAGTTTTTTACAGTCATATATATATATATATATATATATATATATATATATATATATATATATATATATATATATATATATATATATATATATGAACATACACGGTTTTTTTTTTTAACACTCTCATTTCGTATATCATTTTCACGGACCCCCTAGAATTCCCTTGCGGCCCCCTGTGGTCCACACTGTGAAAAATTTGATATTAAATCACTGAGATAGTGTTCAGCCCTAGAAAACTTCCCCCAGCACTCAAATGTACGATTTTTCAAACCGTTAAGCGCCACCTACCAGACCCGAAGGCTTTGGCGATGAGCCACGTCAAACTGCACGATATCTTGGCCCTGGTGAAATCATAGTGATCAACAGATTTGATCGTCGGCACGATGAACGTCCTCTTGCTCTCCTTGATCTCTGCGGCATCACCCATCTTGACATCTGCGCGCGGCTGCATCGCGTCCCGCGGGAGTGACTATGCGATCAGAGCGGTGGACGACATTCCCATGCTTTAATGAGATGTGAAATATAACGGATCGGCCCAAGCTCTCGTGTAGTCCAGTAATCCTCCTCTCATATATTGATTATACACACGAAAAACAATTCCAACTGCATCCCCGAGCGCCGGACTTAAAATCCAACAAGAAATTCCAGGCGACTGCGGTAGTTCTCATCCTTTTCCCGGCATTATATCCTCAAGTTGGTATAGACGACTTAAATCAATAATTTGTTGGTGACACGAGCGCCATGATGAGGGATGTCAAGTGCAGTGGCGAAAAGAGGCCATCGATGAGATCACTGTTTTGTGTCATGATTTCTCCTCTTCTTTAACTTTTGTTACTGTCTTTCCTAAAATCTCTCCCTCTCCCTGCGGTCCGCCTGCCGCACTGTGGCCTGGAAAAAATAAGAGAGATGACTGCGCATGCGCGAAACGCCCAGACGCAGACAAGCAGCGCTGCTGGCGGAGGCAGATTCATGGAGCATCAAATGTTTGACTTATCTACACTGCATTTTATTTTACACATCTGTCCTTTCAGTTCTCTAAATACCCTACTGTGTTTGTAGGCTACGCTGTGTTAAAAAAACAGTCGAACAATTTTTTTTGAATGTATAATGTTGCTAAAATTGTTTGCGTTTAATTTGCTGTGAATGTTAAACGTGGTGACCTCAGGTAAATTTAAACAATGATGCATAATGGCTTAATTTACCTGAATTCACTCCTGTAGGTTTATCCAACTATTAAACCCTCATTCTTACCACATAGGCTACATATATATTTTTTACAACTAAAAATAATTGCAACTACTCTTCAAAATAGTAAATAGTACAAAATTATAATTATAATTATAATTATAATTATAAAATATGTTATAATTAGTAAAATATATAGTAAACATTTCCCACCATCAACAAATATTTGTGGAAAATGTAAAAATATCACTATATTAAAATTCATTAGCAAGGTATTAATTAATGCAAACTCTACAATTATCAATATTTATTGACTGATTCCTTCTTTCTTTCTTATGGTGTTGACTCATGTTGAGCAACAGGAAAGAAAGAAAGGAGATTGCACCCAGACATAGATGAATAAATTTAATACAATAATACGAATATATATTTATATTTATTACTAAATATAAATAATTATATATATATATATATATATATATATATATATACACACACACACACACACAGTACACATGTGATTTTTTTTTTATTTTGGATGCAATTAATCACAATTAATCATTTGACAGCACTAATATTATATATATATATATATATATATATATATATATATATATATATATATATATATATATATATATATATATATATATATATATATATATATATATATAATACAACATATCTCTGTTAATCAGATTATTAATGAAATTATTTTTTCACTAAATGTTAGCATGTTTAATAAATAAAATAAATGCATGATATTAACATCCAAAACTAATGAAGTGGGGTGGTAACTCTGATGTTTAAACAGTTACTTAGCGAGTGGAGTCTGAACTGTGAGGTGTTGAGGCAGATCTGAGTTTTCAGGTTGTGTTACTCAACAGCAGGATCAGATCTGTTCAGACAGGAAGGGGTGTGACCACTGCTGCGGTCCAGGCCTCTGACTATCAGCTCTGGAGAATAGCTGTAATTACTGCCCTCTACCCACATGCACAACCCTTTCATCAAACACACACACACACACACACATGCACGCAGATACACAGCCTTTTATGTGTGACAGAGAGAGGCTCCTCAAGCACAAATGGAAGTCATTTAGCCTTCTGAACTCCAACAAATGAGAGAGAGAGAGAGAGAGAGAGAGAGAGAGAGAGAGAGAGAGAGAGAGAGAGAGATCCACCCAGATGTGACTGAAATCTCTACTGCTAATTTTAGCAGCTGGCTTCTATTACTGGCTGTTAAGACGTCTGACCCTGTTTGAATTACATCAAACCAGGAAGTCAATCTTTGTATCAAATCAGATAGTGAAGAAACACTGAACTTTAAAAAAGTTCAATGATAATGAAAACATTCAATCTCCCTATACTCATGCCCACCTGTTTGTGCTTTTCCATTTCCCTGCAGAAATCAATGGCAACTGTGCTCACAGAGTAATGTCGCCCTCTAGCGGAGACCTGCGCCGCTTCATTTGGGATGGATGGAAGCATGGACCACATTAGTAGGCTACAGCTTGTAAACTTTAGAACCTCTTAGTTACAGCTTTGTGTTTTAGAGTTTATAAAAAAATCACGTATGAAAATTGATGAAATAACTAATTTTAACTTAAAACTTAAAAAGGCAAATAGACTTAACTTAAATTTTCGAGTTTTATATGGTTGTTTACTTGTTTTAATGATTTAATACAAATACTGTTTTTCCATAAACAGCTTTATTTGGTTTATACATTAACATTAATTTAAGAAACATTGCTCACATCAAGCTAATATTTTTAAGTCACATTAAAACACTTGAACAACACTTTAAGCTCATATTTCTAACAGTAAGTTCACATTTTTAAAAAACAGTAGTTCGTATTTTTAACAGGAAGCTCCATTTTTAAGTCACATTAAAAAATGAAGCTCATGTTTAACAGTAAGCTAACATTTTTACAAAATATTAAGCTCACATTAAAAAAAAAACATTTAGCTCATGATGATGAAATAACTAATGCTACATTAATAGAAATAACGTGCTTTGACTATCCATAAGTGGCAGGCACTTGAACGTGGAATATATATATATATATATAAAGCTATATGATGACATTTATGGTGATGATGATGATGATATAAAAATAAATAGGTCCTTAACACAAGCAAAGTAAAAAGCAAAGAAAAAAAAACAAGATAAATAAAAAAATTAATACATAGAGAATTAAATGAATACCAAACACATGCTAGCTAAATATAAATATTTAGATTATATTTACAATTCTTACATTTCTTTTACTTTGCTTTACAAGACAACAGCTAAAGGTTGAGCTGCGTTGTTGTATTTTTACCACAAGATGGCAGTATTGTTTTTTATTTATTCTGCTTTTTCTTTACATTCATCATTCTTGTTAGACTATAAAAATATTCTTGACACCGTATAAAGAGACAGAGAGATACCATTTTAAATGAGATAACATCTTTTTAAAACTGATATTGACTAATCTATTAAATTGACTTATCCAAAATGTATATTAATTATGATCATTTTAATTTATGATCAATTGATTAACGATAGTTTTGTGTGAATAATCTGAAGGAAAAAAAAAAAATTATCCAGCCATCTGATATTAAAAGACATATAGGGGAAAAGTTAAATAAAAATCACTTCTTTCTTTTTTGCGTTTAATTTTTTTCTGGATTTCATGGCTCTATCAAGTTTTATTGTATGATGGTGGAGCACATGAGTAAAAAGAGCCAGACCCTTATAAACATTCAGGAATGCGTTTTGATTGCGAACATCAGAACCTTTGATTATTCACATGACGTTCAATTCAAAGTGTGTGCCATTATCATGCTAAATGCTACCAGCCTCATCCAGCCCCCCAAAACCACACACACATATAATGTGCTTCATATTTCATACAAAGATGCCTTCACACAAACACAGCACTGGCTGTGTGTTTTCCACTGCATCTATACACTGACCCCCACCCGACAGGTCCTACACCCTCCCATACACAGATGAACCCTGTCCTTCATGAAGCAGCACACAAAAGGACAGTTCAGGCTGTTGCTAGTGTCTTTATGTCTATGCATGCAGTTCATTGTGTGCTCTTTGCTGCCAAACTGCTTCCAGATATGACCCAGTCGACGTCAGTGGCCTTCTCAGTTATCGCAGATACCCCCTTTGTTTGCCCATGTAGAGGTACATTTCTATAAACCCTGTTAACATTCACAACCCAGAACTGCTTCATTTGAAACATTTTAGGGAGGCTGCTATTGAAGTGCGCAAGCCATTCTCTTTCACTTGTTTTGTGTCAAACATTTACATACTGATATATACAAACACTTGAATTTCACAAACTCTGGCAAGGACATGTCTGGGTTATATTTTAGCACAAAACCAAACATTTTTGCATTAATCCCATTTTTAAAAACCACTTGGAATTTTGCATTATGATAATTATATTTTTTTTCAGTTCTTAATAATGTCACATAAAAAAATAAAATAATACATCACTGTTCAAAGTATTGTGATTGGTAAGATTTGTTTAAAAAAAAAAAAAAAAAATTAAAAGAAAGTTAGTTGTATTTTTGCATTTATAATATATTTTAAAATGTAATTTATTCCTGTCATGGCAAAGTGAGATATTTCTCATAAACAATGATGAAAACAGTTGTGCTGCTTAATATTTTTGTTGAAAAAGTGATAAAAAAATTTCTAGATTCTTTGATGAATAGAAAGTTCAAAAGAACACTCTATTACTGTATTTTAAATATATTTTTTGTAACATTATATTATAAATGTCTTTACTGTCACCTTTGATCAGTTTAATGCATCCTTGCTGAATAAAAGTATTTGATAATTTAAACATATTAAAGTAATGAGAATTTAGAGGGAAAGATGCTTAATTGTCATAAAAAATACATAATGAATGAATGAATGTATAAATTAATAAATAATATTCCAAAAGATAGAGTGTTCCAAAAAAAAAGGGTTTATTAAAAATAATAATTTCTTTTTTTTCTTTTCTTTTTTTTATATATATTTTTTGATCTGCTTTGAACAAAAGGTGTTTTTATTTATATTTACAGCATTCATTAATATGTAAATGCAGATATAACCATGGTGGACAGTGGAGGACCGCGCTGAGGTTTTGTGCAGAAAGTAAAGAGAAGAGACGGAGTGAGCTTGGCAGACGGGTTCACTCTTGTGCTTGGGTCACTGTGGGGTATTTTTAACGCTCACAGACCTCAAGGCTGTAGTTAGAGGGTGGGGTCACGCTGGCCTGTGCTTCCCCCACTGGCAGTGCAAACCTGTATTTATCTGAATAAAATCCAGAGGGGAGTCTGGACCATATGCCCTAAGTTTATCTTCTCTTAAACGATGTGACTGCAGCAGTGACACAGAAACCACACGGGATCTGGCTTGTTTTGTGAATTTGGATGAAACAAAGGGAGATTCCACCATACTCCACCGTCTTGTTGTAGCTTAAAATGTCCAGGAAAACAAGCAATGCAACTCGAATCAGCTTTTCTTTTACAATATGCTTTAATGAGAAGTGTTGAAATAAGCTTTTTGTAGTTCCACACCATTTTTCCTCTTCCTGGCATGCACTGAGGAATGAATAATAAATATGGTTAAAATTAAGATAAGCACTTTGCTCCCCATTACTTGCGAGTTTCTCAGAAAACATGAGATGAATTATGTAGAACAATTTAACAAATCTAAATAAACAGAAAATGTTTGAATGTAATTCTTTTTTAGATGTCAACTTAAGGGATAGCGCACTCATAATGAAAATCCTGTCATCATTTACTCAGTCAGTCTCATGTCTCTATGCATTTCTTTCTTCTGCAGAACACAGAAGATGATGTTTTGAAGAATGCTGGGAACCAAACAACACTGGAGCCCTTTGACTTTTGTTGTATACACAAGAAACACTGAGAATTTTCTTTCTTCTTTTATGTTCCACAGAAAAAAAGCCATACTATCTTGGAACAACACTAGATTGAGTAAATTATGACAGCACTTTTAATTTTTGGGTGGACTGTTGCTTAAAGAATCTTCTAATGAAAATCTAAAAAGGTAATTGGTATAATGAGAAACTGTTGCTTTTATTTATCTATTGACTGTATGTGTTTTAATTCTAAAATTCTCAGCAATTAAAAAAATGAATGAGCTAAAGACAAATTAGATTATGAAGAGAGATGCAGAGTGAAAGAGAAAGAATGACACTGATTGCAAGAAAAACTGAGAGAGAACTTTTTCTGCATGCGTGAACAGTAAATGTATTTTGGCTTGCTAATTAAAAGTGCTGTTATGTTTATTTTCATTTGTGCTGCTCCAGTTCTGCTCACACATTTTCATGTGGCCTATATTTTCCCTGAATATCTTTTTGCTTTTTTCATAAACTCCGTGAAATGACAGCTAGCGTGGCACAAGAGCAGACTATTTTCTGAACCGATGATGGGGACGGGTCCTCAAATACAATATTGACTGACTGATTATTGATAAATGTGCTTTAAATGATCACATCTTGAGCAATCTCATTTCCAATGATCATCTGAAATCAAGCGGTTTGATGTACTGTTTAAACAACTCAATAACTTCTTCCATAGTCTAAAAAGAGCATCAATTTAAACTAAACAGCAAACCCTTCACTAGCAGAAAAAAGTATTCATTTATTTTAGTCATATCTGGCTCAAATCCCTTTGGATCAATTGAAATCCAAATTTACCATAAAAGTAAGTGTTTTTGCATTGTGCTCAAGTCATTAATTTGGAAATGATATTTACTACAACCAGCAGAATGTCATTCCTTAATATACGAAGAACTAATCAGAATTGGGTACAGTGTGAATCAGTTCAAAAACATTGAGAAATCTGTGACACACAAAGATGAATATATAACCACATGACCACTCACATTTACTCAGCTACAACACATATGTGGCATTGAGCAATGTAGCCCACCTAATCACTGTGAAGTAACAAAGAGGAAGTAGAATAGAAACTATTGTCCCTAAAAATATTTTCACCAAATATTGTGCTGCTCTCGACTCTCAGTATTAGAAACAAGCGGCCTTGACCTTAGAGGAATAGTTCACCCAAAAATTCAAATGTGCTGTATACGCATCCTCAGGCCATCCATGTTTTATATCAGAATAGATTTGGAGAAATTTAGCATTACTGTACATCACTTGTTCACCACTGGATCCTCTGCGGTGAATGGGTGCCGTCAGAATGAGAGTCCAAACAGCTGATAAAAATATAACAATAATCCACAAGTAATCCACACAACATCCTGTGAAGGGAAAAACTGTGTGTTTGTAAAGAAGCAAATCCATCAAAGTGTTTTCATTTTAAACTGTCCATAACTCATAAAACTGTAACACTCAATACTGTAAAAAAACATCCTCTGTTGTCCTCTCACATCAAAATCCACCGACATTTTGTTTAGATAGTTTTGGACTTGATGTATGCATATTTCTCGGACAAGATGACCTTTCACTAGAGAAAGTTATATTAAGACTCATAAATTCGTATTTCAGCTTCAAGAAAAAACATGTTGATGGATTTGTTTCTTACAAACACACTGCTTTTCACTTCACCATATGGACTGGGGTGGTATGGATTACTTGTTGATTGTTGTGATGATTTTATCAGTTGTTTCAATTCTCATCTTTGATGGGCTGAGGGTTAGTCAATTTTCACCAAATGTAAATTTTGGGTGATGTGTCTTATGAATCTGTGCTTTATGAATGTAAAGCAGGCTTTGCAAAGAGACTGTTTTTGAAGCATGGGACCCTGCCAACTAAACTGGACCAGACGGACAACCCACATCCTATAACTAAGCATTGTTGCTCACTTCAGACTTAAAAAAGGCATTTGGAACACAGAGAAAATAATAAATAAATAAAATGATTAAAAAAACCCACACACATGGTATGGCCCCTATGCTTTATAAATCATCAGTTGAAGCGTTTTACTTTTCATGTTACATATGGTTCCCGTTTAAACTGCATACAGGAAGTGGGTATGGCCTCAGTTTTTTGCAATTGTTTAGGACATGTTTAGGAAACATTCATTAGCGTTCCTAACCATTGAGTCTACTGTGCATTTAAGTGCCACTTGAGTTTAATGAAACTGTTTACTCGCACATAAACAGGCATTGATTTTATTGTTATATCGGTTGAGTCAAGACGCAGAGTTTGGTCTTATGCCTGCACAGCAGAAAGTTTGTTAAAGGAGAACGATGAGCAGCTTCGTGTAAATTCTCACTGTCACTCTGGAGCTGCATAATATTGCGAAAAAATCTAAGAAAACCACATGATCATTCAACACAAGAGACCCACAACCACGAAGACTAGGCCTCTCTGAACATCTAATATCAGCTCTTTCTTCACCCTGGACACTGACTAGATGTCATGTGTCCTCACTCATGTGTTTCACTCAAAATAAATAATATTATAGCAATGAGTAATGTACTGTAAGAGTATAGAGCTATAAAATGAATGGGCCACAGGAATCATCATATTTAAGATTATATAAAGAAAACAAAATAGGAAAAGTGAGTGATCAAAGCAAATCACCATTTACTCTCAACAACATCTCAGTAACTGCTGCACATGAGTCCAATTATATATTTATCTAGCTTCATGAGAGCATTAACAATAGTGTTGAGATGCTGTTTAGAAGAATGTATTGTTAACACTTCACGTCGGCTTCAGCTGTGTGACTTTAGTTTGTCCACTATGAAATGACGTGTGTAAAACGCTGAAGCCAGCGGGCAGATCTGCTCTCGATGCAAAGCCACCGTCAGCAGCAAACACCAACACATGCTCACTTATATCCCAATGAAAAGAGTTAACCCCAGCATTCAGAAAATACCACAGCAAATCCTCATCTTCCTGCTTGCTCGCTTGCATGTGTGCGTTTTCACCACTGATAAAGCCGCTGGCTGTGCTTACCTCCTCTCATCCTCAGCATTATTCTTCATGCGTTTTTGCCTTGAATAGTCAGATGTGTAGGAGTGCTGAGCCAGAATCTGTTTATATGCCTGAGATTGTGCCAGGAAAAGGAAAAAATCTGATTCGAGATCAGCACTTTAACTGCGAGATGCTTTGTGAGGTACTGTTAAGTAGAGAGATGGAAGAAATTAAATAAAGTGTTTATCAAAACAGTAAGAAAGACAGTGTTGCTTGCATCAGCAGGGCAGGAGACACTTGTGTGCAAATTCATTAAAGGAAGTGGACACAGATGCATACGTGCACATAAATGCACATACTTACATACAAAGTCACATATGTTACTCCAGGATGGTCCTCAGGCCTCCTGGATGTTTTCGGCTGCTTATATAAGTGCAAACTGTCCACTGTGATTAGGGTCAGTCCACACAGAAACAGCTCACGCACACGAGCGTGTCACTTCCTGTTTGCCCACCTCTCAGCCTCCCTCATGCCCCATGGGCTTCACAGTTCCTGGAGTAAACAACACACAATGCAGCATTATTGCAGAGGTCATCTCACTACCAAAGAAATAATAATGATTTTCAAGCATCTGTGTTTTTGATAAACTACTGTACATGTATATCAGTTGATTCAGGTTATATCAGACTTTAGGGTTGGGTTGACAAATTCAAGTTTTGAAATAAATTGGGTCAATATATTTTACCATCTGGACTTCATTACTAATCTTTTTGTTGTTGTTGTTCAGGAATGAAGAATGGATTGTAACAAGTGACACATTTTCATAAAATATTAATCTTTCAGCATGGCATCTGTGGAATATTTTGGGGCCTTCAGCCAATCAGTAAGCAAAAATCACAACTATAGGTTAAAATTTTCCAGGTTTTATAATCATCTTTACTCTAAACTGAACACATAAAAGTCAAAACATTATATTTATATTAGATTATAGTTTCGAAAAAAAAAAAAATCTTTCACAGGAACATTAAATAGTGTAAATTAAATTACCATGTGCACATTTGAACACTTGCTTCATTTGTGTGAACTTTAACCTTAGAAATATTTCTATTGCTATTATTGAAAAAATTTAAGTGTTTTAAATGGGTAGTTCCAATCATATGAAATAAAGTCCAAAAAAACTTTTTTATATATATTTATTATTTATAAAATTCAGCTGTCAGAACAGCTGTAATAATGCTAATACTGTCTAAAAGACATATGGTAAACATTATTTTGATCCTGCAGTACATTTTTTTTTTTCTTTTTCCTTTTTTATAATGTGACCAAAAACAAAAATTATATACTGCACAAAGCGTCACAGCTTGTATCCTAACAGGAGCCAGTAAGAAAGGATTCTGGCTTTGCTGCACTGGCCACCTGGCATTTAGGATTGGATTTAAAATTGCATTATCCCTTTTTGCTAAAAAAGAAAAAAAAAAAAAATCCCAACAATCAAGTATATCTAAGGGTGCCTGATGAAAAATGTTTCAATTTGCATCTTTATATCTTGTTTACATCTGTAACATCTGGAAGGCTGTTTCACTGGAAATCTGCCAAGGATGCTTGGAAAAAAAGGAAACATAAAATTATTTAAAACAATACTCTAAATCTCATTTAAATCTGATCAAATAATCCTTTCTCTGAATCTGTATAAGGGCTTCACAGGGTATTTGTAAACCTAAACCTCAGAACAACAACAGTACTACATGCCAATAATTATGGCGTTTCGACATACTGATGTTTCTTTTAAGGTCATTATTATTCTTCTGAGACAAAATTCTAAGAGCTTTCAGACTTCATGCATCTATGTCTGTCTGTTATGGACTGAAGGCTTTTTAAAATCTGGCACAAAACCTTGACTTGAAAAGCTGAATTTTTTAGTAGCTTTTGATTACAGGGACACTATTCTGTTTTTGTGACATTGTAAATTTTGACATGTGAATCATATCCCATAAATCTGTGGTATAAAATACAGAGACCCAAAGGCCAAAATTTAAATTCACTTTCCTATAAAATACTGTCAATACGGATTTATAAAGCAATAGTAGTTTGTGAGATAAAAAAGTCACTGCTACCTTTATATATGTATAAAAAAGCTTCCATTAAATACTGATGAGAATAGACGATAAGTGATGAGTCTTCTTTTTTTTTTTTTATATATATGTCTTGAGAAAAAAAGTCTAAGTCCGATTAGAAAGTAGAAAATCAATGCAAATGGCTATTTGAAGACAGATAATTAATGCAAATAGATGCAGAAAAGACAAAGTTGAAAAAAGTGGAACAGATATATAATATCATTGAAGGTCTGAGAATAGCAGAGACGGTTGCTGTCAAGACTTATTAGTCACATCCAATCACATCCCTCCACTCAATCCTGATTGGCTAAACCCCTGTCAATCAAACCCAACCTCTGTTTAAAGCTGCTTTTGAGTTGTGTGCTTCTAAATACATCCTCTATGACCTTTTGAACTTTAAGATTAAATTAATTTCAGTGGCTAGTACATCTCGGCTCAATATCAGGAAAATTAAAAATACTTTGATGGTGTTATGACAAGTACACATCCTAAATTTTAAGGCAAAGTTCTAAAATGGACAAATGTTTAAATATATTGGAAAAAAGAATATGCAAAGATGAGGATCTGTTAAAATGTTCATGATAAACAATTCACAAAACCATCTGGAGTGTTGAGGAATAGTGACAGACTAGAGTAAAATACAGCCAAATAAGTGCTTGTCATATTTTTGGCCACATCATTCTGCATATGATGACTGTCCAATATTAATAAGATGCTAATGGTAAAAAAAAAAAAAAAAAAAACTTCTGATGGCTTAAGAAAAGCACCAACGCTGATGTTAAAAACATTTTTGCTGCATTTAATATGCATGTTTGAGACCAGGGCAGAGCTTGGAGCACAATACTGCCATTTATTTTTTAAAATAGGCTTAAATTATGCAGCAACAACATGGCATTAGCCAGAGCGTGATCGTCATTATAATGCTTTTGGCAGCATCCTTAATCATGAGACGCTGATTCGAACGGGAGTGAAAAGAATCAGTGAAGAAGGATGATGCACAGAGAGATGCATCAGTGATGTTAGATGTGTGTCTGCAGTAAGAGAATATGCTTGGCTGAGCATGTAGGCCAAGCCAACAACAATGCAGAATAACCCCCACAGCAGAGCAGACATCCAGCCGTCCAACTGCCTGCATCTTGTCTACACGTCATGCGCGCTTTCACATCAGTGCGACAGGCCCGGCGCCACAGAGAATATCAGAATGCTCACTGCCTAATTCTGCTATCAGCACCTTCCTCAAGCGGCATGGGCTTTAAGAAAGGGCCTGCAAGTCTTGAATTGAAATGAAAAAAAACAAAAAAAACAATGAGTTTATTGAACACGTGATAAAATGTGCATTTTAAACCGTTTGCATTCATTGCTGAAACAAGTACAAACTACTGAATTTATGGAGTTGAAACCTAGTTTAGGTGAGAGGAGTTGTATTCTATTTTTTGCTCTCCAATGCTGCATAAAAAAAAAATTCTAATATATTGTCACATTACACTGGAACAGGGAGGCGAGGAGATGCTGGAGAACACGTCTACATGGAATTTAATGGTGCTTGCAACGGGAAAACACGCCATTTAGGTGCAAACAGAGAAACTTAGAATGGGACTAACTAAATATACAGGACATGATGAGGGGAGGACAAGGAACACTTGGGACTAATGAAACAACATAAGAAACACCTGGGTAAAATTAACACAATACAAAACACTTCTGACACACACACACACATTGTATAATATTATAATATAATAAAATATTATTGCAATTTTTAATGACTTATCTATTTTAAATCTATCTTAAAATGTAATTTATTCCTAAATGCCAAATCTGAATTTTCAGAAGCCATGACTCCAGGCTTTAGTGTCACATTATCCTTCGAAAATCATTCTGATATGCTGCTTTGACAATCAAGAAACATTTCTTATTATTATCTTCATTGAATAATGAAGGAATGATTGAGGAATAATGATTGTTTGGGGCCCTGATATAGTTTCATGGTCACTTCCTCTTGCTGGGTCAGAATGTCCTTCCTCAATTTCTGCTCCAAGCGAACAGTTACAAAATGGCTTCATAAGTAACCGTCAGTCACCCCGAAACCCAGACATGTTACTCAGCATCTCCCTCTGTATCAGACACACTGTCCTTACAACAGACCACTGGTCAACCCAGGCCAGGACGACACCAGATCAGCTGACATTCAGAGGGTACAAGACTACAGAGACGACAGTATGTCACAGGTGCTGGACTACTAGTGAAATATAAAGCCCTGTTGAGTTCCATAAGCAGAGCCAGTGAGAATTGATATGTTTCGGTGTATCATTACAGAAGAGATTCGAATACTTTTAATTATTGTAAAATTAATGCAAAAAATTGAAAATAAAACACATAAACCAAATAAATAATAATCTTGAAATACTATTGTTTAAAACTGTCATTTAGTAAATTTAGTATACGAGTAAATGGTAAATGAAAACAAAACTTTCCCCACAAGAGTAGCATAATCAAATGCACAGTGAGGACCAACATGGGTAAAATAAATCCTATAATAATAAATATTAAATTAAAAAAGATTAAATTCAAATGTAATTATTCCAAAAATATGTTTTTGTAATCAAGAAATTTAATGATTAGCTTAGTATAAAATTAATAAAAGTCAATGGAAAATCCCCACAATGACAGAAAAGTAATCTGTCAGTCATCATTCTGTCACTCATGTCACCCTATGTTTTGAGGATGTCAAAACATACACTCAACTCCACCTGAGTCCTCACTTGTGTGCACTGTTAGGAACATATACACCACTAAACATTCACACACTGTCACTTAAAAGTTTGGGGTAAGCAACCTTTAAATGTTTTGAAAGAAATCTCTTATGCACACCAAGGTTGCATTTATTTGATCACAAATACATCAAAAACACGAATATTGTGCAATATTACAATTTAAAATAACTTCTGTGTAAATATTATTTAAAATATAGCTTTTTCCTGTGATCAGATCAATCTAATATGCTGATTTCCTGCTCAAGAAACATTTTTTATTAATATCACTGTTCAACATTATAATAAATATCAACAGTTTAATAAATCTGTTTATTTTTTCTGGAAACTCTTTTCTGGATTCTTTGATGGACTGTGAGTTCAAAAGAACAGCATTCTTTAAAATACAAATTCACACACTATACAAAATGTTTCCAACCAGAATCCTAATTCTCTGGTATTATTTTGTTTATCTTCTGAGGGAACTTGGTAGTGCTCATTATCAGCAGCTGACATGAGCAATGTGTCACTGGCTAAACCAGTGGGGGCCTGGTTAAAGACCTCTCCCCTCGTTAAGACCTAATCACTCCAATTAAGAAACATCTGTCCTCACTCAAGGCATGTCCGCAATCAACCAGCCATTCTCGGGTCTGACACAGGAAGCTAAAGAAGCAGTGTTTGATCTATCCACCATTTTTAACCTCAGAACAAACACAGCAATTTAGAACTTGAATGTGCAAGGATTCCGGTGTCATCCGCTTCCAGTTATTTTTATCTGTCCAAACACATTCCATCATGCTGCTTGATATTGCAAACTGGTATTTCTTTTCATCAATTAACACTATATTTTCACTATTTACTGCAGTTTTATTATAATTCTAGAGCAGCAAAAAATGTTAAGTCTCAAATAGCTCTCTTCCAGATTGAAAAATAAGGTGGATACAGAGTCTGTTCTCATTCTGTTTTCATTTTTCATGTTTACTGGTTGTATGATTGAGGCCTATTCACTATACTTAAAACTAACTGATAGGTTTTTGTTAATGCACAGATACAAATCTGCACTCTTCCTACTAAATCCCTGGGGCCGTATTCTTAAAGAATCTTAATGCAAAAAGTAGCTCCTAGTGACAAAATTCTAAGAAAATTCTTAGAAATGTGGGCGTTTACTCTTAAAATTAAAGAAAAAATCCTAGTAAAGAAAAAAGTAATTCAGAAAGCATCTTAACCCTTAAAAGAGGTCTTAAGGTCAAACTTGTTAGGAGCACAGACGAGGACTTTTAAGAGGCTTAAGAGTTTCTTTAGCAGAGGAGAAAATGGCAGAAAGACGAAGAGGCTGAAGAAATGTGTTGCAGACAATGGATGACAGTGAGTTAATAAGACGGTATAGATTATATAATAATTTATAATTTAATATATGAATTAAAGTTATCGCTACATTACGATATTTGGCAACTGGGAAAATGCAACAATGCAATAGTGATGATTTGGGTCTGTCACAACCTTCTGTAAGCAGAGTGATCACACAAACAATTACAGCACTTTCAGAACATCTTATTGTGTCGCAGATCATTTCGTTTTCACTGGACATTCCCACTTTGCAGGCTCAAAAAACTGCATTTATGAATATAGCAGGCTTATAGGTGACCACAAGCAGGGGGAATGAACCGTTAATAGTTTGTGCTATATGCTCCCATGTCTGCTCCTTGTCCCTTGCTGTGACACCGGACCCGAATTTTCTTTTAAGAATGGCCTTGTGTTCATCCACTAACTGGGCTAACAATAAACACTGTACCGCTTTCCAGTTTGGCTTTCTTACCCTTCTTGGTTTTGATTCCATGTTTGATACATTAAAACCAACATTCAACCGCCACTTAAATAGGACAGCAATCACTGTAATTGGAAAGAGTGGAACAATTTTTATCATTCTAAGCCAATCAAATACCTTATAGGAAATTAAAAGCATGGTAAATAAAAAAAATATTTATATACACACGTGTGTGTGTGTGAGAGAGAGAGAACGGTCAAATAGGAAAAAGTACATATGTAAATTCAAAGTGAGAATTAGAATAGACCCTATACTTAAAATCACTCTTTTTTTTCTTTTTGGACAACCAGCCAATCACAGTCTTCAAAAGATTGTGTCATACATAGCAACAGGGTCAACCCCGCCTCCTCACTAAGATAAAAGTTTTTGTCTTTTCCTTACTCAGAGTTGCTCTCAGATCGATCCTGAATCGCTCTTAAGCTAAGACTCCTACGTTAAAGTTGTTAAGCTAAATTAAGAGTTTTCTGAGAGGATTCTTAGAATCTTTATGAATACGGGCCCAGGTTTTGGTAGGTTGCCATGGCAATCAAGTGTAGCAGATCAGATTTCCACACGTGATGACAGTGATAAAAAGTGGAACAATCATTCTGATCACACACACAAATAGTGTTTTTGCATCAACACGGTTATAAAATTACATGTCGTCCAAATTTCAATTGGTTTACAAAGCAGCACCAGAATTTATCATACAGTCATTTACAAAATCTGCTTGTAAGAATATATTTAGCACATTTACATGATGTGAAACAAGACAAAAAAATGATTCATCATCAATAAGAAAAGAGAACAGATTTTGAAATGGCTTTTGGAATTTATGGTAATAATGGGTATAGGATTTTCTCTCATAACACTCTGCCAAACACAATTTGTGATGTGGTGTTAGCAAGATAACTGTTAAAATGCCCTGCCTAAATTTAGCAATAAATTCCAGCACTGAATACCATCCCAGTGAAATGTTCTTTCCCACATGTGAACGTCTATGTCAAATCACCATGGAGACGACAGAAACCAGCCTCTGCTGCACAAACCTGCAACTCTTTCATTACGGATTATCCTTTAGCAGGAGCAAATTTATCAGCCTTGCAAATAACTACTGAGCGCATGACTGTGTGTGTGTGTGTGTGTGAAGAGGAGAGAGATTAATTTTCCTTCACACTGTCTACCACATCCTTATAAATTGTGGTTTTAACTGACAACGTAGACAGAAATGTGTGCAGTATTATGCATAACTCTTTGTGGCTATGGGGACAGAATGTTAGATGAGGAATAATTTAAGAATGAAGTTGGTTCATTGGTTCAAAATGAATATACAACCAGTGTTCAACAATCAAATACTGTAGCCTGTTTGAAAAACCATATGGCAAACTCACACACATGACTTTCTTCTACGGAACACAAAAGGAGAAATTTTGAAAAATGAACACTCTTTTCCAGGCAGTACGAGCCATAAATATGTTCAACGTGACTTCTTACTTCCTTTTTTTTTTCCATGGAAGAAAGAAAATCATACATGATGGTGACTCTCATTGCTCACAAATGGAGGACTGAATCCTATTCAGAGTAAATAATTCAACCAAATGTGTCACAGTGCTCTGCGGTTCGACGGAAAGAGCACAGAGAAGAAGCACTCTTAATGTTTTTCATTCCTCTTTGTTGTTTTATAGATCTTGGGGAACCAATTGTCAATTCAAATGTAATCTGTTCCAGATGAAGTTCACAAACATACCTCAGTGAAAATGTTTAAGGGTGCTTTAATGGTTCCTTTTGCGGCTCTGACCAGAAGGAAGACAAATGATTTGGTTTAAAAGAGTCCCAATAGCAATACTCTTTCTGCTCTAAGCCAAGCAAATTAATTCAGATTTGTAGTTAGTGGGGTAAACAGGAAGTGTACAGGCTAAGAAAAAAAAAAAACTAATCAAGTAATACATGCCTATCGTAAACACACACTGCCAAAAACAAAGCATTCAGAGATCAAACTAAATGTAAAATGTGCTTGCTCTACATTCAGTCCATCCAGACACTAGCTGTATATATATAATATGAATATAATTTTACTAAGAAATATATATCTGGATTTTAATTTAAATAGTGTAAAATCATTTTATCTTTTCTTTTTTGTTACTGGTATTTTGCACGCAAAAAAATAAATAATGATATATATATATATACTTTCATAAATTACATACGTTTTTAAGCATCTTTAAGATTGAAATCTCCACAATGACAGACTCGCAGAAAATATGGGCCTTGGTTTTGCCTTTTTTTTCTAAAGGACCCCACCCACGCTATTCCCCCCTTCACAAAATTGTAACACACACTGAACTCTACGTCAAATAGTTTTACACTCAACCAATCACGGACAATAGCATTTGGCAACTTACATCTCAATGTCCAATCATATGTTCTACAGACTGTCATGTGACACAAAGCCCCGCCCCATTTGTGGAATCATTGAGAGCGGGAGTGGAGCTACAGCGATTCAGCGGTGACCGGCGCAGATCCACCCAGCTGGAGGATCCGGAGAGAATTCTGAAGCGATACGAACGCTCCTTACGTGGACTGGCTTCCTTTATTTCTTCTTAAGATTTTAAAGAAGGTATGTACGCATTCACTTTGCTCTCACAATGCAAAGGTTGCAGATTTAGATCATAAAATCAACGCAAAAGCTGGTGGCAGCTGCTCATGAAATGAACTGTCACCAATAAGTTATTCATAAAAGTGCTTTTTCTGCAGTATGATCGATTCAGCCAGACAAATATATTGTATTTTATTTAGCTGTTTCGTGTATTACATTTATTTGTCAGAGTAAATTGATCTGTTAGAAATGTACATATAGTAAAAGTTAAATATATCCGATAGTCAGGAGGCTTCTTGTCTAATTCTGATACATGAGTTGCAGATACAAAGATCTCTAAAAGCCATTTTTTGCCTCTCAGGGTGTAACATCCCAACAACTATCGGTGGTTATCCTTGACCTTTCCTTAATTATATACGACTGTTCTCTTTATATGTTCACTGAATTATGATTTATTGCACTAAATCCTCTGGAATATGTATCTTATTTATCTTTTATTGCAATAGCTTCATCTCTCTACACCATTAAAAAAGATAAAACTGGAAAAAAAAATCATGTTTTAAAATAAAAATAAATATTAAGATATTTTTTTTCCTTTGGTCATTTAAAAATTCATTCAATTCATAAAAGGGTTAAATGGGTAAAGTACATTATAAAAAGGGATTTTTCATAGCTGTAAATAATACGAAGATTATTAAAAGAGTATTTCAATAAAAAAAAAAAAACATACTAATTCAGTCTTCAAAATTTTAAAATTAATTAAATGTTACTTGCCAATTTTTTGCAATCTATTGTGAAATGTACCTAATAGAAGTTTGCGAGTGAAAACTGTTTCTAAACCAGTTTCTTTTTAAGGAGACACTGGGAATAGTTACGACACATTTAGTTTCAACATGTTTAACTCACTTTTATGTGCTATGTATCTCAAATGTTAATATAGTATTCCCAGGTTTGTCTGCAACAAATTAAAGTAGTTTGGAAATGTACAGTTTACCTCAAGCTATGTAAATTAATGTAAAACACAAAGAGTGCTATTGCTAGTATTGTCCCCAGTGTGGGCCCCAATTAAAAACACAGACATTTAAAATTATGTGCATCCATTTATTGTGGAAATCAAATTTCTTAATTGTAAACGTTCTCATTTTTAAAGTGGTAAGCTTATTAAAACCGTTTTTATTTAAAATGCAATTAAAATGGGACACAAATGTAGGTGTATACACTGTCCCATTTTGAGCAATCTTTGTGGCTCTAATAGATCAACCCTCATCGTCTGCTCCGATTTGAAATTTCTAGTTTTTCTAAATGTGTAGATGAAAAGCTTGCTCCAGAACACCTGGATTTCACTTTCACCATTGTCAGTCTGATCATAAACAGTTGTGTGAGTCATCTCAGCACTAAGACTCTCATCATCACTGCTGCATCATTAGATTAAATCAGTAAACTGATGCTTGAATGTGGGCTGAAGATAAACGTAGCTTAGTGACAAGTTAAATGTGCATGATTACCTTTAATCTGGGTTTCAGTTTCATTGTTCACTTCAGTTTTTTCTACAGTAAATGTTACTTCTTAACTACAGCAGTTGATGTGTTTTGTGTAGACGAGTAACTGTTTAAAAGAAAAAGGAGATTATGTGCTGAAAAACTGAATCAAGTTGATCCTTCAAATCCATCTGGTGTTGTTGACAGGATCCAGATGTGTCTTCTTGCAATATATGAAATCTGTTTGTTGCCGTTCCGGTCTGCAGTGAGATAAATTGAGGTCACGGAAAGCTGCAACAGACCGAAAAAGACGACTGTTAAATATATTACAGGCTGTGTGATTATATCTGTACCGAAAAGCAAACACCTCTCCACACACACACACACACACACAGTCTCCACCTTCTTTGTCTGTCTCCCGGGTTTATCTCCACCTACTGCCACCCGCAGAGACACCTGAACACAGAAATAACGATATAACAGCAACGGGCGTCTGAAAACCCCCTCCTCTCTTTCTCTGTCTCTCTCTCTCTCTCTCTCTCTCTCTCTGTCTCTCTCTCTCTGTCTAGCACACAGCAAACATGCCCAAAAAATGTCAGAAAGGGCTTCTATTCTTTCATGAATGGGGGACACAAAGTGTGAAAAAAGCCACAAATCCAATGTTTTTAATCTCTGGTATATCTGCAGGATAAGATACACTGGCCTCAGAAAGTATTTCAACATTTAATAATGTCATTGTAAGAATGCCATTGAATTAAAAAAATATTCTTTTAATTAATACATTTTAAATTACAACGCTTAAGCACACGTATGCAAGCAAAACATTTCACAAATAGATGTTGTTTGATTTTTAGATGGGAAGAGAATAAATACTGTTTAAATTGAAGAAAAACCTATTTGGACTTTAGAGTTTATATAATTTTTCAGAGAATTTGTTCCGAGGGAAACCTCATTTGGTCGCAAATGCCAGTGTCTAATGTGAAAATGTTATGTGTAATCTAATGTGCAAAATTAGAATGCTGTCTTGCACAAGACATATAAAATAGAAGAACACAGAAGTAAAAAAATCTCAGCGACCCCAAAAGTTTGAACATGTAGTGTACAAGTGTGAGCCTTTAGATGGAACACAAAACAGTATCTCCATAGAGCAAAAAAGCACACAGCAAAGGACAACACACTAATGAGAGACCGTTTTGTATTGTCCAGAGTGTGAACATTTTACTTCTACCAATGTTATAAAATAGTTTGAGCTCAGCTCTTTTAAAATTTCTCAGAAATCCAAGAACCCTTGTAGGAGGTAAACACATTGACTGTTATTCAAGTAAAAAATGAAAGATGTAGTTTTGTGTGTGGTATTCAGCAGCATAAATGTGGCCATTCATCACGAACAGTGAAAAGCAGTCACCATTCAACAATATTTTCACACACACAGAAGTCAAGGCAGCTCTAAAATCTGTAGAATGCTTGGGGTGTCTTGAGGGAAACCACGCCCATTCCAAGTCTCAACAAAATCCATCCGCACACACAAATACAGATAACATACCTCAATATGTGGTTGTGGTGTTTTGGGGAAAATATTCCAGAATGGGCTGCACTTCAAAGAGATGTTCATCCATTCTGTCTAAGGAACTAAAATGAACAGGAACACCTCAGGGGGAATATGACACCAGCTGCTAAAACGCCTTCTTGGTTTTTGTTCTAATGCTTTTTCTGGGTGCGCTTGAGCATGTGCGCTCACATATGTAGACTCCATCTAGAGGCTTCGCTATTTCCAGGGCTGGGTTATGTGGCATCCACACTGTAATCTTTTGAGTGGAGAGGATGTTGAGATGGATTATTGAAGCCCCAGCATGCTGCGTGTCATTACCGTGGAGAGATCAGCACAGTGAGGTTAATGAGCCAATCTGCATAAACTTTGTCCCCATCTGGAGCGTTTGGGTGGTGTGGGGCTATGCGTTACCAGCATCCCTCCATCTACATCACCAACAACCCTTAACATAGCAAATTATTTATGCTAACGATTTTCTACTCTTCACTGAAAACTTACAACACAAGTTCAGGCTCCCTGGCGCATTACTATGGTTGGTTGGTAAAAATCGCACTAAAACGGTATGGTTTCGGCTGCAGTGACACATTTATGTACAGTTAAAATATGGGATTTTATGTACAATTTCCATTACCTGCTGCTCAGTCATAGTGTGTGATTGTATGCTTCTTTTTTTATAGTTTGGTGTTAAAATACCTTTTCTTATACTAGCTTTCAGAGACAACTAGAAGTAAGCTGTCCGTAGGTTGATTTCCTTAAACTGTAAATACCCTGTGTCTTTGTGTGCTTTCAAAAGTCTTTTTGAGTAACAACATTGGCTCAGTCAATGTCATGAGTTTAAGGTGGGACTGTTACTGTTTTTTGAACAGTGGCAGATGGGAGGAAACTTTCCATGAATGGAAACCATCATTTCTGCATTTCCTTTTAATGTCACTAGTGATGTAGAAATTACATGCAGTCATTTTAATTGGAATTAAAATAGCCATCATTGAATTTGAGTGGAATGCATCCTCAACCAATTTGCTGCCTTTGAAAGACTTCTAGAAAGAGCTGGACTGGGGTGTTTTAGTTTGTAATCTGAGCACACTCTTTAAAAATAAAGGTTCTTTGTTGGAACAGTGGTTCCATGAAGAATCTTTAACATCCATAGAACCTTTTTGCATAAAAGGTTCTTTATAGTTAAAAAAAAGTTATTTAGATTAAAATGTTCTTCTCACTTCATTCACTGAGAAGTTCATTGGGGAACCAAAATGGTTCTATGGCGTTCAAAGCAACCTCTTTTTTTGGAACCCTTATTTTTAAGAAAAACACTGCATTTCCATGCCCTAGAGCGAAAAACTACACACTTTGTCGGTTGAGATATGACTGATGTCAGATCTCTTAGACTATGATTGACTGTGACAGATGGGTTTGGTTGGACTATGCTTAGAGAGAAAACCAAATGTGAAAATTATAATTATCCAAAAACTGAGCCAATCTACTCCGTTCCAGTTTTGGTGTAGTGACTCCTTTTTTTTTCTAGGCAGTTTAAAAGTTGTCAGATGTTAATGTCATTAATTTCAGCTTCCAATCCAAGTTTTTTTTTTTTTTTGCAGTGTAGTGTTGAAAATTCAGTGACACTTCTACTGACAAGTGACGTTCTGCTTTCGCACATGGTGGCTGGAGATATACTCAGGGTTTTTTAAGGTTTTTTAGTTTGGGAAATGTAGGCGGTAATTGTAAGTGTGCATTCACAAATTAGCTATAAAGATCTTAAATTGTCTTAAAAACATCTACAATAAGACATTCAATTGAGTGGTAAACAGCTTCTGATGAAATAATGTGAAATTGTTAAAGCATGTTATATTCTTCTTTTCCCCAAAACCCATGGTAAAAATGTGTTTAATCAAAGACCAATTTTGATACAATTGTGAAATTGATACACCAAAATTTCTCCTATGAGCTGAATTGAAGAAACAGGTGAAATTGATTTTAACCCTCTTTTCTCATTAGAAACTGATCAAAGGCCATTGTAAACACGTCTTGAGAACTTTTTCTGAAGGTGCTGACTGTAGAATGTGCCATGTGTTTATGACTGAGCATTTAACCACAGACATCTTACACAGCAGTTTCCCAAAAGAACACCTCTGCATTAGGAAATTAAGAAAACAAAATAAATGAGAGCAAAGAAATGCAATACCTTTTAAACCAACCTCATCCAAATGGCTAATAATGAAACTGCAAGATGTCTGTTTGCATGAAACCTCTGGCTGTAATCTGTGATCTGCAGACTCAATAAGTTGAAACCTTTTGAAGAGCAACCACATACACATGCAGTTAAAGAACACTGTGTTCTACTGAGTGTCTATGGCATAAACAGAAAGCGACAATTCCTCTTTTTTTTTCTCACTTCCAAAAGACAACCACCCAGCTAGTCTAAACCATTAGAACATTTCACACCCCCCCCCCCCCCCCCCCATTACCCATAATGCTGTAAACCCCACTAGGCACAGTGTGGGACCCTACTGCTGTAGGATGCACAAGCAATGAGCCGTTCATTTCTCTTATTTCGTTTCCTTTTCTTTCTCTCCATCTCTTTCTTTACTTGTTACCCCTCTCTGTGTGAAAAATGAGTGAGGACTGTTAGAGAGTTATGCCAGGGAAAAAGAAAAAGAGGCTGTTTTGCTAAATTAATCTGCTTGGAGACAAAATGATGGAACTGAATATTTAGTTACATTAGTTTTTTATGTTAATGATTGTGGTGTTTGCTTATTATTATTTTTTTCTTCATTTTTAATAATTTTTTTCCCCAAAATGTAGTAAAGAGAAAAACATATTTTACAATCTTTCCACATAAAGAGAACCAGCTTGTTTCAATGCAAACCCTTAATGGGAATGACATTTCACTTGTATTTTATCATGTATATAGTGTTAGCACGCGTGTCTTGATGCCACATGATCATATGAAACATGCCAGGGCTGAGTTTCAATTCAAACAAAGGTTTTGGCATAAAGTGAATTTTCTTTTTATTTCTTATTTTTCCTCATTAAAGCATGCTCTTTTTATAGACTTCTCAATTTGTCTTCAGTAGAAGCCACCAATTTGTCTTGTTTCAGCAGACGCCAAAGCAGATGCTGCTTTTTGCACAAAAAAAACTACGTAATGACTCAAATTTTGGGGCTCTTACAGTGGAGCATGCCCATACTCCAATTTCTCTGTAGTTTTGAAAGGATGCAAAAATACATTTAATGATTTGACTTTCTTAACATGACTTTAATTATAAATTTTTTATGTTTTTTTTTTCTTCTAATTAGTCTGAGCCTAAAGAGCGGTTTAAACCTGAAGTGATGTCTTTAAAGCTAACTACATAACAACAAAAAGGAACTATATTGTTGGAATCACTTTTTTTATCCAGATGAATGATAAAATCATTTACAGTCAAGCAGAATCATTTGAGCATTTAAATGAAGCATATAAAGTGACAGATGACAAAGCTGTAGCATGTGTTTAGAATAAACAGAACGTTATCGTCTGCTGGTGTAGATGCTAATGTAGTTATCATTCTTGGTGTGAATAGCCCTTCTGGCGGCATTTTAAAAATGTTTCTCAAAATGGTTCAACTTGATCAGCTGTTGTTTCTGGAAGTCAGAATACTGATGTTTTCATTAGCACCATGTGGCCGACTACTAACCAACATCACCAAAGTGTGGACTTTGAGACAGGACTTTGGGACTTAAGGACAGGACTTTTGACAGTAGTCAAAGAATATTGTTAGCATTACTTTTGAACTATAGTACTTGGCTCTCAAATGATTTTGAAAGCTTGCTGAAAGAATACAATTTATTTGTGTACCATTTTTCATGAATACTGTTATAGTCTGCATTTTCCCATCTCTGAAAAGGCTAAAAAAAAATCATATTTTATATTTAATGCCGATCCGATTCTCATTGTTTGCCAGATTAGAAAGGAAACTCTTATTGTTTGACGTTTAAAATTGAAGCTTGTAATGGCAGCCTCATGGTAAACCCTTCTATTAGACGTGCATTTCTTCATACAGTATGTCCATATGGAGACGGCATGAACAGGAAATGGCATGCATTCCTTTTGTCCTATTATAAAATAAACTCCAGTGTGCACTTCCTGCAGAGGCGTTGAGAAGAGAGAAAATGGGTGAAGAGGGAAAAGAACAGAAGCAGAGGAAATAAAGATTGTAGTGTTGAACTTAAATGGGCTCCGTTACACTCAAGGGTCTCGGCTGTGATTTGATGAATCCTCGTGTGGTGGTGTTGGCTTGTAAATCACACGCCATGTTTCCTTCTTTTGTAAAGAAGATTAAAGCTCTTTGTGTTGCCACATACATCCCTCAGTTCTGCACTTCCTGTCAACAAGACATGTGATTGTTTGGCCAGTGTGTGAGGTTGCCATTTGTCATAGGCTTTGTGAATTTTTGCGACAGCCCTGCTTCCACCTTCTGCTGGCTTTTTGCAAGTTCACCTGAGGCTGTGTGAGACATGTCCTGGCATGAGGTTGTTTATTGAATATTCATGTTTTACAGAGAGACCAATGGTGCATATATACCATTGATATGGCATCTTCAAATTTATCAGTAATGATGTGTACAGACAAAAGATAATTATGGCTATATTCACAATGCTTTTGCTGATAAAAATAAAATTATGCAACCATATTAACAAAATTTCTCTGGTTTAAAATGTTATTCATCTCTGCAAATCAGTTCAATGAACTGATGAATCAAAGATTTTCATGATGGTCCCACCAGACATTTTTCATATATTTAAACATTTTTGTAAAGATGCATACAAGTAAATATTTCTGTTCACTTAATTATATTATATTAGTGCATATAACTGAATGCTATTATTGTTTAAATTACTGAAATAATAATTTAAATACAATAAAATAAAATTATCAAACAAAACACTTGTTTAAATAAAATAATAATATACTAAAACTAAAACTGAAATAAAAAAGACAAAGGCACAACTAAATTACTAATATGTAAAATAAAATAGTTAATTCTTAAAATAAAAGAAAACTGAAAATATTAAAATATTCTAAAAATATGAATAAATAAAATGATATGATAAAGGTAATATTAAAATAACACTGATATAAATAAAAATATTATCTTTCTTCTATTTATTTAACAGCTGTGTTTTCTTCTCCTTATTGGCTTATAGGGAGAAAAATAATCAAAAACAACAAATTCATAATTATACAGAGATATATATTGAATATCATAAGATTTAAAAATATCAAGATGCATTTGTTACATTGCACAGCCCCATGTTTTACGAGGTTCTTTCAGGCCAGGCTGTCTTGTATCAGTCATATGGTTTTCTGCAGTGCTCTGTAATCCAGGGCTTCATCTTTTGTGGATGTGGCTCTGGTGCCCGACGGTCTGTCCCTGTCCTTTTGTTTAGGCCTACCATAGCTGTGCACTTTCTCTTTTATGACCGTATTTTCGGGCGGGGATGCCATGTGATTTTTTTTTTCTTTCTTTTTTTAACTGTGTTTCAGCTGCTCTGGGGCCAAGAAGTTCGAGCATGATCATGTAAGAGTGTGACTTGTGTGTGTGTTTCAGAAGCTGTGCAGGACAGTAGAAGCTGTTGAAGTTTTGACTGTGGGTTTCAACTCTCCCTCTCACCCACGCTCTGTCTCCAAAAGCTGCAGGGGTTTCGCTGAGTTGGCAAAAACGCGTCGCGACGCAGCAACAGAAATAAACTGTCAGCCTTCAAGAGCTCCAACACACGCACATCTTGTCCTCATTGGACCTCCAAGTAAGAGCTGTGAGGATAAGATACTACCATGTTGAATAAGAAAAACAGTAAAATGAGGAGGTTTCCAAAAGTTATATATTTTACATAAATGATTGTTTGGGTTTTGGCTCCAGGCCCTTCATATAAGGGATTTATTGGAGTTTGCGTGTTCCAAGAAAAATGAAGTTATGTTGCATATAAGGGCTCCATACATCCTCATGCGAACCCTGACCGTAACTATATTTAAAAATGACCATATAAAGACTTTCCATGTATAAGCTACATCAGTGGAACAGCCTCTTTTGTGAATCAGAAATGAGAGAAGAGGGAATGATGGAAACCTAGAATCTGTTCTCTCAACACACACGGAGACATCATCACATCTGCAAGGCATTGGTCTCTCTGACTGACATCAGGTTTATTTTCATTAATACGCTCATACACATTCTTGCATGTCCATTCCCACAGATTTATGTCCTTTTAATGTAGTTGCCGCTATGTGAGGGAGGCAGGGTGAAAGCTTTACGTCTGTCTGCCGTGATCCGTGGCATAAACAGTCTCCCTGTGCTCTGGAATCCAGCCACTCCTACAGGCTTTGGAAAACGGGGCATTCGGGGTGAAAGGAAGGGGCAGTGTTTGTTGTATCTTCAGGTTAACAGTTTTATGTTTGGTTGTTTTTAAGTTTTGGTTGATCTATGTTTTAAGGTGGGGTTGCTTAATTAGTGCTTTCAGATTTGTAGTTAGTTTAATAGTGGGGTTGCTTAACTGGTTTGTGGTTTTCATTGGTTGATGTTTTTTTTTAATTGGTGGTTTTATTCAAGTAGAGCTATAATTTCTATATTTTTTTGTGTAAAAGAAGTTAATAGCCTACTTTTATTGAGTAATGATGATTTAAATTGATCGTAATTGACAGGAAAGACATTTATAACATTAAAAAGTTTTGTTTTAAATAAATGTTGTTCTTAGAACTTTCTATTGATCAAAGAATACAGGGAGAGAAAAAATGAATTCTGGTTGCCAGAAAAATATTAAGCAGAACAACTGCTTTTGACATTTATAATAATAAGACATGTTTCTTGAGCAGAAAATCAGGATATTAGATTGATTTCAGAAGGATCGTGACCGTGAAGCCTGGAGTTTAATAATATAGAAAACTTTGAAAGGCTGTAAATTGCAATAGTATTCCACAGTTTAACTGTTTTTACTGTATTTTAGGTCAAACAAATGCATTCTTGGTGAGCCCAGAATTTTGCTTGTGTTGTGTACGTGATTTCAATTCATCTATCTTTTACCAGTTTTGAGCATAGAAAGAGAAAAAAAGCTCCATATTACACTATATAAGCTTTCCAATCACTTGCATGTACTAGAATATGGGATATATCTTTAAATATATTTAGACGATTAAACAGATTTTTATAAACCCATTAAGTATAAAAAACACTTTAATAAATGTATTATTTTATTTATTTATTTTTCATTTAGAATTCTGTAGTTCTGGTGGCTACCAGCAGTGGCGATGTTTAATTGCTGTCTGACTTTAAAACAACTGTATGTGTTTTTTTTTTTCTTACCCCCTACAGTGGAGTGAGTCAATTTTACTGTCATAAATATACAGTATTACAGTGTATAGCTGTAAATGCGCATTCTTCGTTACCGTAAAGCAATCTGGTCTTTTTGTGTAATTTCATACCTTCTCAGTTCTCACTAATCTTTTATACTTCCAAACCAGAAGTTTTAGAGTAGTTTTGGAAAGAAACAGAAGCCATT
Source organism: Carassius gibelio (assembly GCF_023724105.1). Taxonomy (NCBI): domain Eukaryota; kingdom Metazoa; phylum Chordata; class Actinopteri; order Cypriniformes; family Cyprinidae; genus Carassius; species Carassius gibelio. The sequence continues at coordinate 26,031,222 of NC_068372.1, read as the reverse complement.
CACCTTATTAGAAGTCGGTGTATCATTAGCACTGATGTTTCACCATAAAAAACTTGATGAGAAAAAAGGTGAGAATGTTTTATTGATTGCGAAGATTAACTTTTTGTTTAACTTTAGTTAAATTTATTAGAAGCAGGGTAGCTGATTTGGTAAGAAAACATTTTTTATGCTGGTTAAAAGTCTCTTCACATCCCGATAGCAATCACTAAGTTCAGTGGTCTAAATGTATGTATTTTAATCATCTGTGGATGGTGTAGGACCATAAAATGTTCGTCCAATCTCATTCCTCAGCCCGAGGACTACGATAGGCTGTCCTACCTGCCTGTCAATGAATTTATTTACATAACTTTAATAAGCACTTTCCATTAAGCTATTGCAGACCAAGTGAGAATAGATGGCCTTATTATTGTAATATTATGTGCTTTTTACTGTAAAATTTTCTCACATGTGAATGAGACATGAGAAAATCTGACCGCATTACTTTCAACCCTTCACCAACGCCGTCTCTCAGTGTGTCACTGCTTAGCCTCTGGTCTTCCTGTGCATTTTCATGTGTTTTGGAGGAGGCGTGGCTTTGGAGAGTGATTTGCTGGGAGGGTGGGATTTTATGCTTTTAGAACTAGTTTGCTATTGCCATCCTTTCCGAAATCTCCTAGACTAACTTTAAGTGAAACTATCCAGTAACTTACAAATGGGCCTTTACAGTAGTCCTTGTAGTTTAGTTGGTAGTTTGGAAATGTACTTGTCAGTAGTCTGCCTCTCACTTCTCTCTCTGTCTCTTTGTGTTGCTGTGTGAGGGTTTTGAATGAACTCTGTGGTGATTAAAAGGAAACTGAGAGTCTGAGTGCTGATTTGCCAGAGATTGAATGGGTTGTGGGTTGTCCAGCCACTGATTTTTACAATAGGAAACATTGTGCATAGGCAGGTCTGACAAACATCCTTTTGTCTGCAGTGTAGAAAACAGCTGTGTACGTGAAATTGAGCGATTGGGTGTGTGCACGCTGTGGGGCTGGGGGTGACACAGTCCCAGACGGTCTCTGAGTTCACGTCTGTAGCAGGTGACCCGTAGAAAGGCTTCGGGCTGATAGCAGAGCCGAACTCATTGAAAGCCTGACAGCACTCTAAATGCCTCTTGTAGACACACACACTAATGCATGCATATACACTCTCTCCTATGGGGTTATTGGAACAATGCAACCAGCGACTCGGGCTGCATTCCTGAAGGTTTAGGGGTCAAAGGTTAAACTGGGGTTTACCTTTTTGAGCTAAAAACTAAAACAAACTTGAGAGGCAGTGAACTCGGAGAGTCTGGGCACTTGAACTGTTTTCCTCTTGGTTAAACGCCTAGAATTTGACAATATGACACAGTTTACTGTTTAGCTGGAACAACTGTGGTTAATAGACCCTGAAATGGTTACACTACTATTCCACAGTTGTGCCAACCGTTTTCAAAACTGATAATAATAATACATGTTTCTCAAGCATATGCAGGCCAGCATATTAGAAGGATTTCTGAAGATTCATGTGACCCTGAATATTGGAGTAATGGTTGGTGAAAATTCAGCTGAAAATGAATCTCATAATAAACCCCAAAATGGTCATCAGGATCCTAAAGCAAAATGTCTATGTGTTGGCATGAAAAGGTTAATTTTGGGATAATGATTGCTAAACTGAAATACGTAGACTAGCAGTCATTATACAAAAATATCTGTCTGCTCAGTGCCTTGATTGACCAATCGGCAAAAGGATATAGAATTATTTAAAGTGTTTGTTTCCAAGATGCACAGTATTCATTTAGTCAATTCTCTTCATTTGAGCTTCTCTTTGCATTGTTTCCTAGTGAGGGCTGATCGGGTTAGCTGGTTTTCCAGTCCCCTACTTTATTTCCAACCTTAAAGTTGAACCTCATGGCACCTGCGGCACTGTGAGAACATATCGCTGTGGAAAATCAGGGAAGCTTCTCTTTCATCTCATCAGATCGTCTGGCATGCCGTCACTGTCCAGCAGAGCCGCACAGCTTCAAAAGAGCATCTTGTCTTCAGTGATCCTTCACAGCACAGCAAAGGCAAGAGAGACGGCATCATAATGCAATACTTGATTCTGATTGGTCAGTCATGACATGCTGTCAAAAAATATTTTTTTTTTAATGACTGATGATGATACGGTAACTTTAAAAAGGTAAATGTACACTAAATGCCATCAAAAAAAGCTAATTTCATTTGAGCAAACCAATTAGAACAAACAATAACTCATTTTAACAAATGAACAAACCAATAATTTTGTTAAATATATCAGACTTTCCAACACTACTTATCAATCAGTGAATTATTTGTTAAAATAGAGCAAATTGAGATCTATCACAACATCTATCAGTGAATCATTTTCTTAAACTGAATAAACAAATCAGTTCATTAAAATGAATCAGAAATCCCAGAACTACGTATCAATCAGTACATCATGTTTTAAAAAAGAAAAAAGTGATTCACTAAAATAAACTGATCTATCCCAGCATGACATTTCTCAGTGAATCCTTTGTTTTGAAATTAACAAACAAATTGATTTGTTGAAATGAGTCAGATTTCCAAGCACAACATATCACTCAGTGAACATTTTTTTTTTAAACAGAACAGATTGATTCAGTAAAATGAATTGATCTGCCTCGCACAACATCTATAAATGAATTATTAGTTTGAACATAACATTAAAAAAAAAAAAAAAAATCAACTTGTTAAAAAACGATCTGGACGTCCCAGTACTACTTATCAATCAGTGAATCATGTTTTAAAACAGAACTACCAAGTGATTCTCTACAATGAACTGATCTCCCCAGTACATCTATCAATCAGTTTGTTTGAACTGATTCAACTGAACAAACAAATGATTTATGACTCAGACTTCCCAGTAAACCATTGTTTTAACTGATTTATATAGTCACCCTTCATTTCTATTTAGTTTCTATTTCTATTCATATCCATTTAATTACTCTTCATTTCCAAATTTAGTTCTATTAGTTTGATTAGTTTGGACATCATGTAGTTTTCCTCTCTCACAGTAAAGACACGTCCACAGCGGTGGAAACCACAGGTGGCTGTAGAGGACGGAAGCGTTCTGAGATACATCAGGTGTGAACGTGTTCCTGATTGCCTCCTGTCCGCTGCGGCAGCGATGTGTAATCAGCGCTGATAGACGAGCTGCCCGACCACGGCTTGATGCAGGGTATTTTAAGAGCTAAAATGGGGCCCCCTCCCAACCCCCCACTAACCTCGCCCCAAATTTTGTGGAAGACCACAAGGAGACGCACTGAAAAAGCCCACATCCACGGTCCACATTAAGATCAGACCACCATGTCTGAAAGCCATTATGGACTATATCTCAGACACGTGTATGTAGGAAAGCACATTCTTTCTCTCTCTCTCTCTGTGAAGCCGGACCATTTCAGACCACCTTTAGTATTCTTAGGACAAATAAGGAATTGATAGCAACACTACAAGCTCTGGTGTTTTTGTAAAGGTGTTGATTCACACTAAAGGACAAACTGCTGTGGGACTAAGGGTGAGTTGGAGTGAATGTGTATTTTTAATGAAAGTATGTTGTGCAATTACAGTGGGTTCCAAAATTCTGTGACCACATTTCCCTTTTATTATTTAAACTTGACGTAACAGAATTTTTGGGGGGATTTTGAACAATTAAAAATTATTTAAAAAAATGTAAGATTCTGAAATATTTCAGATTTCTAGAAGGTGGTTTGGATCAGACTTGGACAAATGTTTTTGTATGTTTTTTCCTGTTAAAATAGTAAAAATATATATATTTAAATTAGATGGGCCTAAAATGTAGATTGTTTTGCCTGTATGAACTTTAGTCACTAATCGATTCACTAAAATGAATCCGGTGTTCCAGCAATACATATTAATCATTGAATAATGAAAACGGCACAAGCAAATTGATTCACAAAAAGGAGCGAAACAGAATATTTATATTAAAATATATATATATTTTAAATAAAAAAATCTAAATATAGACCAAAAACTCTGTAAACATAACTTGAGTCACTAATCCATTCACTAAATGAATGTGAATCAAACGGTAAATGGTTTTTAACAGAGCATGCTAATTGATTTACTGAAATGATCTACTCCAGCACAATATTTTTCATAAATTGTTAAATGCTAAATACATTTGTGTTGGATATGCCAAAAAAAAATAATTTATAGAAATTTTTTTTGGTCTGCAGGAACATAACTTAGTTTACTTATCGATTCGCTCAAATCAATCAGACATCCAGCACTGCATAATGACTAGTGAATCATAATATATATATATATATATATATATATATATATATATATATATATATATATATATATATATATATAAGCTAACTGATATACTAAAATGAATTGATCTAAACAAATTAAAATGTTTTGCCTGTGTGAACATAACTGGTAAGGTAAACATAACTTTTAAACAAATGTAAGCAAATTTGTTATACTGACCAGGTTTATTCAGGTGTATAAAAGATCTTCATTAACAACCTTAGTGGAAAATATATGTGTTTGCATGCTACTGTATATTCTATATTACTGGGTGCACACTGATCACACAAATGTATGAAGTTTGTATAAATATCCTGATAAATAACTGATAATATCTAAAAATTCCATGAGAACACCATCAGAGCAATGTTTTGGTGATGGAATATAAACTAGACTTCCCTTTCATTTCGGGTAGTCTGTATTTGTTCTGTCTCATGATTAATGTAATGAGTATCTGGATTCACAAGGGACCCCACTACACACACACACATCTACTTTACGCACAACCCCCCTGGATTATCACATCCCTCCCTTACACTGCTGTTGCCATCGGAAACCCTTTCTCCCCCCCATGGTCATCTGAAGAGGTTGTGTGGTGTGTGTGGATTCATTGTCCATTGTGTTTGAAATGGTAGAGCGATTTGGTTGAAGAGTTTGGATTTTAGTACAAATCAGATCACAGCCTTTTGTCTGAAAATAAAGAGTGTGTGTGACAGAGGTAAACTGTTTTATTATTTGTTGAAATAAAGAAAATGATCTGAAATTATATATATAAAATATATATATATATAAAATATATATATGTATGTATGTATGTATATATATATATATATATATATATATATTCTCTGTAATGACATGCTTTCCAGAACATCACTTTTTATGATTATTTATTTTATGATGGAATTTTATTTGACTTACAAAGCAGTTTCTCAATAGATTTTGGTTTTGTGAAGGAATGTCCTCCATAGTTTTTCTGGAGCTCTATTAGGTTTGTAGAGCTATATTAATTAAATTGCATATTTTTATTCCATTTTTTTTTTTTTTTCATTTTTTGACAGGAACTTAATCTTGTCCAGTTTTAAGACATGGCTTTAATTGGGGTTGTTTAAGATCGATAAATAAATAGCCTATAATATTGTCTTTAATACTGTGAAATATTATTACAATTTAAAACAAATTTTATATATTTTAATCTATTTTAAAATGTAATTTATTTCTGTGATTTCAAATTTTTGGAAACCATTAATCCTGTTCTTTAATGTCAAACATAATCAATCATTATTACAATCATTAATTTTCTGATTTGGCTCAAATAACAATTTTTAATATCAGTGTTTACAAGCTGTGTTTTGTAGAATCAAACGGAAATCTTTTGCAACATTATAAATGTCACAGTTACTTTTAAACTAAAATTAGAATATTAATTTTGTTAAAAAGAAAATACTGTTCCCTAACTTTTTAACATTTTATCCTATAATAGTTTTTCTTATTTTGAATTCCATATTCTCATTTTCTCTTCTAGCAAGACACTTGGATAAGCGTGGTGAAGGTTCTTCTTGAAGCTTTTTGGAAGAAGCAGAATCCCATGTGACAAGGTTTGAATAATATATATTGGTCTTAGCTACCTTCTTGCTGGTCTTGTTGAACATTCAACGCTGTCGGTGAGTTTTTGACATAGAAAAACCATCGACCGTTGATTGTGCCCTGAGGCCACGCCCTCTTCAGCCTAGACACACCCACCTCTGCAAGCGACTTCATTTCTTCAAAGGTCATAATCAACATTCATTGCTGTCGGTGGGTTAATTGTGTAACAGCTCTCTGAACAATGAATGTAACTATGGCCCAGATTCCAGCCCGTCATGCCAGCATACATCACACTCTACGCCAGTACAGCAGAGATCAGCTTTTCTTTTCCTTTCTTCTCCTGCTCTCATCCTCACGGATCTGGAGTTCTTCAAGGAAGACACAAATAGAAGCAGCCGCACTGACTGCTTCCTCCTGCATCTAATTGGTGGTTGTGTATATGTGTGTGTGTGTGGAGCGGATAGAAGGAAATGGAGGATGAATGCATAATCATTTAGATGTTCTCCTCATTTGGCTGTTTTGTCTCTCAAATTATATACTGTGTTCACTGCAGCCTGAAATGAGCCTAAAATGGCTCTTGCTACTGAAAACTGTGTCCTCTCTGTCAGCTGTGTGTCTGTTTGGTAGGCACTTGCAAGTGTATGTGGTTTGTGCAACTTTTTAGTTTATGTAGGTGAGAAATGTAGAAATGAGTGTGTGTCTCCATCCAACACATCAAAGAACGATGTCTTTCTGTCTCCTTCTGTCTATTTCTTTGACTACCTTTCATTCTTCCATGTTCTCAGTGGAGCTGAATAAAATGTCTGAATAATAAAATCTCAGTGGTGCATTGCGCCTCTGTCCTGATTTTGAGTGTTTGTTGTCTCTTCTTTTTATTGAGAAGATTCTCTTTTTAAAACCAGTGCTTAAACTCGACTAAAGACAGGGAGTGTCATGCGAAATATGATTTTACCAAAGTACAACATTTGTTAACACCAAGAACCATATTATGAACCAAGCATAAATCTGAAGTCTGAAAAGTGGGTGAGGTTAGTGCATTCTAAACCTTATCAGCTTGGCTCATGAATATTAATCAGGTGACATTATCAGTCCAATGGAATGCAAAGGGTGGGATCTTGAAGTGGAAAATCCCATACATTTTCTCCATGGGGAACAGATTTAACGTTAACTTAAACATACTTTGAGCACTGACATTATTAATTGATGATATATGATTTTGTTCAAGCCACCGGCCCACATTAATTCAACTTATTCTTTAAATAATCATGTTTAACTGCAAATATCCCAGTAAAAAAACTATGCCCATGGTTTTGCAAAATAATAATAATAATAATAATTTTATGAAAAAAAATTTTTTCCTTATTGCGGAAAATATATTGGTTATAATGGTTGTTTCTTGTCATCTTGAGTCTTTATATTAAATGTCAAATATGGTACTACCATGTTTTGGATATGATACTCATGGATTGTTGGACATTTATCAAAGTAGTGTTAATTTATTGTATTTAAGTGCATATACCACATTATGTTAACTTAATTATTATTCTTTAATGTACAGTAAGTACTATGGTATTGGTGGAAAAAATTGTTTGTTTTAGGTCCCAAAGAATTAAGGGCAATGATTGGCTGACCTTTTAGAATAAGCATCACTTCCCTTCGTGTAAATCTATAAGAGCAAAATGTTCCATTTTTTAAATAAGCTGAGTGAACACAAGGAATTCCCTGAGAATTATTACTCCAATTTGGTTTTGTTATTTTATTAGTTTACAACCCACAGAGCACAATAAAATTCACAATGCTGTGAAGATAAAGTTGTATCGACACCTAATAACTCTTGAGTCATGAGTCAGCTCAATAAACTCAGATATTAGGATTGTACGGTTCTTTTTGAGCCCTAAACGAGTCAGTTTCTTGCACAGGTCTGTGAGAACACGGCTACAGCACTTGTCAGATCCACAGCTCTGGGATCAAACCTCCTAGCCTGGAGCTGTAGATGAAGTAATCAGACATAATGCAGAACGACACTGTCTGTCGGAGTTATTCTCAGTGCTAGTGTATTCTTTTAAGGCCCGATTAAATGGCTTGATGAGGGCAGCTTTCTTTTTTTATTTCAGGAAGGCAGAACACATTGCATTCCTAAGGCCTATCCCTTTTTTTAAAATACGCAATATGCTTTAGTCACAGCGCGTGACCCAAGATTTCAACACTGAAACTCTGTAACTGTGATCTTAGCTCATTATCAAAAGAGTATCGGCTAATATGAACAGCAATTAGACATTCACACGTGTCTGAGTTCATGTGACGGGGGAAGTTTGCCGTTCAGCGTGTGATTGCATAAAAGGAAAGATTAGAGCTGGGCAGTGGAGCTGTTTTGTTGCCGAGTTCCTGTTTGTGTGTGAGTGTTTCTCCATTATTCAGCAGGAAGTCCTCTGTGTGTGCAGCCGTGCAGAGAGGACCGAGGCAATGATGTCATCACCAGTCATGGCTTGACTAGAGAGAATGGCTGGTAATTAAACCACTCAGCTGCAGGAAGCATGTGGTTGTAATTCTGGGGACAAAATGGCTTAAAAATTGTCCCTAGAAGCAGCCAAAAATTCATTTGGGGGATGCTGTAAAATAGAAAGTGGTAGTGTGTTCTTGAACTGTTCAGTGCTCTGAAACGCCAAAGAGATACTTGTGGAAAAAGTGGGAAATTAAAAGAATTTTGTAGTTTTCCTCAGAAAATTATTCCATTAAAATAATTGAAATATACATCAAAATACAACTTCAAAATGTTTTTAATACTAGGCTATATGGAAATGTCTTCTCATACAGAGTTCGTTCCTTCTGAAAGGGATTTAAAAATGATACTTTTTGATACTTTGATGATACTTTTGTATGTATGAAAGCTTCAGAAGCCATTCAGTGTAATCTTCCGATTTTCTTCATTTATGTTCCACAGAAGAAACACAAGCACACGGGTTTAGATCAACACGAGGGTGAGGATAAATGATGACAAAATGTTTATTTGTAGGTGAAATATCCCTTTAAAACTAACATTTACATTTTGCCCGCACCTGTTGTTGTTTCTAAACACAAATGTATCCTATGGTATTCAGCTGTCCGGTCATTTTGCAGGGATTATGTCTTTCTTCCTCGTTCTTACAGAAGGCGAAATTTGCTAGACTTTCCCTTCAAAATCAGGTCTTCTTTTTCCGTTTATCTTTTATTATAGGCTATCATTTTGAGCACCTTGCATCTCTTTGTTAGTTTCTCCTCAGGAGCCATTTATATTGAGAAAGTAAGTAAGAAAGACCTCAAAAACTTTGTAGTTATAGAGAGAGTATATTAAAGTAACTGTGTTTATTATAGATGTGTTGTTATTGATCTCGTAATGCTAAAGATGAGGCTACAGTCGCTGGTTTAGGTCAATTAAATACAGAGGAGGGCGACACCAGGTGGATCTTAGAAGTATTTCATCTGTTTTTATATTTTTATACTTCACTCCAACTGTAAATTCCACTATAACTAATGCCTAACCCCAACCCAGCACTAGACCGCTCCTTAATAATCGTCCCTGCCTCTCCGGCCTGAGAGCGCTGTGACGCACAGGATGGCTTTTCAGTTGGTTATTACTGGGTGAAGCTCGACACCCACGAGAAGAACAATGCATGTGTCTGTGAGAATTAATTTGACAAATGTCTCTCAAGGTTTGTTCATTCAAACCAGAGAGAATTTATTCTGCATTCCAGTCCTCCCTCATAGGTGACATCAAGGGAATTTCCCAGAGCTGTAGCAAATTGCCTATGGGAAATTTCTGTCCTAAAGCCTTTCTAGCATCTTATGAACTCACGCTTTATCTCTGACCAGTCACAGGTAATTATTTAACTCACCTCATTTTGTCCTATAAAATAAAATTTCTCTCCTCTTTTAGTCTATGCACTAAGTGTGTATCACATGGTAAATCTACATAATCATAAATCATTAAGCACAACTTAATTAATTAAAAGCTGTGCTCTACATTATGTGCAGTTATTTTACTGCTATTGTCTTGAAACCCATTATATGAATATATATATATATATATATATATATATATATATATATATATATATATATATATATATATATATATATATATATGCTATGTGTGTGTGCATATGTGATTTATATGAATAATTATTATATGCAAGTTTGTGACATTTAATTGCATTACACATGCATTGCATATACACACTATTATTATTATCCATTTTATATGAAAATCATTTCAATACAAAAGGCAAGTTTTTTTTTTACATTTTTACATTAAATTTTAATGCATTGAATTAAAAAAGCAATCAAACAGTATAAAATAATATGCATATACAAATATGCAGAGTAAATATGTAAATTTCATAAAGAAATAGATCCCCCTCCACGAAGAATTATTCTTGTAGTAACATCAGTTTAGGCTCAGTAGTTGAACAATTAGACCCTTGAATGTTTTTTGCTGATTACTTGCACTTTCTCCCTACAGAACAGAAAAGAGATAACGGAGTGGTTAGCTTTCGTTTCAAGGCTGTTCAGTTATTCTGTGTTCATTTGTTTTTATCTAACCACAGCACTCGCATATCTGCAAACTTACTTTAGCTTACGGATATTTTCCATCACCCAGGCTTTGGAGGGGTCTGTGCAGATGTTCTTGCCTTTGTATGTGTGGAATCTGTGAGGTTAAGAAACACCTTTTAGTTATTTTATTTTTTTCTCTCTCCAGGAATCAGTCATAACACATATAATCAGTCAATAAATAATGCACCATATATGCAGAAAGCATCTTATACTTACATGACAGCATCAATGTGGCAGTTTCTTGTCATGGTCTGAATGGAATATCCTTTAATATATGTCATTGATATTACTCCTTTGGTATACTTCCTGCAACATGCTGTAAATACAATTAAAGTTTAGTTTTTTTTGTAACTTTATTTAGACAATACAAAAATATCTTCACATTATGAACCTCATATTTAAACATTAAACATTTTCCACATAACAGTGTCTCAAATAGATTTATCAAAACGATGATAAAGAAATGTACTTACACAAAGCAGAGGCATCTGTATGAAGCACACTAAGAGCTACAACCATAAGTATGATCACGGTAGCTGAAATTCGAGTCATCGTCTCTGTCTCTGTGTCTGTGTCTGTGTGTGTGAGATGTGTGTGTCAGATAAGAAATGTGCCAATTGTGAGCACATGCAAAGAGACTAGCTTTTTTATAGTGTGGACATGGAAACACCCGAGTCAGGGTTTTCCGTGCATACGTATACGCAAGTAAGTTTGTTCTGTACAAACAAAAAAAGTCAAAAAGGTGCACCAAGGAAGAAAGCAGAGGAAAAAAGCTTGAGGGAAAGCACAGGGTTTAATTTTTTTACTTCCCTTAAAAGAGAGTTAACCATCAACATATTTTAATTGTTTCCTATATTGGTAAATAAATAGAAACAATGTTGGAAACTCCAGGAGGCCTAAAGTACAAAGAAACAAAGAAACAATGAAACAAAGAACAAAGAAAAAATCCAGGACCAAAAATTTGCCAAAGAATGCTATGACATAAGTAACTTTACGTTATGTATTATTAAATTAGATTAATGAATACACCAAAGGGTGTGTGGCATAGTTTAATACTTCTTTTCTTTGACTGTATTGTCATTACTGTTGACTATTATTATATTATATTATATTATATTATATTATATTATATTATATTATATTATATTATATTATATTATATTATATTATATTTTGTATTTTGTTAAGTGTTTTAACTTTACATTTATGCATTTGTCAGATGCTTTTATTCAATGTGAGTTACATTGCATTGTGCGTACAGATTTTATCAGTTCTTGCTTTCCCTGGCAAACCCTACAGTTTGAGCTACAGGAACATTACAATTTTATGAGTGTTTAAAATGTATTGAATATATGTACAGCTGCAATGTTTTGATCACACTATTGCTGTAGTGACAATAACGGAGTTAAAATTATATTTTTTGGATATCTGGCAAATAAACTAACAAATATCTCCATGCTCAATTTTTGGAGGCAAACACATTCAGATTGTATTCTTTACAAACAAGCTTACTTTACACATGCACTATATAAGAAAATGGCCAACAGCAGAAAGAAGCTCATACGGGTTTGGAACAAGTGGAGGGTGAGTAAATGATGACAGAATTTTTATTCTGGAATTGAACTTATCCCTTAAGTTTTTAAGTTTGAAATAATATCCTATTTTATCTGTTTGCTTATCTGCTTTAAAAATCATTTTGACCCACACTAAAATTAACAACTTTGTTGAAATAAAATGTTTTGGCAGTTACGACTTGCAGTGCACTTATCTTTGCACTTTTCAATCATTTTTCATAACTTTTTTTTAATGAAAACTAATTATTAGTTATTATAAGAATATTTAATTAATTAAATTAGCCGAAAATGGAATTTTGCTAAAATAATTTTTTTTTTTACTAGAATCTAAGCAATTCTAGATGTAGTTTTGTTTCGTTCATAATCAGAACAAATGCTAAATACTAAATTTCTCCAAATCTGAAGAAATAAACTCATCTGTGTCTGTGATATTACATTTTCACTAATTGTTAATTTCTGAGTGAACATTTCTTTTAAATGACTGTTGCATACAAAAAAAAAAAAACATAATAATAATAATAATAAACTTACTATTTAAAGTGGGATTGACCGGCATTTGTATTTTTTTTCTCTTAAATTTACTCTGACACATGGAATATTTTACATACTGTAAAACCACTTGGAATCACAGGTATAGTTATAGTTAATGGTTAATTTTGCATGGGACTTTTGTAACCAGGAACTGGAAATGTCCACCAGGACAAGCACTTAAACCCTAACCTTTTGATTATAGAATTAATACATTATTGAATTATGATTATATTGTGGTTTATGATTATATAACAATTGTAATAGATAAAACCACACACACACACACACACACACACAAACACAGACACACACACAAATGAATAGTTCTGAACCATCCACATGCTCAGCGGGCGTCCTCATTTCCACATGCTAACGTGTGGTTTCTAGTGGGTGTGAAGAATTACATATATTTTCTAGGTCATAATGTTTTATGTAACTCATGTCCTAACATCAAAGGGTGAAATAGGTCATAAGTATGAGAACAAATCCTTACAGTGGCTCCTTTAGCAATGAATCACTTCCCTTCAAACCCACAGCCTTCGCTTAGTCGTCCTGCTTGACTTTAGACATACCAATTTGAAAGCATTGCTCTCTGTGTTGGTTTTACTAAAACATTTTCAGATTCTTTCATTTACACCTCCAGGTTTAAAGAGGTGTCATGCCGCTTGACATTTGGAGTTTAATTTCTATGAAACACACTTTTGATCTTTTAAAATGGGGGAGTGTCTGGATTAGAATTAGAGTAAAGTCATATCTGGTTGATTATAATTTATATATATATGTTTTTTTTCTCTTTCCCATCAAAGACTGCCATCTGATCTGGAGCTTTGATAAGAGAATCTGATGAGTGTTCAATTTCCAGGAAAGGCGGATGCCTTTGACTTCTGAATGTTAGTCTAAATGTTACTAAACTGTCTAAATGTTTGACTAGATGTTCATGTTATTTAAATTCTTTGTCTTGAAAGTAAATGCATATGAAATTATATTTAACTCATGTAACCTATCACAGACATCTTTATTATCCACATATTCATCTTGAAAAAATTGCAAAATTGCTCACTTGAAATAGAAAATAGTTCATGAAAAATTGAGCTACAGTATCTGAGTCTTAGCTGTGCTTACTATTAAACACACACACACACACACATATGTATGATGTATGTTTTCAGATTTTATGTGCTAAATTTTAAAATATTAAATATAAATACCAATACAAATTCTGATAACTAAAATAATAAGATTTAAATAAAATAAAAAATTCCCCTCACACACACACACACATATATACAGTATATGTAGAATTTTGACCTATTTAAGTTTTTGTTTACTCCCATTTTTTCCTTGCAATAAATTAACATTTATACATTATGTGTAAATTGTTGTTCATTATTGTTCTACGATCTCCTCAGTTAAAAAAAAAAAAAAAGTAATAAAATGAAGACCAGTCATGACACCTAAAATATACAGCTCATCTTATATTGTACTTTAATACTGTACATTTTACCATAAAATCTTCATGTTGAGGAAAAAAGTTAATCTACATGTTTACCCAGGAATACTGTACATTATTGTTTTTTGTTTTTTTCCTTTTTTATGAACTAAAGCTAATCTTGCCATTTTTCCATTTTACAATCAGGCGATTGTTTGTTGGTTGTTTTTTATTTATTTATTTGTTTGTTGGTTTTTGTATTTTAATTTGTTGCATCTACAGTCACAATGATGTTGTTTTTTTTGTTGTTGATTTTGCATTCATTACATATATTTTAAATGTATATTTACCAGCATTAATAATGTTATGTGTCTAAACCAGTAATTTCGGGGATTACACATATTTGTGATCGTATCACAAATTGGGATCGATTTTCTAATTACAGTACCTATGATAGTGAGAGGAATGGAATATCCCGTTTTAGTACTCAAATTTAGTTGACCTACTAATATTTACCAGATTTTTCCCCTGTCTTCCATCCCCTCAGTGACGCTCCTGTGTGGTCTACAAAATCCCCTCAGAACAGCTATATAATGTAGCTTTTGGGGATGCCAGATAATGTGGACTGGGAGAGCTCTGCATCTTCATCATCACCATCCTCAACACTGCTGCTGCTGTCTTACACAACTGTCATTATCTTGTTGAACAATTTTCATTTTTCTTTTTCACCTATAAGTGGCTTGTTTCACCTCCCATGATGAACAGACTCGTCCTGACGTCATCCACGCTGCTGCTGTTGCTGTGTGTCTGGGTCAACTTGAGTCAAAGCAGTAAGTAAAACCAACTTTTCTTAGACAATCTCTTTGGTTTTTAAGTGTTGTTCATTGCTTTGAGTTCCCAATGCCGCTCCTGAAATGTAACCACATGCATTTGTAATCATTTAGAATTTGGACGGTTGCATTCGCATCAAGCCTATGCTTATAGTTAATAATAAAACTACAGTATGGCTTGACTTTTTGAGTGCATCTTAACTACTAATTAGTGTATGACATGTATGATATATATATATATATATATATATATATATATATATATATATATATATATATATATGTTTATATTTATTCATATAGCATATGCATTTGTCCAAAGCGACTTAAAATAGACCAAACAATTTTCAGAGTCAACAATATTCATAGTTTACGATCCAAAGTTTATTACCAGGAAAATTAGCATATTAATTAATTTTTTAATACAGAAATGGGTCGGGGTAGTTGGTCAAGTGTCATGAAACCACATGAACTGAGAATTTGTCATGTGTTAAGGTCCGGTGAGGTGCTGTACCAAATATTCATCACTGCCGTTTCCTGTCCTCCGACTGAAAGACTTCACTCGACAGGACGCCACCATGACCTGCAACATAGAGGCTGTCATGTGAGGAGCAACCCTGGTTTTGTCTTTTGTATTAATGTTTATGTAAGAGAACAAGCTGTAATATCGGTAATATTTAATCTAGAAATTCTCTCTTGTAGTTTTACTACGGTGAAGAACAGACAGGTCTGTGCTAACCCTGATGATCTATGGGTTCAGAGGGCCATCGTGCATATCCAGTGAGTTCAGCATAACACACACTTAATGTCTCTTAGCAATGACAATGATCACAAGTCTTAAAGTGGCTACAGTGAATGACTAAACTGCAAGTATATTACTGACCCAGTGTAAAGTTTTGTAATGTGCAGTATCATACATCTCCATATGCTGAATATACTGGTACATTTGAATGAGCTGAAGATCAAACTTGAGAATCTTCTCCTAAGAGTTTTATTTAATTGTCTCTTCCAGGAACACAAAAAAGTCATCATAATGTGGACACCATCAAAAACTGGCTTAAGCTGAACAAATGAACAGAAACAGAAATCCTTCAATATAATGTATTGTTTAGAATGTATTTTTATAATTAATAAATTAATCAGTTGTTTTGACAGCAACACTGTTGTTTGTTTGGTTTTGTCTGCAACATTTCTAGTTGACACTATGTGAATTTGTGCACAAATTTGTGAATTTGTAGGAAGTCGTGGCCTTGTGGTTTGAGAGTTTGACTCCCTAACTATAAGGTTGTGAGTTTGAGTCTATATACAGAGCACTACAGCATTACAGCACAGAGCACACTAAACGAATATTCAGTAAACATGGGCAAATAAATGTTTGTGAGCTCACACAGTAGACAGCAGGTGGCAGTATGTGCCCAAAACCCAGCTGCAGCCCCAAAATACACATACAATCCTCAATGGTTTGAATTGGGTATTCATTTAGTGCTTGTAAAAGCATTAATAGCAATTCATCAAATGCATCTTTTAAGTGATCAGAGTGTTGAAATTATGTTGTCAAAACAGCTGCATTTGTCTTGTCTGATTTGCTTTTTTGGATCAGTCATTCATTGCTCAGGTGGAAGGTAAACATACAACAGCTCATCATTATTTGATTGTGCTTAGGCTTTTTTTTTTTTTTTTGTCAACATGAAGTAGATCTAAACTGTAGTTTCAATGCCCATATTTGAATGTGACTTCAGAGTCACATACTGTACTTCAAATATTATTCAGAGAGCGTGGAAGTCGGCAACAGTTATTCCCTTATTTAAAAGTGGAGATCCTTCAGATCCTAACAACTACCGTCCTATTTCTAGATTACCAGTCTTAGCTAAATTATTTGAATCATTGCTAAATGATCAATTAAAACAATTTTTAACAGATAATAATGTTCTTAACGATTACCAGTCAGGCTTTAGAGCAGGTCATAGTACCCTAACTGCAGCTTTATTAGTTTCAAATGACCTTATAAACTCTTTAGATTGTAGAGATTGTAGAAGTCCTGTGCCACATTATTTGTCGACCTTTCAAAAGCCTTCGACTCTGTTGATCATAATTTATTATTACAGAAACTTAGATCTATAGGCAGTGTTGAGTACTCGAGACTCGGACTCGGTCTTGGACTCGGTCTCGAGACCGTATTTTATTGGTCTTTATTGGTCTTGTCATGGACTCGTGTGCATTTTGACTCGGTATTGACTCGGACTCGAACATATTAGGAATCGGACTTATGCCCGAGTCCACTCGAGTCCCAATCAAAATATTTCATGATTATTACTGTATGTTAATGTTTCTTTAAATTGATGTATGATTGATACATCCAATGACTGGTGATTTTCTTGTGACGTGAGACGTTAGGCCAGCGACACACTGGATGTGTGGCGCAAGCGTCTCAGCTGCGTGGCGTGTCTGTTTTTAATTCGGCTCCCATGTTAACAGGTTAGAGCTTGCAGACTGCCTGCGTGAGACGCGCATCCCAGGCGCAGCTCGAGCAGCGCGGAAAATGCGTGCATGCTAGAAATAGAACCGACGCCTATTTTCACGCGAACACGCGCGTGTTGGAAGCGTTTCCAGGCAAAATAAACTAGGAAAATATGTTTATATGTCACTTGTGTCATTATGTACACAAATACATATTAATTCATGACATTTTGATATTTGAAAGTCTATAGGTTGGCATAAATTCAGATATAAATGTAATTTAAAAAATTAATAATTATCGATTTTCAAATATTGCACCTGTCAAACATACTCTGCTTTGCAAGAGCCTGGTTTTTCGGCGGCCTCTCTCTATGTCACCTTTAGCAGAAGCAGCGCGCTAGCGCTGCGTCAGACACGCTTCTGGTGTGTAAAGACACAGAAAACGCGAAGCAGCCGCCACGCTTCTAGCACGCAGCAGAGACGCCACGCACGCAGCCAGTGTGTCACCGGCCTAAGTTACCCTCCTGCCATCCGCCTGTAGTGATCCCGCTTTCCAGAAAGCCACATTGCTACATTATTTCTCTCAACTGTGTTATTTTTACAAAGTAGGACAAAATGGTCACAGAAAAAAACAAATATTGTTTAATTTATATAATGAATACAGACACAGACTGACTGTCTCAACACTAAACATCTCCCCCCGAAAAAATGTCTGACAGAAGGCATTGAACTTATATGGCATTTCATCCAGCTTTCTTCCCCTGGCACATACACACTTTTGCATGAAATTTTCCTGGACAGTCAGTCGGCTCTTGTGTGTATGCCCTCCGTAACTATAAAAAACTTCGACTAGTGTGTATTTTACCCTGCATTAAAACCCACCATCCAGTGAAATTAGCATTAGATTATCCGTTGCTGTTACAGAAAGTGATGAAATGGTAACTGTTGTCAGTCCCCGCTTCCTCTGCACCAGTAGAGAGAGTTTTTAGTCTGGGTGGATTGATCATGAGACCACATCATGCTTGGTTGGGTAGCAGGATGGTCTCCTCACTTATTTTTTTGAAAAGTAATTATGCCCATCTTTAATCTTCACAACATCTAAAGTGCACATAATCCAAGACATTTTCAGGATATTAGCAGTCATTAGTTAAGCTTCAGGGTTAAAAGTTATGTAAAAGCTGTTACAGTTGAACATTTACAGGTATAGTGGTACAGTAATGTTACTTGTACTAGAAGTGTTATGTGGAATTACAATATAGAGTCGTACAGTAATGTTATGTGTACTAGAAAGGTTATATGGATGTCTATAGTGGTACAACGATGTTATGTGAAAATGAGCACTTAATATTGACAAGTAACAATTCATAATTCTAATAAAATTACCTTTACACCACATACTATGTGGCCCTTTTACCCTTTATTGTTTCCATCATACATTTTACATACTCTTGAAGATTTCTTTAGGTCTTGTCTCAGACCCAATCTCTCTGGTCTCGGTCTTGACTCGGACTCGACCCTTTCTGAACTCGGTCTTGACTCGGACTCGACCCTTTCTGAACTCGGTCTTGACTCGGACTCGACCCTTTCTGAACTCGGTCTTGACTCGGACTCGACCCTTTCTGAACTCGGTCTTGACTCGGACTCGACCCTTTCTGAACTCGGTCTTGACTCGGACTCGACCATCTCTGGACTCGATCTGGACTCGGACTCGAATGAGCCGGTCTCGACTACAACACTGTCTATAGGTATTAGTGAAGCTGCTATGAAATGGTTTGATAATTATCTATCAGAACGAACTCAATGTGTGAATATAGAAAATTATAATTCTCCTTTTCTTCAAGTTAAAAAAGGAGTTCCACAAGGATGTGGAACTATATGCTGATGACTCAATTATTTATACAGCAGCAGCATCTATAAATCAAGCTCTGATGAATTTACAAAAAGCATTTAATACTATACAATATACGTTGGATAAATTAAAATTAGTTTTAAATTCAAAGAAGACAAAATATATGATTTTTAACCGCACTCACCGTAAGGATACAGACATAACAATATCAACTTTATGTGGTTCAGAAATTGAAAGAGTCGGTTCCTATAAATATTTAGGTATATGGCTAGATGAAAAATTAGCATTTAATGTTCGCATTGATCAATTGCTGAAGAAGCTTAAATCAAAACTAGGGTTTTTCTATCGTTTTAAAAATTGTTTTCCCTATGAGGCCCGAAAGAAACTGGTTGAGAGTACTTTTTTAACAATAATTGACTATGGTGATCTTGTTTACATGCATGCAGCTTCCTCTGTACTAAGAAAATTGGACTCTGTCTATCATGCAGCGTTACGTTTTGTATGTGGTGCAGAATACCGTACGCATCATTGTATTTTGTATGGATCTTTATCATGGTCCTCTTTGTATCATAGGAGAAATTTACACATGTATGTATTTATTGCAAAGGCACTCCTTGGTAAATTACCATCATACAAAATGTTTAACTTTTTATACTAATGGTTATGGTACCAGATCGCAGCTGCATCTTTGTTTAAAAGTCCCAAGAGTATTCACTGAATTTGGAAAGCATGCTTTTTCTTTTTATGCCCCTAGGGTTTGGAACGACCTACAAAATGTATTGAAATTAGAGTCTTTGCCATCTTTGAGCACTTTTACAATTATTCTGTATTCTACATTTAAAGAGTCTTGTAAATGTTTTTCTTGAACTTCGATCTATTTTTGATTTGTTGGATTGTTTGTGTTTTAATTATTTATGTGTCTGAAACTATATGTGTGCTGCCGTTTTTGACCAGGTCTCCCTGGAAGAAGAGATTATTATATCTCAATGGGATTTTTTTCCTGGCTAAATAAACGATAAATAAAAAATAAATAAATAAACTTGCTTGTTTAATTAAAATTTACGCTTTTGATAGAATCTTTTTTCCAAAGAAACTTACACTTAATACATTGCTGAAGTCAACATTTTTGTGATAGAGTCATGTTATTTTATATTCTTGTGAATGTTTCAATGTGTGTTCTGCAAAGCCACTTGGTTGTATTTTTTACTCTAATTTCATTACCTCAATTTGCAAGTCAGTGGTCTTAAACTTCAGCTTTTCTTTCTCCCATATTTTGGCTGAGGCTGAATATGACCTGCAGGGTGACAAATCCAAACTGGAGAGAGCTGCTGTACATTTATAACTTACTTCTTTTTATGAAAGGGGAACACAAGTTCCTCTTTCATTGAACATGTACAAATTCTCACAGAATGAGATATCCAGTCAGCAAGTTTATTTTTGCAATATAAACCCTTACAGAATGATCACAACCCTGTGCACCACACAAAGTTGAGTGATCTTTATGGAAGCATGTGGAAGCATATGGTGTAAAATTTTAAAAGCAATTGCCATTTTAGTATTTGCCTTTCATAGTTGCACATTAAAGTCCCCATACATTGAAGTGAAATTCCCTCTCTTATTTAGCATTAAAAAAGCAATTTCTCACTTTCATGCAGAAATAAAGCTCCAAAAGCTATCACTGGGGCAGTAGGTATTCAAGAGAAACCTTTGGGAGCGAACGCAAAAGCAGTGAATATTAAGTTTTATTACTAGCATCTCTTATTTTTCCTTCACAATTTGACCTAAATGAGCAAACTGCTACAAGAAGGTTCAAAACATATGCGATCATGCAATGTTTTGTTTCAGTTCAAACCAATAATTGGCCTGGTCATTTGATTTGTGAACAATCACTTTCTTTCTAGATATGACAGCTGCAAATGTAGACCTAGGACATTGAAATTAGTTCACCTCCTGAGTGATTTGTTCTTTTGTCATGTGATGTGACTCTTGAAGATAGAGATCATTTATATGTTTATTAATATAATTCTTAATTTAGTATTTCCAGTATTTCTTAATGTATAATGTTATACATTTTTATATTCTTAATATATCATTTGTCATAATCTGATTTATTAATGGGGAGTTCTTATACACTCTTCAGGAAATAGATCTGTATTCTGGGTACAGTGGCCAAATTGGACTCGTGCTCATAAAAATTAGTATCACCATCCTCCATCTTCTCTGAAGATGCACATTAAATTTACGCGTTATTTGATAATAAATAAGTTTATCTGGTTAAGAACTAGATATTATTCTAAATAACCTTTAGATTATAATCATACGGAAAGGTAATATATTCAGTATATTAATATATTAGGCCACGACTTGGGGAAGTCGTGGCCTAATGGTTAGAGAGTCCGACTCCCAATCGAAGTGTGTGTGTGTGTGTGTGTGTGTGTGTGTTCACTGCTCTGTGTGTGTGCACTTCGGATGGGTTAAATGCAGAGCACAAATTCTGAGTATGGGTCACCATACTTGGCTGAATGTCACTTCACTTTCACATACATGTGAGACACTGTTCAATATATTGAAATATATTAAAAAATGCATAGAACATAAAGCTGATGTTGTGTCTTTAATTATGTTTTTGTGAAATTATATTCATGCCTCATATGATGTATTTTTAATCATAGCGTTTTTGCAATGCAGCCTAATTTTATTTCTACACTATAGGTTTACGGTTTAAAGTTATTATATATACAGAGAGCATTATGTGTATGGGAAAAACTCATTTTTTCCATTCTGCTGAAGCCTGATTTGTTCACGTTTGTGTAGCTGCACACACCAATAGGGCTTCGACCCTTCAGAAGTGGCGGGGCTGACCGCTATTTAAGTCATCTGTAGCGCCATTTACCAGATCATTCGAATGAAGCGATAGTCATTGATTCGTGCTGCTTGTAGTGTGGAAAGTGATGCAACGTTCATTCTCTTATCACATGGAACCAAAGTTACATCAAGTAACCGAAAGTGTTATGTGTATGGCAACGATTCCAATCACGCCGCACTATGAACAACAATCGATTAACTATGAACAATAGCTTCGTTGTCCAGAACAGAAATTTGAATAATGCCACTGAAGCTAGGTGGTCTGCAAGCGATCTGCAGTTAGTAGCCTTGTCAAATTTTTTCTAAAACCACGATATTCCTGGAATGGCTGCCCAGGCCGTATAGTGGGAGGCGAGAGGCTTTATTTTCTCGAACGAGAGCTCGTCTTGAAAAAGCAGGGAATCGTGTAAGTGTTTTTGTTTGTGAGAGAATGAGGAACTTTGCTCTTTAAAGTATGAGGGTCAAATATTTGCAGGGTTACAAAAATACAGCAGGGTTTTTCTGGCGGCCTGCAGCTGCGGAGCCAGCGTGTTTAGGGAGGAAGTGATGCAGCGCCTGCGACGTATTCTGAGCCTCCGAAAACTATTCAGTGAACCTGTTTACAGCAGAGCTGAATAGTCCTTCCGGCAAGACTGGTGAGTTGTGAAAGGCCATTTTCTCGTCGTCCATGATCTCTGTTAGCGTTAGCCAGAGGTGGCGCTCCAGCACGACCAGACTGGCCATGGTTTTGCCGATCACCTGTGTTGTGGATTTTGTAGCGGGCATAGCCAGATCTTTTGCTGTGCACAGCCCCTTGAAGGCATCCTTGTTATCTTGGCCAGACTCGTCCATGCCACAAAGAAGTTTCGCTTAAAACACTTGAAGGACCACCATCGTATGCAGCACTGAGCTGGCCTGTCCGGCTGCAGCATATGCCCTATTGGTGATGGCCAAGGTGGTCTTGCAGGGCTTAGATGAATGTGCTGCATGGCCTTTAAGCCGAGGGCGGATGTTAGGCACAGATGTGTGGCGATCGCTTCCTCCAGAGGGGGGAGTCTGCTATTCCCCTTTTTTCGACAGCACCGTCAATGGTAGTGAGAGCTGCTGTAGTCGAAGGGTTTACCCATGCTGAATAGGGGGCGCGCCGCATCTTGGTGAGCTCCTCGTGGACGGCTAGCAAGAATTGGGCTGGGTGCTGGTGAGAGGATTGCTGGCGGGTCTCTGGCACGAACCACTCATCCATTAAGCCACGGACAGGCTCGTTCTGGGGCCGACCATTTGAGGCCCAGATCCTCCACAACCTTTGAGAAGACGCGGATCTGCTCGGTGTCTAACTTCGGCTTTGGGCTCCTCGTCGGAATCGCCCCACTCCTCCGTTTCGGACGATGCGAAGGACACAGAGTCATCAGCAGTGATGTCATCAGTGATAATGTCCTTTTTCGGACTTGGCGAATGAGACCAGTCCACTCGCAGCTGAAGAGGGGTGCTGGTCCCCACTTGTGAAGCATACCGGCGTTGGAGGACATGGGGGGTGTGGGGCATACAGGCGCTGATCTGACGTAACACCACTCGAGCCCGCTGAGAGAGATCCACTGCCCCACTGTTTCTTCCTCTTAGGAGAGGAGGAGGACGGGAGGGCCTGGCAGGTGGAACCACCTTGGTGAAACAAGGTGACCCATGATCATAGAGGAGATAGGCTTATGTTCGAACAGAAAGAGCACGAGCCATCATCGAGCACAGCCTCAGCGTGGGCATGGCCAAGGCAGTGAAGCACCATTTGTTTGTGCAGCTACACAAACGTGAAAAAAATCAGGCTTCAGCAGAATGGAAAGAAATAGTTTTTTTCCATACACATAACGAGAGTGAACTTTCGAAAGGGAACTCTGTCTTTCAGTGTTGTTTTCACTGCTTTTAGGTAAGTTTAGTCACTAAAACCACATAAAAAACACATACAACTCTTTATGACATTGTATACATGTAACTGACACGTTTCTGTTCAATATTTACTTTACAGAAATGGTTTAGTGTCTTCGGAAAAAGACAATTTACAAGCATTAACATATACTAACTATATAAGAGGTAGGCTAACTATATATATATGAGCTCTTATTATGAAAGTTTGGGCTTTTAATCACATCTTATGTGTAGATGAGCAGTTTGATAGCTTTGTAAATGTTTTGCTGGTAATTTGTCAATATACAGTAGAAGTAAGTTAATTTATTTAACCTAAAAGTCTGCACTGTAGAGTCTATCGGTGACATCACTAACATGCAGGCTAAAATGGGCTGAAACTATTTCAAACATGTTTAGATTTTTCATTGTAAACAAAAATGTATAAAAATTATACTGTGATTTCAGGAGCGTCAGAAAAAAAAATCTCTAAAACTGATTAAGTGTGTGCATGTTTAATGATGGCTCTTAAATATTTAAATGCAATGTGAATGGTTACTGAGACTTGCATATTTAGTTTTGACCCCGGATGCTTACAGAAGGATAATCTTTTTTTTATGCTGCTACAAACATCATGATCATTCATAACATTTATTGGTTCACGCTGAACTGGTGTCGATATAATGTACACTTTATATTAATAAGTAAATTAAATTGATATTTTCACTGTTTTTAAGTTGCATTTTCTGGAGATTTTTTTATTTTGATGTGTCCAAGTTTTGTTTGATTTATTATGACGGGTCAAATATTTACAATTATAGAAATCTATTGTATTTACATATACATAACAAATATTAAAAATGTATAAATGGAAATATATTGCAAATTAATATATTTACATATTCTTATATCTAAATGTATTTTAATATAAAGGAAATAAATATATGTAAATATTTCTGATAAAAAATATATTTACATATGTTTGATATATGTGGAAAATATTAAAAAGCATCCCAAATCAAATATTTAAATATATTTTTTAAAAATATTTTTTATATTGTTTAATGTGCAATGTACATGTGCAATGCTTTCGCTGTGTGTGTGGGTGTGTTAGTCTAGTTTACTTTCACAGAAAGCTAAACTTGATGTTCCTAGAATCAAATGATCAAAATGAAACTGAATTGTTACATTAAAGAAGAAACCAGCCACTCTTACCGAAACAAAAATCTACTAAAAATGTATTGATATGTCACCAAATGACTAATGGAGAAATTATTTATTTATTTATTTATTTATTGTAAGTTATTTGAAACATTTTATGAGCATTTTAAAATTATTGAGTAAACATTAAATCTTAAAACTAAAACTGTTAGTCAATATTGTCAATATTCCTTTTAGTATGGACAGTTACTAAACAATAAGCTGACACTGTGTTCTATTATGTAGCTTTATTCTTATTCATCTGCTTCAGTCACATGAATTTTCTTGCTCATCAGCGTATTTATGACCATCAAAGGAATGATGGTACATCTAAAAATATCAAGTCATTTGATTGGCCAACAAATATTCCAATTAATAAATTGCACAAATGTATAACCTCTAAAACATGCACAGAATTACCCAAACTTTTAGGCAATGGAATTCACAAAGATATTCTTGAAACAAGTTTTTGAAACCAACCTATGAAACTACTGCTAACAGTTATTCAACTTTGGTTTCTTGTTTTATCCAGTGGAATATTAAAACAAGGACACAGACTCAAGTTACTTTCATTAGATAGATGCATTTTAATAGACCAGTATAAAACAAGCAGAGCAAGGCTGTTTTGTTTTATTGATACACTGCAATAAAATTCTATATTTTTAATGACATATTATCATTTACATCTCAAGATTAATTTCTCATGTAAATTAATTTATTTCTTAATAACAAATAAAGATGTATATATTAGAGACATATGTGATTCCCAGTTTATGGAATGTTTATTAGAACAATTTGTCATATCAAGATTAATAGTTACAAATAACACATATATGTTAAGTTTGAAATATTATCCTGCTTTAAAGGTTCTATATGTAATTACGAATGTTCATGCCTGGTTTGACACAGTCTTTATTGTAAAAAGCGCTATGTTAATGAAGGTAAAATAAATTGTTTCATTTATGGTGAGTTTTAAACACTCTTCTAGTGCTCAACGTGGAGTCTTCTAGTGCTCACTTCAACTCCGGGCGAGGGTGAATCATCGTGCCCTGCGCCTGTGAGAGTAGGTCTGTCCTGATCGGTATCTCCCATGGAGAGCCATCAAGGAGCGAAACCAGATCTGCGAACCATACTCGGCCCGGCCAGAACGAGGCTACTAGCCGCCCTGGCGTACTCTCGCCAGAACTCCTGGGAGCAGAGCAATAAGGGGAAAGGTGTGCAGATGAAGCCCTGGCCAGGTCTGTACCACAGCGTCCAGTCCCAGAGGGGCTGGATAAACTAGAGAGAACCAAAGGGGACATTGCGATGTCTCTTGAGTCACAAAGAGGTCTACTTGAGCTTTGCCAAAGATTCTCCATATCTGCTTCACCACCTCGGGGTGAAGTTTCCATTCCCCGGGCCTCGGCCCCTGCCTCAACAGTATGTCTGCTCTCATATTTAGCTTCCCAGGAATATATACTGCTATTAGTGAGATGAGTTTGCCCTGGGACCACACAAGGATCTGGGGCACCAGCTTGTACAAGGGGTGTGAATGCAGACCTCCCTGGTGGTTGATATAACAGACCACTGATGTGTTGTCTCCGACACAAGGTGACCTCTTAGGTCTGGGAGGAAGAATTTTAGTGCTCGATAAATGGCTAGCATCTCTAGGCAATTGATATGCCATATCAGATGGCGACCGCTTCACAGATCATGGGCAGGGTGGCCACTCATGACCGCACCCCAGCCAGTGAGGGACGCATCCGTTGCTAGTATTACACGGTAACAAGGAGCTCCCAGCACCGGGCCCTGATTCAAGAACCAAGGTTTCTTACACATGTCCATGGCAAGGAGGCCTCGCCGCGTGACCTTGATAGTTCGAAGTGGATTGCCCCTCGGGGGAAATCCCTTTGTCTTGAGCCACCACTGTAGGGGCCTCATGTACAGCAGGCCAAGAGGTATCTGTTGGACGCAGCTGCCATCAGACCAAACAATCTCTGAAATTGTTTGACAGTGAGTTACTGGCCTTCTTTGATTCTCTTGACTGAGATGAGGATCGACTCGATACGAGCAGGGGACAGACGTGCCTGCATTGCAGTCGAATCCCATTCTACACCTAGATAGGTGGTTCTCTGGACTGGAGAAAGTACACTCGTTCAGTCTCAGACCCAGCTCCCCCATATGCGCGAGAACTACATCTCAATGTTGAAATGCCACCTGCTCTGATTGAGGAGGTGGTTGACTCACCCCAAGAAAACGTTCATCAAGCTTGCTTTTCTGTGGCTCGGATGTTTTTTCGGCAGGCCATTCGATGTTCAGCTTGGCCACCACGCGAGTAACCCCCTATAAGAGCTCCTCATACTGTGGCGAATGGGGTGGCAAATCCCTTTCGACAGACTCCACATCGACCTTCTCAGAGGAAGAGAGGCAGAGTGTCGATCTCTTTCCCTGGGGGGGAGGAACCACAGAGCATGCTTCCGAACCCAGGGATTTGGCGCCGGATCTGGCCGAAGTGGAAGGAGATAGGGACTCGCCCGTCTCCATTCCCTCTGCCAGATCCACTTGCAAACCCCACGAGTGCAGCTGCTGCTCTGCTTCCACAGAAGCGGGGCCAGCACCGCAGGGTACGCTGGCGAAGGCTCCCTCTTCAAAGGGAGCCACATAGACAATCTCTCGCAATGCGGGCTCCCTCGAGAGCCGACGCAGTGTACTTCAACCCCAGGCAGACCACGCACAGACTGTGTGTATCCCCAATCATTATATATTACGGGCAGGGAAGAACACACAACCTGAAATGAGATTCAGGTTTGCCCTTTAAATGTTTAGTTTTTGCCCTGCTCTTAAACATGTTTTGAAGCTTTTACTGGACAGACAACAGTAAATAAGACTCATAAGGCAAACTGAGGACATTCAGACACAGAGCGCTTGCTTAAGATGCGAAGCTGACACCAAGGCCGGAATACCATACTGGATGCCCATGATCATTGGGCCCTTATACGGCACTGTATCACATACAGGAATGCTACTGTAATGGAAATCAAAACATGGGCTCAGGAATACTTCCAGAAAACATTGTCGGTGAGCACAATCCACCGGGCCATTCGCCGTTGCCGGATAAGACTCCATAGGTCAATAAAGAAGCCATTTCTAATCATTATCCAGAAATGCAGTTGTTGTTTTGTTTTCTGGGCCAAGACTCATTTAAAATGTACTGTGGCAAAGTGGAAAACTTTTCTGTGGTCAGACGAATCAAAATGTAAAGTTCTTTTTGGAAAATTGGGACGCCAAGTCATCCGGACAAAAGAGAACAAGGACAACCCAAGATGTTATCAGCGCTCAGTTCAGAAGCCTGTATCTCTGATGGTATGGGGTTGCATGAGCATGTGTGGCATGGGCAGCTTACACATCTGGAAAGGCACCATCAATGCTGAAAGGTATATCCAAGTTCTAGAACGAGTCAGTCTATTGTTCGTTATCTGGTTCGGCTCGGTGTTCATCTTCAGTTTCTATCTTCACAGCAGTTCAGTCAGTGTACTGTTTGAGTACATGAATTACTCCGGGATATTGGTTTGTTTGAACTCAGAGGGAGTGTCAGCCACATTAAAAAAGTTAACAGCTTAAGTCATTTGTGGATTAATGTGTATTGAAGACGCAAACCGTTTAAAACGATTCAGTTCGATTTGGTGAAATGGTTCAAAAAGACCTGATTACATCGAATGATTTTTTTCGCGAAATTGGATATCACAAACTGCTTTGTTTTTAATTCTCTCTCACAACAGACACGGAAGAAAAGACAACGTATAACGTTCACAAAGCTTCAATGGAGGGACTGAGAGCTCTCTGACTAAATCTAAAATATCTTAAATTGTGTTCAAAAGATAAATGGAGGTCTCATGGCTTTGGAACAATATGAGGGTAAGTTATTAATTACCTAATTTTGCTATTTGGGTGAACTACCGCGGTATACTAACCTTTTTTATACCCCTCAGAAAAAATGTAAATTGAATTCAGCTGAACACATTTGAATGTTTATCACAACAAGGGTCTAAACAAGCGCACAACACTAACAATGTATGTCATAGATTTGCTTCAATAAAAATGAACGAAACTTTATTAAACTGAACATAACTTTTTCAGAGACTATCAAATATATGCCATTAGAAAAGTAGAAAAACACAATGAAAATGAAAAAATCAACTCCATTGCACAAATTTAACAGGCTCCTCAAATATGTTTCATTCTTTGTTAATGTTTTTATCCACCTTTTGGCTTCAAAAACACACATCAGGAGTCTACGGGTGATGTCATTGGCACTACGTCCATATTTTTATACAGTCAATGGTTTTTACACAAACTTCTCGTGGGGACGAGCTTAACAGTGATCTACTCTGGTTGGATAGTGAGCTTTTGATGGACAGGTGATCTCTGACCGGGAAGTACAGACATCACTCAGTGGCACGCATATTGGAAAGCTCTTGAGTTGATTTGTATTACTAAATATGTAATTAATATTTGACCTTCGAGATCTTGTCCTTCAAGGCAGCTTGAAATAAGCTTGTGTTACTGAATGACAATAATAACCCGCAACAAACTGTTGCACACTGTAACATGAAAAACCTGTATCGATGTTACTTCAGCAACACAAGCTTACTTCAAGCTGCCTTGAAGGACAAGTGGAGGAGGAAGATTACGCTGCATCTTTACAGACTGAGATGATCGAAGGTCTAATATTATTTACATATTTAGTAATACAAGGCACAACTATTGCGTACAAATAACCACGAGAGCTTTTTTTTTTCTTTTTTCTTTTTTATTAATGCAGTGAACAAAAACATACAAAAGTATAAACATACATCACATAAAATCAATCACAAAAAATAAAAAATAAAGAATAAAATAGAACTAAAGAAAAGAGGTCCAAAATCTAAACAAAATTACACAAGGAGATCAAAGGTAGAGCAAATTCTAACAGTCCTTATAGCTTTCTTATTAGCAGATACTGAGATTACATTCAAATAATTTCCCATTTCTTTTAGGAAAACAGAGAAGACAGGTTTCCAGTTGGAGAATTTGCATTTGTGAATGTGAAATTTGTTTAGGAAAACAATTTTATAAATAACAAAACTGATATTTTCGTTTGTGGGGTCAGAGTAATAATACCCAAATATAATGTTTTTCATATGTACTGAGAAGCCTGGCAAAATCTTACACTTGACAAACACACCAATATCATTCCAAAGTGTCTGACTGGAGTGAAATGAGCAAAATAAGTGTACAGTTTCTTCAGAACTCGAACAAAAAGATCATGTAAGATCAATGTCAGATTTAAATCTTTGTATAAACTTCTTTACAGGGTAGAACTTGTGTATGAGCTTAAAATAAATTTCTTTCACTTTGTCTGGGAAAAAGATTTTTTTGCGGTAGAGGCCAGATTTAATCAACGCAAGAGTGACGTCTGTACTTCCCGGTCAGAGAGCACCTGTGCATCAAAAGCTCACAATCCAGTCAGAGTAGATCACTGTTAAGCCCGTCCCCACGAGAAGTTTGTGTCAAAACACTAACGAAAAACAGCGAAGCATAAGTGAAATCTGTGGCAATGCATTCAGAAGCCACGATTAGCGAAAACAAACCTTTGAAAAACATTAACGAAGGATGAAGCATATTTGAAGGGCCTGTTAAATTTGTGTGATGGAGTTCTTTTTTTTTTATTGTGTTTTACTTCTTTTGTAATGGCATATTTTTGATAGTTTCTGAAAAAGTTACGTTCAGTTTTATAAAGTTACGTTAATTTTTATTGAACAAAATGTAATTCCATAAACCTGGGCCAAACGGAAATGTTTTTAACCCTTTTGGCAGACAAAAGTTTGTGAGGAAAGCAGTAGACAACAGGTGGCAGTATGTGCCAACATGCCAGTATACCAAACCACAGCTCCAAAATACACATATAACCTTTAATGTTTTATTTATTTTTTGTTTGTTTGTTTGTTTTTATAAATATTGGAATATTCAATTTATTTAGTGATTGCAAAGCATCAGTTGACTTAACTTTAGCATTTGCTATAATCAACCAGTCATGCAAAAAATAAATAATAATAATAATAATATTCAGACAGGTTTCTGCAATTCAGACACACAATAATTGTGATTACAACACAATGATTGTACATTATTTAATTACCTTATAGGAAGTAACATAATAATTTGTAGAATTATTACTGCAGCAACAACAAAAACATTCAGAAATTGCTAGCAAATTTCACAATTAATTACAAAGAAATGGCAAGTAAGATGTTGAATTAAACATCACATTTTTAAGTAGAAATAGTATTTTAAGCATACTTTAATCTTTGTCTTATTTACAGCTTCGAAAAATCGTAAATGTAAAAAGAGAAGTTGGAAGATGAGGATTGATTATGAACTCTTTACCCTGAACTTGGGGCATTCATGATTCATGAGTGCTGCTATAAAGTCATCATGTTTGCAAACATCCATAACCTTTAATGTCATTTCCTTTATTTAGAAACGGCAAAGGTTCTGCAACAGTAGTCTATGTCATTGCTTTTAGTATCAAAAAGGTCTTTAACCTGTATCTTTCCCACAGATGTTAAATAGCTGTAATGGGTGAGACTGAACACAACCTGCAGGATGACAGGTCAAAACTGGTGAGCTGTTGTCAGCAGTTTCATACATAAAAAAATATCACACTGTACATCCTTGTTTTTATGAAAGAGGAACAAAAAAATACTGAGCATGTTAAAATACTCTTCACTGAATGATTTGTAAGCCATTTGTACAAACCCGACAGGGTAAATAAAAACCCTGGGCTTGAAATGGAGCTTGTGCAAGATCTCACAATACACACAGTATGTGAACAGTTTTTCATGTCAAGTGTCAAAGAAGATTCTGTGGTTTAGAACATGGCACATTTTCCTTTAAAAAGTAAAATTATACATTTGTCCATTTGTTGAGTGATAAGAATAAGTTTAAGGATTAACTTTATTTGTCCCCGAAGGGAAATTTGTCTTGGGCAAAGTGCTACAGTGTTGTTCTCTAAACAGACAATAATAATATTAATAATAAAAATAGAATAAAGTACAATGTATGAGTCTGATATATAAAATACATATATAATGCAAAAGACAAGGTTCTAATATGTTATATGGGCATTATTTTTGGTGGAATTCAGCATTTTTATCGAGGCAGGAACAAATGAAAGCTTCAGTCTATTAGTTTTACACATTGGCATTCTTAGTCTCTTTCCCAATGGCAGTGTCTGGTATTTGCTTAAAAGAGGATGTTTAGCGTCAGAACTGATACTTATTGTTCTTCTCATTGAATCTCATTGGGTGTATGGGCTCATATTTTTTTATTCCTATGATTCTCATAGCTGTTTTGTGGATATGAGCCAATTTGTTTTTCAGTTGAAAAGACCAGTTTCCGAACCAGACTGTAATTCCATAGCGAATAAGACTTTCAAGCGTGGCCTGGTAAAAAACATGCAAGATATTGGTACCCACCCCATACAGTCTCAGCCTTCTTATAAAATAAAGCCTCTGTTGAAGTCGTGTGCACAGACTGTCAATGTGTGTTTTCCAACAAAGAACATTGTCCATATAAAACCCCAGGTATCTGTCACTTGCTGTATCTCTGTGTCTTTAATGATCAGGGGCTTATGTTCAGATACTGTACACTTCTTGGGTCAAGGACCATTTCTTGTGTCTTATTTACATTTAACACAAGACAGTTCTTGTCACACCACTGAGTAAAAAATATCTATTTCACTGTGGTAAGATAATAGGTCCATGCCTTTTTGTAAGATACTTAAAATGACAGTATCATCAGCATATTTCATTATATAATTATTAGTATATGTGCTCCTGCAGTCATTTGTGTATAAAGCAAAGAGCACAGGCGATGAAACACAACCTTGTGGAACTCCTGTGCTGCTATATCTGACCTCAGAAAGTGTCCCATTAACCCTAACCTGCTGAGTTATGTTACTTAAAAAAGAATAAAACCATTTAATTAAATAAGTACTGACACCCATGCCATAAAGCTTCTCTAAAAGCAGATGTGTCTGTAATGTATATTGTATAAAGGTTTAAAACAATCTTTTTTTTCTTGTATTGTCTTTCTTTTTCTCTTTTTTTATACAGTATATATATTTTAAATATTACCATATTTCAACGATTGTGGTTGTGGTAGTTATGAAACCTATATGAACAATTGGAATATTTTTAATTTGTTTATTCCAAGTCTAATTTAAAATAAGTTTTTTATTTATTTATTTATTTTTTTTTATAGCACATTGTGGAGTGAGAAAGTATTATATAAATATAATATACTTGCAATGTAGCTTAGGGGTAGCATTAATGTACTTTAACATTATAATTGCTAGAATAATTGTATGAGATTAATGATTTAGTAAAAAAAAAATTACATCAATGAAATGGTGGGGGACAAATAAATTATGTTTTTAATTATGAAACTAAAACCACTGTCACTATCAAGTCACTTGTCTTAATGAATGAGTCATGAAATCATTTTCTTCCTAGTCTGATATTGCACCATATATATAAAAATCAAAAACTCATACAATGATAAAAATATGAATCAGTTATTGTAATATGATTTATTAATGAGGATATTTTAAACAGTATTCTAGGGCTCTGTTTGTACTAATGTAGTAGGGCTATTGTCATAACCTTTGTCTATCAGGAAACAGATGTGTTTTCTAAATGCAGTGGCCAAATGGGTTTGTGCATATAAGAATTCTTGTTCCCATCAAAATGCAGAGCAGACTGATGTTTGTACTAACTTGTTATTGGCAGATTGTGCTAACACATATTTTTTGTCCATTTTAAAGAGTTTTGTTTTAGTTAAAACCATAGAACTTTTCACACAAACTGGGTAAAATGGGTGAAGATTCCCCCTTAAAGCTGCAGAAGGTAACTTTTGTAAAAAAATATTTTGTACATATTTGTTAAACCTGTCATTATGTCCTGACAGTAGAATATGAGACAGATAATCTGTGAAAAAATCAAGCTCCTCTGGCTCCTCCCAGTGGTCCTATTGCCATTTGCAGAAAATACATCGCTCCCGTTAAGAAACAACCAATCAGAGCTGCGGTCTGTAACTTTGTTTGTGTTCAAAATGTAGAAAAATGTATATAATAAACGAGTACACCATGAATCCATTTTCCAAACTGTGTTTTTAGCTTGTCCTGAATCACTAGGGTGCATCTATAATAAGTGTTTATATTCGGACTATTTTAGATTGCTTCGGGTACCGCGGCGGAGTAACCCATAACCTTTGTGATTCTTCATAGACATAAACAGAGAGAAGTAGTTCCGGCTACGATGTTCTTCCGCAAGACGCAAGCAGTTCTGTTTATTAACCGCTAGAGCAACAAAAGTTACCTACCGCAGCTTTAAGAACAAGAAAATTTACTTTTATATTTGAACATATTCAAATATAATTTAGCATATTTAGGATGATGATTAATCAGACAATGTATTATTATAGAAAATAAATAAAAACATTTCCTTATTTAGTTGTTATGGCACAAAATGTAAAATATGGCCCCTACATGTCCACAAAACCCTCATTAACCTCAGTTAATGACGTTGAGTCTTTGACTGACTAAATCTCACAAATGTTGATATTCAGATGAAATGAAAAAATTAAAAATAGTGTAGCCATTCATCAAAACTGCTGAGATGTGAGCAACATATATTCAGGTGAAATATATTATCAGTTAGTTCATTCTTAGTGCTGAACACTTAGTTAATTAATATATTTGATTGCTTTGGCCAACATATTTTGTAATTAATATAATTGTATACATTAATCATTTTAAAAACAGATGTGACATTTCCCAAAATTTTGAAATACAGCATTTACATAACTATATTTTTTATTTTTTTAAACTGCCACCATTATTCAATTTTGGTATGTTTGTTCTGTCCATTGGAATGTCAAAAAGGACACAGACTCAACTCACTTTCATCAGATGCATTTTAATAGGGAAGAAAATTGTTTAAAATAGAAGGAAAAAAATGTATACAACAAACAGAGCAAGGCTATATTGCATATTGTACATTAGAATTAAATTTGGATTTTAAGATTATTGCTAACAAGAAATTATCTTATCTAGAATAAGTGTTCGTTAAAAACAAATGAAGATATAAGCATTAGAGAGATCTGTAATTAACCGTGCATGATATTGTTAGAACAATGTGTTATTGATCATTCTTATCAGGACATGGACAGCAGATTGTTACAGATGTTGATGTATATTTGTAATAAAGACTCATTCAAGTCAAGTTAATAGGAATTATTACTGTTAGTGTAACATTATCCTACTTTAAAGCTTCTATGGATTCATTAACCATTCTTCCATGGCTCAGTTTTCACTAATACATTATCAGAACTTTTGTCTTTCAGGAAACGGATCTGTACTCCGGGCACAATGTCCAGTTTGGATTTGTACTGATAAATATCATAATTCTCATGAGCAATCTCCTCCATCTTTTCAAACTTCACAATATAGTAATATGTGTAATAGTCATCATTTTTCTCATGTGAGCTAGTGTAAAACCCCACCCATGAGTAGTAAAATAAATCTTTCCAGTCTGTGAAGGTCTTCTTGATATAAAGTCGAGCACAAGCTTTACCGTCTTCAGTGTAGAGCTGCAGACCAACATCATTATACTCTGGTCCATAAAAGAATTCAGGAACATTTGATGAGAGTTTAGCTTGACTTTGTGTTCCACAGTCTGATGGCAATATTGTCAATGCTTTAGCACCCTCCCAGGGCGTAGTTTGTGCTAAAATTTTGTCATATTTTTTGTCCAGCAGAAAACGGATTTGAACTCCACGAGCAATAGCTAAACTGGAACTGTACTGGTAAATATCATAATTGTGTGTGATATAGTATTCAATCTTTGAAAACTTCTCAGCATATTGATATGTGGAATAGGCATCATTTTTATCTTGTGAACTCTTGTAAAACCCCACCCATGAATGGGAAAAAACTTTGTTCCAGTTGCTAAAGGTTTTCTTGATGTAGAGTCGAGCACAGGCTTTTCCGTCTTCAGTGTAGAGCTGCAGACTAGCGTCAAACCCCTTTATTCTGACGGGAATCACTCTGTTAGCTCCATCAAACTCTGGTCCATACCAAATGTATGGATTAGTAAACTGAAAATCAAAAAGTGATGGGTACAGTCGCAGTCGAGGTTGGAGACCAGCATTCATGGAGACAGAAGTATCTGAAGCCCCAGATGAGTCATAAATATCCAGCCGTTCCCTGACCTGTGTATGAACTTCAGTAGTTTCACTGGAACGAGTGTTTTGGCAAATTTCAATGTATACATATTTGGAATTTTTCATAATTTCAGCAGGTATCTCCCAAAGAAGTTTTGAGAAACCTTCTGTAGTTGCTTTTAACTCTAGTTTAATTCCTTCATATGCATTACATTGCAAATAGGGTGAGCGTTTCTTTCTGCGGCTGATAGGACTGTGTTTACAGTCACTGCTGCTGTATCCTGTCTCTGTCAGAAACTGAAGGCATCTGTCATATTCTCTGTCTTCTGTATTGCGTGGTATTGTGTAAATACCAGAAACATTGCTCTCATCCACAGTGCAGTTATACGGGTCTCCAATCTGCAAGAGCAGAGCAGGATCAATCTCATAAGTGTCAGAAGGATTAAATTCATTCTTGTTAAGGTCATGTGCTGTAATAAATACACTGAGTATCTTGTTTGGCCTATTTTGTTTCACAGAGATAATGAGCCTGTCCATGTTTCTTTCTGGCACATTGGTGTTTCTGTAATACTTCCGCACATAGGCTGGCAATGCATTGGCTCCGGGAGATCTTAAATTGCCAACCGAATAGTAACTCTGCCAAGAGCTCAATGAGGGGAGAATGTCCTCTCTATTGCCATAATGATGGAATCCAAAGTCACCTCTATTAAGATCAAAATTTGAATCAAGGATAAGAATCTTGTTCTGATCAACAGTCACAATGTTTTGGGCAAACCAGAACAATAACTGAAGTCCATGACGTGGTGCAGACTTTGCATATGTAATGTTCTTCAAGTCATGAATATTGTTAAGTTTTCTCAAAGAAGAGACACCAGCCAAGAAGAGGCAGAGGAGCAGGAAGCAGAGTCTCATGGCACCCATGGCAAAATCTTAATCAAAAACAAAATACTAAATATCAAACACATAAGCTGTAAATATACTTGGATCATAAGCAGGCAATTTAATGATGGCATAGCTTTATATTGAATCTAAGATTTTTATACTATCATTTAAAAAAACTGAACAGGAAAATTTTCTGCTATTTTAATGTTTACACTAAAAATATTGACTGTATAGAACTTCATTACAGTAGTACATTTTAATTAAGGTTCTTAACATTATGGCATTTCTATTGAGCGTCAGTTAGGAAACTCATCAAAAAATAGATCAGTGGTTTGAAAATGCCACTGACCCTCACTTTTTGGGGAAATTAATTTAGGAGTGGCTGCTTAGTAATATCCACAAAATATTTTATGCTCCAAAGAATTAAACACATAACATTTAACTTTAATTTGAAATTTCAAGAACATAGTAACACTGCTATCATTGGTAATATAAAGTCAATAGTTTAATAACTTTTGTTTGATTTAATATTTTGTAATAAATATTACATTAATATTTCAATCAATTTAGTAAATGTAATTCAGAATCCTATTTTATAATCTGAATGTATTTAAACACTTTGAATAAATCTATAAAATTTACCTCAGACTGAAGGTCCTCAGTCGAAGAGCCCCTGTATCTGTCACATCTCTCAGATGATTATTTATACAGTATGGAGGGGGCTGTACTTTACAGACAGGGTGTGTCTCTGTAGTAGAGCCTGTAAGACTGCCCTTCAGTTATAGCGTCATTTTAAAACATTTTGCCACAATACAATTTTCTTTTAAGTGCACTTGTTTACTAGGGACAACATGTCAGTGTAGGCATATGCTGGAAATAAAGTATGAGACATGATATGTGAAGAAAGCAAAGAAAAATCAAGTTAACTATCACTTGTGAAAATAAAATTGTATTTTGTTTCATTCTTCAAGTAATTTATCACACTGTGATTTTTAAGACGGCAGGGGAAAAAATGACTATAGTTGAAGTAACTGTAGTCGTTTTCTGCACATGTTACAAAGTTTAGGTAAATAAAACAGTTGCTTATTATATTAATATATGATATAAGTAAATGTAATTAACATTATATTTAATGTGTAACTAATTATGTAAGTAATGCCTCCCATATTAACAACAATAATGTTTTTTTTTTACTATTATTAAACATTTATTAACCATGAAATTAAGTCTTATTAGCGAAGATAAAAAATAAATCTAAATCAAAGGAAAGGAAAGGAAAGACCTTTACCAGAAATATGCGATTTGTACAGTAAATCTGTAATGCTGGCAGTTCTCAGGAGTTCCGCTCGAGGGCGCGCTTGCTGCAGCTCCTCCGCCCCGGATGACAGAGCTGTCCGCGGCGCGCGCGTCCTTCCGGTTTTGGGATGGATTTCCTTGGTGCAGTGTTTTTATTTCTTTTAACGTACTGATTGTGTTTCAGCGACCTCGAGGTCGATGGATTTTACTTTGACTTGATGCTTTACTTCGCTTCGATCTGGCCATGTCATTCAAAACCGCCGGCAGTATATCTAAAGTGCTAGCAAACCCAGCTGAACTGATGGTAGGTCTGGATAAATGGAATATTAATGCTCGCTCTGATGTTAGATGTCTGAACAGGGTTGACACTAAAACGGTTTCTGGGAAGGTGACTTTTCCGTTAAAAGCCGTATTGATGAAATTTTAAACTGTATGCTTTCTTTAGATATAGGCTACTGAATTGAATATCACATGCATGCTGGAACAAACAAGACAATGAAGATACGATAACGGTCTTACTCTGTGTTACTGTTTGATGTTTTTAAAACTGTAAACTATGCTCAGATGATCACTCTGTTACTAAAAGTGTTTTGTCTATCAGAAGTGAAGCGGTTTCCGGTTGCCATGGAGACGGAAAGTGAGCATCATGGGATGTTTGTGGATCCGGACTTTCCTGCTGATGAGTCCTCACTCTTCTGTGACTACACCACGCCCCTCTCCAAATTGTTGGGTGATGTCACATGGCTCCGCCCACAGGTACCATAATATTCAGTCATTCCCACAGGTAATATATTTACTCCAATGAGTACACATGAAGATCTTCTATAAGAACTGAGTGGGTTTAGTGGGTTAGCTAGAGTAG
Source organism: Carassius gibelio (assembly GCF_023724105.1). Classification (NCBI taxonomy): domain Eukaryota; kingdom Metazoa; phylum Chordata; class Actinopteri; order Cypriniformes; family Cyprinidae; genus Carassius; species Carassius gibelio. Next base: position 25,991,841 of record NC_068372.1, on the reverse strand, counting down.
TTTGTAAAAATTCTTATTGTTCATTAAACACTAAGCAAACATTACTTGGATGATCTACTACTCCCTGACAACATAACAGTGACAGCATGATGAATTTCATTCATACTATAAAGAAAATACTTTTTTTAATGGTCGTGAAGTTTTAAACCTCACGTAGTACCTACTGATGATGCGATTTCAAACACTTGTTGGGCAGAATTTACAGTGCTTTTCCTTCTGTATATAACAGGAGATCTGCAAGCAGCCTCAGCTCTTCCCTGATGACCCTGTGGAGGCCCACCCAAAGCAAGGCATCCTGGGAGACTGCTGGTTGCTTTGTGCCTGCTCCATGTTACTCAAGAACCAGCATCTTCTGAACAAGGTGAACACTGGCAGATTTCTTGTGGACATTTTGTATTTTAACTGGAAATAAAACTTACATGTTTAATAGGGTGAAACTATCCGCAAAATATTGTCAAATACTTTTTTGCTTCGAGCAGGAGTTTGTAATGTTGTGATTCACTTTACAGCTACATTTACATTTACATTTATCAATTGGCAGGCACTTTTATCCAAAGCGACTTACAGATGAGGAATACAACAAGCAATGTATCCTAAGATGTCGAAACAAGAGAAGTGCCAGTTATTCATGGCCTGATTCATGGCTTTTAACTCTTTCACAAACACTGTTTTTAAAATCCCAATGGGAAAAATTGAATGGCAAAGATGCTTTCGAAACCAAGGTCACTGAAAAAGCGAGTGATCACTGTTGCACTCTGTTATTATAGATTTAAATATTTTAAATATTCCAGTTACATACCAAGAAGCTTTGATCATATTTCACACATTAGATTTATTCAAAAAAATATGTAACACAGTTGTGGTTTAAAAACTTTAACTGAATGTTGTCAAGTTGTATTTTTATGTGTGTTTGTTTTTGTTATCAGGTATTTCCACCAGAGCAGCCTTTGTGGGGTGACCGTGTTTACCACGGTGAGTTCCGTGTCCAGTTCTGGCAGAATGGGCGCTGGATAGAGGTACGGGTGGATGACCAACTGCCCTGCATCAATGACAATCTCTGCTTTTCACGATGCCAGAGCCCCAGGGCATTCTGGGTAGCACTTTTGGAGAAAGCTTATGCCAAGTAAGTGCTATAACTTGTATAACTGTAATGTGTGAACTAAAAGCAAAACATAATAATTGAGAAGTTGTTAATTGTTCTTCATGCTAGGTTACATGGTTCATACGAGCGTTTGTGGGCAGGGCAAGTATGTGAGGCAGTTGTGGACTTGAGCGGAACCATAGCAGTACGATGGAGTCTTAAAGGGGCAGAGTCTCAAAAACAACAGCCCAACGAGTCCCAGACTCAACACACACCTCACGGGATGAGACTATCTGAACTCTCACTTCAGCTGAAGGAGCGATGTGCCATCAGCTGCTGTGTCCACAGCGCCCCCACAGGTGAGAGAGGAAAGCAACCGCTGACTTTTTTCTTCTTAAAGCTGAATTAAATGAACTTTCCAACAGTGACACAGTTATTACATGAATACATCCACTAAAACTGAGCCCAGTTAAGTATTAATAATATACTACTACAGTAATTATTCATATTAAATATCAATCTGGATATAGATCTGGATGTTTATTTTTATTTTAGTACTTTACATTATTTTGACCATTATTATTACTTTAAAAACATTTCTAATTTAGTTTATTTATCATTTGTATTTTACTTTATTTCAGTTAACATTTGTTTTATTGCAATGATTTTTAATATTTTTAGTTAACAATGGCAGCACTATTTGGGAATGATTTTAGACTGCAGCAACAACAGTTAATAGTTTACAGATTTTACAATGACCCACATGTACTCCTTAAATGTGCGGTTTTCTGAAAATCTTTCACAAAACACCATAGGGAGGATTTAATCATAGTACTTTAATAGTTGTAGTAATGGGTTTGTTGCAGGTATCCCAGAGCTTGGTCAGTTCCATGCCATGAGTGTGATGGAGTGGACAAATGTGACAACCACTACAGGTGAACAAGTGGAGCTGGTCAGGATACAAAACCCCTGGGGCAGGAGGAGCTGGACCGGGGTCTGGAGAGAGAGGTATGGAGAGAAAAAGTGCTGAATTATCACAAACTTTGTCAATGTTTTGGTTTGTTTTGTGAGTTAAGTACCTTATATTTAATATATGTATTATAAATAGATGTTTTTAAAATGATTTGTTAATTTAATTGTGAATTTTTCATATCTGTGTAACTTTTAAATCCTATTTGAGCTTAGGATATGTTGAACTTTTTATCTTTGGCAGTTAGACTGAATGCAACACCAGACCGAATGTGACATATTTTAATTAAAACTATTATATTATTGAAGAACAAAGTGAGAAATACCAATACTGCTCCACTAAAATGTGATTCTTTAAACACTATTTCTGTCAAATTAGTGGTTATAATTATTTTAGACATAATTATTAATATTACAATTCTTAAATAGTTATTTATATTCATTGTCCCTAGAAAACCTACTACGATTTTCTTTCAGATATATTGGTGGTCATTTGTTTTGTGTGGATATCGTTGTTCATTAATTTTACCATGATGAACAAGTGGAGGGAGGGACAGTTGTTCTACTGGCACTAGGGGGCGAAATGTGACAATCATACGCAGATGTTGGTGATGCAGCTTCTGTCTGACTGGTTTTGTCTGTCTCTCTGTACAGTGGATCAGGTTGGGCTTCTCTGGAGCTCTCCAGTTCTCAGGCTCTACTGGGCCGCACGGCAGAGGGGGAATTCTGGATGGACGAGACAGAATTCCAGCAGGAATTTGATGAGGTCACAGTAGGCTATCCCCTCAGTGATACAGGACACCTCCAAAGCATCTACACAGGTATTGTCTATATCAAATTTTACAGTTGCTTAATTAAAAATATATCATATTTTTATTTAATAATTAATTTACACTCAAATTCACTTACATTGTTTTTTACATTCCAATGAAAAAATAAAGCAAAAATGTTAAAAGGAAAATATAAATTAGGAATAAGGATTTTTTTTTTTCAACGCCATCACTACCTCGGCCAACTTTGCTAGTTTGGGAATCTTTGGTCTTATGCATTCTTGAGAGCATTTGCATGAATAGTTACTTGCTGTCTTATAAATTATACATCTGCAAATAGTTTGAATATCTAGTGTATAATTTACACGTTTAATAATAATATTAATCAAAAATGATATTTATATTAATTTGTCATTTCCCTTCATGTAGGAAGCTATCTAAGCCACAGCCACCAAATTGGAGGTCGCTGGGTCAAAGGTCACTCTGCGGGCGGTTGCCGTAACAATAACACTTTTAGTATCAACCCTAAGTTCTGGTTAAAAGTGTGTGAGAGAGGGGAAGTGTTGCTGTCATTGCTGCAGCACGGACATCCAGAGCCACCAGCAGAGGGCAGCACTCAGCAGCACTCTCACCTCCAGGCCATTGCACTGCATGTGTGGAAGGTTAGAGGAACACTAAATAATCATTTCTGAATGATTGCAAATGTTTCATTATGTAATGTTATGTAAAATATGTCATAGGTGGAGAAGAAACACTTTAACCTGATGCGCACGCTGAACAAGCCACCGCTTGTGTCGCACACGCATGCATACAATCGGGAAGTGGTAGTGCACACTCACCTGAATCCAGGTTTTTACCTGTTGGTGCCTAGTACCTTCCTGCAGGGAGCGGAGGGCCGGTTCCTTCTGAGAGTTCATTCTTCCTGCTCTACCTCTCTCAGGTGACTGCACGAAGACGAACGTAACTGTATTGAACTTTTTGTACAGTTGAAATGTTTGAAGTAGAGTTGTTCCGATTCCGATACTAGTATCGGAAATATCTCCGATACCACAACAAATTCTGGCATCGGCATCGGCGAGTACATGAACCCATATACCGATCCGATACCATTTTCTTAAAAAAGACCTAGTTATGACCGCAAGCTTTGCCTAACCGCTGCACGGTTCTTCTTCGCTGCTCAAAATGCATTGAAAACACAGGAAGTTGTGCTGTGTTGCCACAAGCAACCCCTGTTTAGAGCAGCGAAGAAGAAATGAAAACGCGTTAGCAGCCCTTATCTAAATATGACTGGATCACTCATCACATTCTAAACTGCCAAAAGACAGTGAAGCCGCTACTATATTATAGATCAGTGGTTAGCAGTATGTCTCTGTAGTACCGGTAGTTACAGACTCTCGAGTATATTCAGTACCGGCAACTGCGTTCAGTTGCTTCCGTGTAAGTCAAAACGCAGGGCTCCAGACAGTAGCCGAATATATACTAGTGTCTGTGAATATTAAACTGCAAAATACTATTTAAATATTACTCCCGCAAAATCTACATCTCTGTGGGTGACTGGCACAGATGCGCGAGAGCTCGCTGTTTTGTAGTCTCTGCTGTGTGTCATGAGGACACGAACGCATAAACCGTCACTTCATGAGAATTTACCGTTTCATTTGAGAATACTGTCATATCATAAACACAGACACTCAAAGATCTTCATGGCAGCCCATGAAAATAAATGTTTGGTTTACATGAGTAAATTGACAATATATAAAGCTACTGTTGTAGCCTACAGTAATAATAATACATCTCTATAATAATAATAATTATGCCTAGATGGTTGCTTGTTTTTTACTTGTTTTTTACTTGTTAGAGATTATCTGATTAATAGATCTTTTTTTATATTCCTAGACTTATTTGTTGCAGTTTTTTTATACAGTTATATTGTAAAACTTAAATACCTTTTTTAGTTTGCGGTGTTAGATTTTTGGCTGCATTTGAAGTTCTTTTTTGCATAAGAAAATAAATAATACTGTCAAATTCATGTTAGATAATAAAAATACTGTAATAAATACAGTAGTTCACCATGTATTTGTTCATGTTTTATTGAGGGATCTGTCTGAAGCACACCATAAAAAAATTCTAGCAATTTACACAGGGCTAGTAATATATACAGCTGTATATACAGATATACACCCAGGTATCGGATCAGTACTCGGTATCGGCCGATACCCTGAGCCCAGGTATCGGAATCGGTATCGGGAAGAGAAAAAGGGTATCGGAACATCTCTAGTTTGAAGTGGATTTGTAAGTATTTTTTTATGTTTTTGAAAGAATGCTCACCAAGGCTGCATTTATGTTGTAAAAAAAATACAGCATAAACTTTAATATTATAAAATATATTGCACTTTAAAATAAGTGTTTTCTATTTGAATATATTAAAAACAATATTTTGTTTTCCTGTGGTGTCAATACTGAATTTTTGGCATCATTACTCCAGTCTTCAGTGTCAAATGATCCTACAGAAATGTTTCTAATATGCTGATTTGCAGCCTAAAGAACATTTTATTATTATTATGAATGTAGAAAACAGTTGTGCTGCTTAACAGTTTTGTGGAAACTGTTGTGATCAATTTAATGCATCCTTGCTGAATAAAGTATAAAAAAAGCATAAAATATTCTTACCAAACTCAAAGGTTTGAACTGCTGTGTATATATGTAATAATGACAATAATTATTATTGATTTATATACACACTGCATCTAAATATGGAATATGATACCATAAAGCCATATCATTGGTCGAAAACATCTGTGTTTTTCTCCAGTGTGATGAAATCCCCTCCTCCTCTTCAGCACTGTTCAGAGGGCGAGTGGGAAAGCGTCAGCTCTCATGGCTGTTGGTCCGTTGGTTCTACTGCAGGAGGAAGTCGCAACTTCACCACACATGGACTCAACCCCCGTATACCCTTTACTGTGACCTATGACCCTGGAGGTAGCAACGTAAAGGTCACATTATGCCAAAACAGACCTGAAAATTCCCTTCATGCCATCGGTTTTCATATTTATAAGGTCAGAATTGATTTTGAAGCATCTAAATGACTAAACTGCTTTTGTGCCAAAAGTGTCCAGTTCTAGACATAACTGTTCTAGTAACAGTGTTCGTTATAGTTGGTGTAGGTGGCTAACATTCAGTAGTGAATCTCTTTTTGTATATCTTCATGATATTTAAACGTGTGTGTGTGTGTTTCCAGGTACCGGATGGTGACTCTCTTTTAAGCCCTGGTGCCATGTCTCCAGTGGTTAGTTGTGTACCTCATGCCCACTCTCAGGAGGTCAGTGTGTTTTGCCATCTACAGCCGGGCAAGTACGTCATAATTCCCTCCACCTACCAGCCGGAACTCAGTGCTCACTTCACTCTCACTTTTACATGCAGGATAAATCGGTAAGCATTCCACACACACACACTCAGACACTAATAATAAAGTCATAGACATTAATAAAATCTTACATATGTACACATAAGTGGTCAATATTTGACATTTATCAAATATACTGGCATCGGCCGATCAGTTTTTCTGTTTGGCCGATGTGTTCGAGGCAGGACTTTTATTTTGACGATGCACACAGCGCTGACATTCTCCCTCTTCATTGTTTGCTGTGGCCCTTTAACAGTTGTGTCTGATACGAAGTCTGTGTAATAATCAGATAGAACTCTTAAACAAAGGAATTAAAATGTATACAATAAAGCATTATAAATATTGCTTTCACATTATTAGTAATAGAATAATATTTTATAAACATTTAATTGTTTAAATATTGTTTCAATTGTTTAAAAAATATGATTCCCGGTGCACACAAACTTCCCAGATTACCGAGTGCCCTTTTTATTTGTATATATTTTTTAAATATTTATTTATTTGTGAAATATATTCTAATAGGATTATAGAATCAAGAAGTTGTCTTCTAAAATATGTTTATTTGACACATTTTTTAAATTCATTTTCAAATTAATTTTCTTAAATATTAATTAAAATAAATAAAAATTATATATATGTGTATATATATATATATATATATATATATATATATATATATATATATATATATATATATATATATATATATATATATATATATATATACTGTATATCGGTCGACCACTATTTGACATTCTTCCAAAAAAAATGTGCATACTGTAATTAGACTTTATTTAGAATTTAACTGGTCAATGCACTGTGAAAAAACAAACCCTAGATAAAATGAAATCAAGTTAAATGTAGTTTCTTGTTAAGAAAATGTTGCTAGTTGACATTGGCCTTACATCTTTGGGTCTAATATAAAGAAGTACTAATGTTGTCGACCTCTTTAGGAAAGCAGTGCAGAGTCAAGAGCGTCTGGGCCATGCTGTTCAGGAGGTAATGATCTTTCACCTCATTTTAAGAAATGGTTCACCTTAAATCACATCCTGTCATGATTCACTCAACCTCATGTTTTTTCAAACCTGTATAGCTTTCTTTCTTCTGTGGAACATTGGCAGTTCTGTTTTTGTTTTACTTGCACTGCTCTTCACTGTAATATGTAAGATTTGTCTTTCTCTTTCCTCTCACAGGTCTCCTGTATCTCTGTGATGAGACGATAGGAAGTGGATCACATGCCCACGTTGAGATGAAAGTCTTGCCCTCCATCCCATCCCCCCTAATGGGAGCCATCGGTTCAATTCACTTACCACAAACAGCTACCAAAACCCACCAGCGGTGGATAAATCATGGTATAAACCAAGGGTGTCCAAAACCGGTCCTGGAGGTCCACTGTCCTGCAGAGTTTAGCTCCAAACCAAATTAAACACATCTGAACTAGCTCAAGGTCTTACTAGGCATGCTAGAAACTACCAGGCAGATGTGTTGAAGCAAGGAGAAGCTGAACTCTGCAGGGACTGAGTTTGGACTCCGCTGGTATTTGTCACAATGTCTGCCTACAACTGCCCTGTAAGAAACATGTCAGATCAAGTGTTACATACTGTACTATATGTTTACTGATGCCAGACTTATTTATTATGAATGATTTATTATTAATGTTTTTGTCCAAGTTGCAAAAATAGTCAAAACTAAAATAATCAACTAAGAAGCATCTTTCATTTTTAAGTATTTAATTTACTAGAATATCAAAAACAGGCATTACCACTTTTATATTCACACAGATTTATACTACATCGTGATAAAACATCATGACTTAAATTTCTCACCAGAAAGAGAGAACATTTCAATATGGAGAGAAAGAGAAAACAAGGGTGCAGAAGGATAAAGATGGGGGTATTACTGGCCAAAAGAAGGGTAGACAGTGATTGAATAAGTGGGAGGGTCAGCGGCTCTACTGAAGCTCCAGCTCTCTCTGAAGTGTGCCGCAGAGTTGGAGCCCCTCACGCAGTCTCTGCCCCGTCGGCTTCTCTGTGAGTGCTAATAGCCTGTGTATGAGGGTCCACAGGCCTGTTAGTGCCGCACTAGTGACGAACTTGTAGCGTCACTGTCCACCCTGATCCAGAGCCTGGTGCCGCCACACAATGACTCGTTATGTGAAGCAATTACACTGCTGTGACCCTTTTCTCCCCATGTGCATGTCTGTTATATGTACAACAATATTCATTCAATTATTTTAAAACTTTAATCTTACTTTGTTTGAATACAAAACATCCTTAAAACGTGTAGAATTATTTTACACTCATAAATAAGATGTCTTTAAAAAAAAATGCATATTTATTTTTATTGAAAAATCTGTTCCACAATGACTAAGCTTACCAAACTTTACTTGACCCCATTAAATTGTTTATATTTTAAAAAAATATGACATCAGTGCTGTAATTTCTTTTATTAAATCATTACCTTTTATTTTCAGAAGCCAAAAATAATTAAATATAAATAATTATGTTTGTATCTATGTGTGTGTGTGTGTGTTTGTGTATTTATACAGTATGTGTATGTTTAAATACATTTACATAATTTTAGTGGAATTTAGTAAAATGAAAGTTTAAATATGATATAGAAAAATAAAGAAGTGTGAAGTCTGCACACTGAAAATTACTGCTCCAGAAGAATTTATTCAAGCAATGTTTCAACCCTCAGGTCTTCATCAGGCACAATATCAATGTAAAGTGAAGTCAGCTTTAAATAGACACAGGTGATCACCTTAATTAGGCACACCCAAGAAATCATGTGACAAATACTACTCGTGTAACAAATACAAGCTACAATTTTTTTTAATCACTATAAAAAGGACTTAATATCTAAATCCTCATTCAACCCTAAAGGTGACAAAGTATTTAAGGTATAAATCCCAAAACATTCCTTCTGTAATAATTCTTATAAAATATGATAACCTTGTGAAATTTGACATTACTATATAGGCTACCCAATTAAATTCTCAATAATTTAATGTAATTCGTTATTTAGGAATTCAGTTGTAATTGACTTTATTAAACAATCTCCTTCTATTTCTAGGAACTGCATATAATCTATGAATGTGTGTATACGTTAGCTATTCAACACAAAATGTTTATTAGACTAGGATAAGGTTACAGTCTCTCCCATTTTTGTATACTGCAAAAAATACAAATATTCACCAAGTGTACAGCGTGCGCGTCACCCACCACGGGCGATGCGCGCGGCCGCCGCCACCACTAGCGCGCGCCGCCGTTGCTGCGGAATTGACGGGGCTGCCGTCGGCGCGAGAGCGGATACAGACACTCACCTAGAAAATAATGAACAACAAATTTGACGCGTGAGTAATCAAAACGACGCTGCACGTTAGCAGGGATTAGTCGTGCGTAAATGCAAATGTATGCGTTTCAAGCGTGTCTTTAACTTAGAGACCGTGAGAGAGAGGAAAGAGCGAGGGGGAAAAGAGGTGTGTCTAGAAGCTTTGGCATGGGCTGGGAGGTCACCATGTTTTAGTTGCATGATTGGACTCCTCTAAGATTTTGTGAAGGATTGTGTTTTAATGCATGCAGTGAATGCAGCATGCAAATACCCACTTCTAGTCGCAGATCTGCATGCTCAGGGCCTCCAGGCCGAGGACGGATCACCGGGTTACGCGTGTGTGTGAGCAGCGGGGGCAGGTGCTCTGCGACCCCGGCTCAAACTCTTCTCTGCAGCCAGCTGGAATGGCATGAGGCGGTGTAGGCTGGCTGTAAACACGTGAGGGGTTGTGCATAAGCGAAACACGCTATACTGTACATGGCACGTGAAAACGAAACTACCATAAAATCATCTGTTACATAAGCAGCGTAATTTATAATGTTTGCAAACTTCTCATGCGCAGCCACTGACCATTATAATCGCAGGGTCAAATAAGGTAGTGCAGTCCGTCTCTGCAAACTCTGACAGAGCCTTTCCTTTGGCTAATAAAGTCGAGTTTATAATTCTCAGAACCGTGGCTACAGTATAATTTTGGTATCAGAAAATTAATAACATGGTACTGAAAAAAAAAGTGTACATTCTAAAGCCAGTTGCATGACTTAATTTAATATGTTTAATATATGTTGGCATATCTGAATTTTTAGCAACCATTACTCAGTTTTCAGTTTTTAACAATAAAAATGAAAATTCAGCTTTGCCATCACAGGAATTAATTAGATTTTAAAATCTATTCAAATCGAAAACTTTGTAAAATTGTATAAATGTATACAGTTGTTTACTGTATTTTTGGTCAAGTACATGCAGTCTTAGTGAGCAGAAGATACTTATTTCTTATATGAATGATCACACAATCACAAAAATGGTTTTATAGTTGCTTTATTTTTTTGTTGGAGCCACTGCAATTATTATTGAAGCCACAGTTACTGAAAAATAACATATTGTGAGTGGAATGAACCATTTTCTCTCTCTTTAAGCCTGAAAGATGATGACAGTGGAGATCACGACCAGGACAACTGCTCACCGAAAGATGGGGAGAAGGAAAAAAATGACGAAGAGGAGAAGGACTCAAACACTACCAAAAGAAAGGTACAGATAGATAGATAGATAGATAGGTCAATGTTGTGGCTATACTGTATAATTCATGGCAGTAAAGCTCACTTGAATTGATAGACAGAAATAAATCATATGTAAATTATAATAGATTGTTCCTTATAAATATGAGCTGCTTTACTTGTGCAGGCGGTGGTCCCAGGGGCTGGTGAGCACCCTCTTCAGTACAACTACACGTTCTGGTATTCTCGTCGCACACCAGGACGGCCAGCTAGCACACAGAGCTACGAACAGAACATTAAACAGATCGGCAGCTTTGCTTCGGTAACCTACTGACACACAAACTCACATCGACATATTTATTCAGACTCACTTAATGAAGATTCAAACACAGGGCACAGTGGGGGGTGAAGTTTTAGTCACATGATTGACAGCTCAACAGCTGCCCTGTGTTTGTAGGTGGAGCAGTTCTGGCGTTTTTATAGTCACATGATCCGACCGGATGATCTGACTGGTCACAGCGATTTCCACCTGTTTAAGGAGGGAATCAAACCCATGTGGGAGGTGAGTTGTGTCAGATCACATGTACTGTATGAATGCTTCTTTATGCATGACAGAGAATAGAATTGGGGTTGTTTTATGTAGGATGATGCTAATAAGAGTGGAGGTAAATGGATCATTCGGCTTCGTAAAGGCCTGGCGTCACGCTGCTGGGAAAATCTGATCTTGGCCATGCTAGGCGAGCAGTTCATGGTGGGTGAGGAGATCTGTGGGGCCGTTGTGTCCGTTCGCTTCCAGGTACTGTGATATTCATGCAATAAAGCATGTATTTAAATAAATTTGTATCTTGTATAGAATGCAAATAGAACCATATTTGCTGAATATTATTTGTATAAAATAGCATGCAGTGTAGTTTGCAGTAAGCAGTACGGCAGTTGTTAATTTAGAACATAGACGGCATTTCACTCATTCTGTGTTCATGAGTGGAGCTGTTACATTGTAAATAATAGTTTTTCTGTATAGTCATAAATATTTGTGCTTTTGTTTGAAGGAGGATATCATTTCTATCTGGAATAAGACCGCAAGTGATCAGGCCACCACTGCTCGCATTAGAGACACCTTACGCAGAGTTCTCAACCTGCCGCCCAATACCATTATGGAGTATAAAACACACACCGATAGCATCAAGTGAGTTATACAACAATAGACTCATATATTTATGTGTATAGTCAAACCAAAATTTATTCAGACATCTTCAACATTTCACACTAAAGAGTTAAACTGTGTCAGAACAAATTCATCTTGATAAACAGATCAGATGCATTTTTTTTTCAGTTTTATCGGTAGTCCACTGTATGAAGAATTTTTGGGGTATAATATATCACATTTTACTTTATTTTGCTATCCTCGCTTACAGACCGTATTTTTCGGACTATAAGTCGCACCTGAGTATAAGTCGCATCAGTCCAAAAATACGTCATGATGAGAAAAAAAACATATATAAGTCGCACTGGACTATAAGTCGCATTTGTTTAGAACCAAGAGAAAACATTACCGTCTACAGCCGCGAGAGGGCGCTCTGTGTGTTCAGTGTAGACTACAGGAGCACAGAGCAGCATAGAGCGCCCTCTCGCGGCTGTAGACGGTAATGTTTTCTCTTGGTTCATGTCTCTTAGTTCATTTCTCTTGGTTCATGTCAAATTAATTTTGATAAATAAGTCACACCTGACTATAAGTCGCAGGACCAGCCAAACTATGAAAAAAAGTGCGACTTATAGTCTGGAAAATACGGTAAATGAACTAAAGTGTCCTGCACCCAGAGTGTTGATATATTTGACAGTATTAATATATATAAAATAGGGCTGTCAAAAATAGCGAGTTAACGACGTTAATTAGTTGTTTGTCATTAATTACGTCAATTTTTTTAACGCATTTCACGCATGCGCAGTGTGACATATTATTCAGGTCAGGAAAGTCTCGTCGATCTCTGAATTCTCAAGATAGTAAAAAACAGCGGCGAGCACTGCGACGAAAACACTGAAGAAGCTTAAGGTTTTACCCCAGTTACTCTCAAATACATTCATGCCAAGCTTGATAAACAGAGACGACTTTGGTAGTTGATACGCTGGAGCTTCTTCCTGTTATAGCGTCCTGTGTTTCACACTGTGCATGCGCAGAACGCCTACATGCAATGCAGTGAAAATTACAGCTGTTTGGAAAAGCAAATGCATTTTTACTTGATTTTACTGGCGCTTGAAACCTTCAGAACGAGAAAATATCGATCCTAAAGTACTGTGGCAGAGCAAATGAACACCTCCTAAAAACAAGAGTGCCCAGAGTGCAGAGGGCGCATGTTTGTGTTTCTGAGTTCATTCTTTCGAGTTTCTCTATCCGTAATTTCATATATATGTGGCTATATTTAACCACTGGTTCACCTAAAACTCTTACACTATCTGTAGTTAAATGGCATGGTTTGATATAGTGCTCAGGTAAAATTGATCTAAGTAAATGTTAAACTTTTGAAATTCAGAAAAAAAGAACCACATATTGATGAATCAATACATGAAAATTATGTATCTGTGTCCTGTTATTTATCTTTTGGTATGCATTTCAGAAAAAAAAATGGTTACGATTCAGGTGAAATTGCAAATAGTGATTAATCCTGATTAATCCCCTGAAAATTCTGATTAATTTGATTAAAAATTTTAATCATTTGACAGCCCTAATATAAAATGTTGTGTGTGTGATCTTTCAGAGCTTGGGAGGATTTCCATGGTCTAGTGAACGCAAGTGGAGGCCGCTAGTTTTTCATCTGAAGAGTGTGACAGGTATAAACTCTTGACTGACACGTAATCACTCACACTGGAGCTGCTCCGTTCTCTTTATGAGATACATGTAAGATTCATTCCCAACATGTTCATAACTGGGTAAAAGTACTACCTCTTTCTCCACATCTAGATTACCAAGTTAATTTTACCACCGAAGAGGCCGTTTCCGAGGAATTTACCAGTTTTAAAAAGAAAAACGATCGGGACGCCATGAAAAGTGTCAGCATGACAAATGTTTACTATTGAAGATCATCTGTTTTTACAATCATCCAAACCCCACATCACCTGAAAACTCACAGAAGAAGAAGAAGGAGGAACCAATTCATCAACATATGAACGAATGTTTTCCAGTCAGTCATTATTTGGTGGAGCTCTCAGAGGGACACAGCGGGACCACATAGTTCAGCCACTGTGACGTGAACTAATGGCTGGGAACTGCCACAACAACATGCCCTTGTGTAGTACAGTCACGTTAACTGAATTATCATCTGAATAACACCGGCTCATAAAGATGGTCTGAGAGGAAGACAGGTTTCATTTAGGTCCCAATATTTACCAATGAGGTTGCAGGATGATGAGGATATTTTACTATAGTGCAGTATTTTAGCTACAGTGTTGAGTTGTTTTAAAATAGAACTGTTGTACAAAAAAAAAAAAAACAATTATATTTCTAAATGTATTTGGAGAGCTCTATAATGGCTAACTTTTTATTTCTCCTGAGCTTAAAGAGTGTTAACCCAAAGGACAGTGCCCTATCAGGGATGGGTACCACGCTGCCTGATTCACTGTGCCTCCGGCAAATCACTGATTTTCAAGATCGCTCAACATCCTGGCACTCCGCTGGAGGAGACCACACTGGAGATGCGACTCTTGGGTCTCCAAGCCCTGTTTTAGAAATTACTCGGATGTTATCCAGACATGCTAACTAACAAACACTGATCTGTTCATGGAGGCTGCGTATCAAAACCTCCCTTGAATTTCAGTGCTGGACAGTTGTTTTTGAGGTACATAAAAATAAGTGGAAAGGAAAGGTTTTTAATTATGATTGATCATAGCAATAAATGTTGATTATGCATCTGCTGCTAATTTTCAGCTGTGGTGTGGCTCTGATTTGTTGGAAGTATTTCCATCTAGTATGATTTGAAGAGCATGAGTTGGACTTCACATCTACGTATGATTCTGACCTGAAATTTTTGGTTCTGAATGGGAATGAAGTCCTCATTAATTATAAAAACACCTTACACCAGAGTTCTCAACCTGCCTCCTAATACCATTATGAAGTATAAAACACTGATATATACAAATAGCAATAAATGAGTTGTACATTACACTCATATATTTATGTGTATACAGTCAAACCAAAATGTATTCAGACACCTTAACACTTCACAATCAAGAGAGTTAAACTGTCAGAACAAATATTTTCTTCTTTTTTTTTTCAGTTTTACTGGTAGTCCACTGTATGAAGAATTTAGTGGTAAAATATTTCAGTTTACTTAACTGTGGAAAATACTCATTTAGTAAATTTCCTTTAAGAAACAGGGCCTTAATCAAACTATGAAAAGCTGAATAGGCCATAAAAAATCTATCATTTCATTTATTTATTTTATTCTTTATTCATAATTTAACCTGTTTCTGGCCGTGAAAATAGTTGTGATACTATGGCGGGCATATAAACAATTATAAACTAACCCACAAACAACATTTCAAGAATCTTTATTATATGTGAAAATAATACAGGTTTGTGACATATTGTAATATTATATATTTTTTATTACAAAAGCGTGCATTGAACATTTAAACCCTGTAACCCTTACATTTATGGCTCATATGAAAGCTCATATTTAGGAACTTAGATTTGAAAGGAAAAAACACCTACATTTTATTCAAAGGCCAAAAAGTAAAATGAAACTCTAGAAGACTACTTAAAGACTACTGCATTTACATATAAGCTTTCACTCTTTATCTCACAGTATCTTAATAATTCTTAGTTTTATGATCAGAGCTCTATAGTTTTTTACAAACATATGATGCAAGGTAATATGATGATTGAGGACAAGTACTCTTTCCTAGATAGATAGATAGATAGATAGATAGATAGGCCTTTCACTTGCTAAAAAAAGTCTGACCTATACTGTAGATTAAATGAGAGAAGGCATGTAGTAGTTTGTGTATCACAGGTTTTGACTGTGTTAATTGTTTAGTGGCTTAATTTATGTATCAAATATGAAAAAGCTGTATAGGTTTAATATGTACTTCAATTTAGTGTGCAAATGTTCAGGTGTAGAGTGGCTTTGTATGAAGAGTCATGATCTTCACAACAGCTCAAATGTAGTTATCTCAGAAGAGCTTCCTTGTAGTTGTCATAGAAACATGATGCAGTGTTCCATCTTGTCACCAGAGTTCTATATTGTTGGGTTCACACTTCACTTCTGAGCTGATGTCTTTCATGTCCTTCTTAGCTCATCTCAAAAAACATATGATTCTGCAAAAAAGAAAGAGATAAACGATAAATCTGTTACATATTAATACAATAGTGTGTGTGTGTGTGTGTGTGTGTGTGTGTGTGTGTGTGTGTGTGTGTGTGTGTGTGTGATTGGCAACTCACCAGCAGGAAGGCAGCAGCTATTAACAGCACTTTGGTGTTCAAATTCATTCCTTGAGGTACTGAGAGAGAAGGAGATGTTGAAAATAGTCACACTAGAGTATATCACTCTAGCATCTACTATATATATAACTATGTGTATACAATTTTTTACCATCCAGTCCAAAATATTCATGGTCCATGTTACATTCCTCATTATATCCAGGCCACCTTTTCCATATGCACCCAATATTCTCACCAATACTGGAAACCACCTGATGCCCCCAATGCATGAGAATAATTAGAAGAGAGTACAATTAGAGCTGCATGTAAAAGGTGGATGATATGAATGGGTTTTTGACCTTCAGCTCCTGCTCAGAGAGGCAGCGTGTATTGCAACAGGAGCCCTGGATCCTCACGGCTGAGATGCCCTCGGAGTCACAGACCTCGAAATACGGCGTGAACATGCTCCACCTGATAAAACACCTCAAGGCTTATAACAGTCTTAAAGCAGTGGATTTGGTTTTAGAAGATCGGATAAGAAGAGTTTTTTTTCTGAATCTAGTGATTGTTCATTTGTGTGCGACTGATATTATTTTAGCTTGATATGACCTGATGCTGAAAGGCTCGGTGTGTGACAACAAACAAACACGGCATGGTCTTTGTTCATGGCTGTCCTGAGAAGGAGGTCATGTTGATGGTTTCATCTCAGAACGTTCACCACATCTCTCCCTATTCAGTCTGAGAGAGGTTACTGGAGGGTTTTTGTTGGGTGCAGTTAGTAGAAACACAATGATGACCTTATCTGACAGAATAGTTGGCATCATGATGAAACATGATGTGGATGGCTCTGTCTGCATAATAGGTTTACAGTACAGGAGATTACATCACCATTATACAAGAGTTAGATTTAATTTGATTGGACCAGAGCAATGATACAGTAGTTAACTAAAACTAAACCCAATAATGAAAACCAATCAAATTAAAACCATATAGTATCTCAGTGATACTAAAATAACACTGGATCTGAAACGCAGGCTGATATTTTATTATAACACTAAGATGTTTGCATCTAAATCTCACAGCTAATTGTTTTAAATGTCAATCACATGGCTTTTTCTTGTCTTTAAGTGTCTTATTCTTGCAGTGTGGATTAATATTCTAGCTGCATGAGAGTGAGATCTGGTTTGCTGTTGATCTCTACCTTTGGTGAACTGTCCCAATGAGCTCTCTCTGTGGTGTGTAGGCCCTCATTTCCATCAGGCAGCAGCCGAGCCAGCACATCTCTGCTCTCAGGGGCCTCTCAAAGAGGAAAACACACTCTGCATCCTTATCAAAGCCTTGTAGTGAACAGGCTCGAGCTGGACCGCAGCATTGCATACACATGCATGCGCTCTCTAACAAAGACGCAACACAAAAAGAGGTTTTGTGACATATCAGTTGTGCTCAAAGTTTATATGTGGCTGCATGTTTTGGTGGCTTTGAAAATGCAGTATAATCATCTTAAAGAGTGGCACACAATATCATCATTTAGCACATACAGTAGACTCTATTTCATATTTACCTTCCACAGCCACAAAGAGCTGGTCCCCGGTTTCAGTGGAGATGCTGTATGTTCTCCGGGCTACACACTGTGGACCTGAGACATCACACAAATATAAACCTTTATTAAACCATACCATATTATGTTAATTTATATACTGTGATTATCTCAAACCAAGCCCAAGCTGTTCTACCTTTTATAAATAAGCATTTAAAATTGTAATTATTATAATTTACTTATTTATTTATTTACTTTAAACCATTATTTATTATTTATTTTATTAGTAGTATTTAATCCATTCTTATATGATGATTGGTGCTGAGGAAATATTTCTTATTTTTATCAGTGTTAAAAATGATTGTGCTGCTTTATGCTTTTTGTGGTAATATTTATCTATTGTTATTTGTTGATGGGTAGAATGTTCAAAAGAAAAGTATAGAAATCTTTTGTAAAATTATAAATTTATTTACTGTCACTTTAAATAAATTAAATAAATTTAGTTTGAAGAGTTAATAATAACTTCATAATTTTTGTCAAGTCACCTTGTCACAAGTATTTTTCCTAAGAAAAATAGTCTATTAAACTGATTTGTAATATGACAATTTATGTTTTTTATCAAATTTTAGAGATTTTTTTTTATGTACATATATTTATTTTATAAATGTTTTATTCACCTTGCAGTTCTGGTCTGGCAGTAATATGAAGTCTTGTGACTGTTCTCAGAACAGACAGTT
This sequence comes from Carassius gibelio, assembly GCF_023724105.1. Classification (NCBI taxonomy): domain Eukaryota; kingdom Metazoa; phylum Chordata; class Actinopteri; order Cypriniformes; family Cyprinidae; genus Carassius; species Carassius gibelio. The sequence continues at coordinate 25,973,390 of NC_068372.1, read as the reverse complement.
TTCCCAGTCTTTTACTGTCATTGTCTGTCTCTTTCCATCCAGGTCCTCCGTTCTGTCCTCTTGTCCTGCCAGTATCCCGGAGCACAGGAGTGAGGTCCTGGGTGTCTGTAGTAGGTCTAATCTGCCTGTGGAAAGCTCTGAAGAGCATGTCAATATGTTTCTCCCTTTCCAGACCAAAAGGAAGAGGCTGAGTGGTCACAGATGGGGAGGCCTGGTTGGAAGAGAGAGAAAACACAGGAGGTAAAATCATGGCATGTGAAAGCCAAAGTAAATATTTGTCAAATGTCACTGAAAATCAGTGTGAACGGTCATCTGCAACCCATTTCATTTTCTCATAAAAACAGGATATTAGAATGTCTAAATGTGAGTTTACTAAAACAATGCTTAAATAACCACTTTGTATAAAGAGAAAAAAATATATAAATGTAATATAATGATTAAAAAAGATTAAAATAAAATTTGTATATACTATAAAACGAGAATAAATGAGTTTAAAAAGTAATACAAGTATTTTTATTAAATTTTTAAAATAATTTATCTTTGCAAAAAGTGTTTTATAACTGTAATATAACTTATAATCTGTTTATATAATACCCATAAAATAATATAAAAACAATGCCTAAAATTAATAATGAAAACAACTAAAAATTATTTAATTGTATTTAAGAAACAATTTACTTATTCTTTTTATACATTATTAACTATTATTCATATTATTTAATAACACAATAATCTATATATTATTGCATATGCTAATTATTTAAAAGATATATTAATATTAAAATTAAGACTTTTACATACCAAAAATAAATCTAAATAAAATAAATAAACAAGGCCATTTTTGATTCTAATAAGTTTTTTTTTTCTTTTTGTGAGAAAGCTTTTCTAGAAATTGTTAAAAATAGCAACAAATTAAAGAAAAGGGGAAAAATTAAATAATAACTGAAATGTTCAGTCTTTAGTCTTTTCTGCATCAATCGACTCTAGATGCACTCTTCTTGTTTTTTGAAAGCTTGTGATTAAGCCATAATTTGTTGATTAGCTATGCTTACTATACATAATTTGTTGTGTAAAGACACTTTATGACATGAATCAATACCAATTCAGCTGCTAAATAGACACATCAACAACATATCTTACCATTTCAGTTCCTGAGGTCTTTGTGGCTGCTGGGCAGGTGCAGAAGTGACGGGATAAGGGTTTCCTTTACTGAGAAGCTTCAAACACTGTGTTAGTAGTTGTAATGCTACTCCTACACTGAACACCCACCTCCTGCCCTGCTCTCTCCTTCCCGGATCTGCTCTTTGTCAGACAGAAAAGTACCAGTCAGCCATGTAATTAAGATCCTCCTCAAGTTAGTGGGGGGTAGAGGACTAACCTGAAACAATTCATTTGATTTCTTGCAGAAGATCATCATTTACGTGTATAAATTTACCGTTTTTATTTTCAGCAAAGCATCAACTGTTGAATCACTACACAGAATTAAAGTTGATAAAGAAATTGACAGGCAATAACAAGCAAATAATATGACATTCATATTCATCAACATCTCATCAAAGCCAATTCAAGTTTCAAATGACTTCGGATTCAGCCAGCTCTCTTCTCTGGAGACCTTCGATCACTTTTGTAAACATGAAGCACTACTAAATTGAAGTGCCGAGAGCTTGCCATAGCTTAGAACAATCTGATGGCTTTTTGTCTCCAGAGTATCTTCAACAAAGTCCTCTGGACTTCTGCTGGAGTTTCTCTGAGTCTATCATTTGGTTTTTAACTTGCATTCAGCCTGTGATGTCTCCAGATGAGATTTCAGGCAGGTATTTTTTAGGGTCTCCAGGGAAGGGCTGAGATGGGGCCTGTTTGAAATGTCCCATCAGGAAGATTCCGATGGTGCCCAATATAAACAGTAGCGCCATGACGATGAAGCACATCCTGTCAATCACTCTGGCAACCAGAAACCATTCTTCATTTTCCTGCAGAGTGAGAAGAAAGGATGACTGGAATTTAGACGTCAACACTAGTTTTTCAGGGGTTGGTAAGTTAAGCCCAAACACAAACATCCACTGTTCTTGTGTAAATAAGAGACACTTTCAGCCTCATGTTTGGAGAATTCTGGAACAGCCACTTACACTTTGAAAGTCATTTTGGTGCTTGGCACTTTCAGCAATGTGTTTACAGGAAGACACACACTGATGCACTTCTGATGAAGCTGAAGCCAAACTGGATTCTAGATCCTGTGCTGTGTTCCCTCCCAGACCATTTTCTGAGGTCAGACCACAAAAAAGCTAATTTAAGACCAGAAACCATATGGCAGAAAAAAAAAAGAAAAAAAAAAAATATATATATATATATATATATATATATATATATATATATATATATATATATAAATTAGCTTTTTTGTGGTATATATATATATATATATATATATATATATATATATATATATATATAGTATTATTTATTATATGATAATGTGTATATATATATATATTACTCAAAAATGTTAGACTGAATGCACTGTAAGTTGCTTTGGATAAAAGCATCTGCTAAATGCATTAATTAAATTTTTTATTTAATAAAAATAATAAACATTTTATTTAAAAAAATCTTACTGACCCCAAACTTTTGAAAAGTAGTGTATATAATTTGTTCCGAGTTGTTAACTCACGTATTTTCTCTAAAGTGTTCTTCAGCAGCCCCTTTCTCTCCTTCAGTCAACTGAACATCAGCTCTGAGCGTGCTGTTCTGAACATGTTTTCATCAGCCTTTGCTATTAATCCCAAAGAGCTTCGTCTCTTGCGGCGAAGTGGAGTGCCGTTGCCCAGAGCAAACGTTTTAAAATCCCCTTCCTCCTGCTGTGGTGTCCAGCGCTGCATCGTCATCCTCAGCAGATGAGGAAGCATATTCAGAAAGACCTGAGTAGCCCCAAAATGGAGGGAAAAGCGATTATGTAGCTTCATGTATAATAATAACTTTTTCATTATGTCTTTATGGATTGGACAAAAAGCCTAAAGATGGTTAGATCGTTCTGTTGTACCTTTCTGATGTTGTTGTTCATGGGGTGGGTTTTGGGAGTTCGCAGAGAAACATTCAACACCACCACACAGTTCATCACAGTTATTGTGGTCACCGACATCACAAACAGCAGATACCTGCCAAAAGAGCACAAGTTTCTCTAGAAAATGTGTGCTGGAACACACACTAGTGTATATAAACTGTTTATCTTATGTTGCACACATTGAATACAAGTTTATCAGAAACTGCTGAAAAGGTGTGATGAGTGAATAAAAACGCAGACTCATTTTCCGATGAGAGGAACAGCTTGGGAAGTGTCTGGAACTTTCTTGGCAATAAGGAACAGGAAGACAGTCCGACCGAGCAGGATTGCAATGGTCATAGTACATTTCTGTCCTCCAGCTATTATACACAAACATCCAATTCAACATACTGATCACAAATATGCTGATGAACTGAATGATAACGTCTCCTGATTTGTTAGGTTAAAGTCTTACTGTAAAAATGAATCATTCACTTCATGTTGATTATCATGAAGCAAATTAGTTCATGTTAAAGCCATCTGCTATCGTCCCCACTGGTCAATGGTTTTGGATGACATTATTAGCCACGCCATGTTTAATTCCAATAAAAACTTTCTACAATTGTAAGAACTCGCTGAAATAGAAAGCTGTGCATTGTGACACCTGTTAGCATTCACTGGCATCTGACCTTTGGCCGGCAGGAAGTAGACAAGTAACCCGAGGGATGAGAAGAGGACACAGGGCACGATGATATTGATGATGTAGAACAGAGGTTTCCTCTGGATGATGAGGAAGAACATGATCTCCTGCTACTCCAATTCGTCTGGGCTGTATCGCTTGTTCACAACCTTCTTAGCAGGGCGGTGCTTAATAATCCATTCCCCATTCTCTAACCAATCAGGGCACAGGAAAAAATGCATGTTAATGAGTAAAATGGTCATTAGTGGTTTCGACTGAGACAAACACTACTCTAAGGGCTAAGGGATAAGGATATGAACAAAACCTATTGTATTTATAATGGGTCAAAACCACTTAAACTTAGTAAACCAGTTTAAGGGTGGGTTTATAGACCAGTTTAAGGTGTTTATTTTATTTATTTTTTTTATCCGTTATAAATACAATAACATAAAAAGTAAGCATCACAATTTTAGGTTTTATCCATAAATTATACGAAATGATTAACATGCCAAAGAATCCAGAAGAGAGAATATCCAGAATTCATACATACATTTTTCTGGGGTTTGGAAGTTAAAATGTGATATTACTTTAATTGTATATTTGTTTGTATTGTATGATAAAAAAAAATGGCAAAAAAAAAAAAAAACCTTAGAGAACTGTTGCAACCGCCCAAAAACAACAATTGATGGTAAAAAAAAAAAAAGAATAATAATAATAATGTCAAGTAAAAATTATTTTTATAGCGCTTATCACAATACACATTGTTTCTGAGCAGCTTTACAGAAAATCATGATGTTAATGTTTATAGAAGATTAACATCTTAATGCCTTATAGTTGCATATATCAGGGCAATAGTATAGCTCAGATATGAGATATGTTTTAGTATTTATCACCCTACATAAGTATACCCAACTTTTAATAAAAGCTGTATATAGTTATGTTTTGTCACAAAAAAAAAAAAAATATTCAGGCAGTTGAAGCTTATCGCACATACACGATGCAACACACCTGCACCTTCTCGCATGGATAGCCTGTTGATTGTAACAACTAAATTATACTTGATGGCAAAAAAATAACATGCTATAGGAGGTTTAGTACCAGTAAAAGCTTCTGGATCAATTTCAATCCACTCCATAGTGACATTGTCCTCGTCTGACAGCATCAGTGTGGTTTCATTGGCATTGTACGTCTCTGATCTGCCAAAGCAATCAGAGTGAAAGCCAGAATAAAGCAACTTGTCCTGTTTCTATGTAAGCTATTTACACCACTCAAGACTGTCAAGACAGACGGACAGCCCTACCTGAACACCATGCTGCAGTTCTGCCAGTCAAAAGGGAAGTAGTTGACTTTGATGGCACAAGAGCTTTGGTAGATGGCAGGGGGCAACCATACCACACTACCGTCAGGATCGATCAGAGCGTTAGTGTAGAGCACCACCTCAAAACGCCCATCCACACTTCACACACAAACAGGTATTTACAGGTCACATTTGATGGTCTAAAATACTCAAAATTGCAAATATGTTTCAGAATAGATACTTTTTCCTAATTAAAAACTACAACAAAGTTGAAGATACAGTGAGATGATGATGGATCTTTACTACAGTCTCTCACTTGTTCTCCAGGCCGATGTCGGGCAGCCAGATAGCTTTAGAGGGAAGACGCATACGTGTTATGTACTCATAGATCTCAAACCCTGTCCTGTTGGCCCAGGGGAGTCGATAATCGTGCCATTTCTGGAAATAGAGAGAGAGAAAGAAAGGTATTTTGCTCTGAAATCACTGCTTACTTTACTGTACATATACAGAGATATTATTACTCTTACCATCTCAATCCAAATACAGGTGCTGAGGGTCTCTTCTTTCTCATTCTGAACATGAAAAAAGGATGACAAACCATAGAGTCACATATTTCACATAGATTTACCTTGTGTATACACACACATGCAGACTTTACCACATGCAGGATACACACACATGCACATTTACCAGAGAAATGAGGTTGGTGAGGGTCATCTTGATCTTCACATCAGTGATGTCACCATAGTTCTCCATAGGTCGCATGTTCTTGTTGTATCCCACCATTAGATCTCTGTGCAGAGATCCTTCTAGATTACAGATCACATCTGAAACACACAGGACGTCAATCTAATCCCTCATTTTATTATACCTCAAAAAATAAAATAATAATAAATAATGATAACAATAATAATAATAATAATAATTTGTTCACTTTTATTTTAATTTAATTGAAAGCTCTTCCACACAATTAGTTAAGGTCATATGAAAAGTATAATGTTTTGTTGAATATCACTACTAACAACAACAGCTTTGAATGTTGACTGTAAAAAAATGATTGCTGCAATTAGAACAGAAATGGGAAGACCCAAAAATTATGTCATTAATTAACTAAAAATATTGCATTTAATTAATTTCTATAAAATTGAATTCAGTTCTGTGAAAAGTGTTTTTTTTTTTTTTTTTTTTTTCCAGTGGATTTTCATATTTTCATTTCTTGTTTTCCATTTTGGTCTTGCACCAGTTGGAGATGTTTTGAATGTATGTATTCCCCCCTCTTCTATTATGTATTGTAATGAAATTCATAAATGTATTAAGCATGACTTATGTGTCCAAATACCAGCTGGGCCCTGGGATTTTTTTTTTTTTTTTTTGGTCTCTTTGTTCTTCCCAATTCTTTTAAGAATAGTCTTCATGCTAAAATTTAGTCTTGGTTGGTTTGTGTACACACACATTACATCTTTACAATTAAAATAATCTCTTTATTACTAAATATATATATTTATGTAATTATGTAATGCTAGTATAAATCAACAAAAATTTAACACCCTATTTCCCGCCCTCTTTGCTGACACTCAGTTCTCTAGCTTTAACACTTTATAAAGGCAACGTGTGAACATGTAAAAACCAGTGGTTTCATGAAGAATTTGTCCACTAGACCGAACCCATGCTGAATCACTGAAAACTTCACAAGGTCACAATCCATGCCCCTTTGTGCATAACAAACCCCTCAGAACTATTACCTGAGAATAAGAGTGTTAGAAGGCTCCATAACCAGACGGTTTTTGAGGAAGAGATCAGTTCCATGTCTAAAATCCTCAGAGCAGCATTAGTGAAGAAGGGCTCTCCAGCTGTGTGTGTGCGTGCGTGTGTGTGAGGGAAACACAGTTGTTTAGGAATGGGAAGGGTTACAGGAAAAATAGGTGTGGTTCCAAACTTGAATCCTCATTGTTATTTTCAGAAAGTCCACAGAGTCTGTACCCATACAGTTCCTCACATTTTCAGCTGTCACTATACACACATGCATGTGCGCGCACACACATCGCGAAGACCTCAAAGCGAGGTCACTGGAAGCTAGTAGTTTTCTCTCTGTCTGTTTTTTCTCTGATGTCAAGCAGAGAGATAAAGTTAGAGTATCTCCCACAAGTCGGTGCACAGATGGTGTCCCAGGCATGATTTGTGGATGGATGTGTGTCATCAGCTGTCATGTGTTCATCTCTGTCTAACTATTGTCATCTGAGGTGACAAAGATGGTCAATACACCATAAATTCCTTCATTTACAAATGGGGCTGGTTTAGATTTCAATTAGGATCTAATCTATATTTTAGGATGTCTTGGAGATGCATCAAATTAGAAACCTTGATACTTATCCATTTTTTTTTTTGAAAATGCAGTCATTATCTTTTTTTAGGGGAATAAAAATGTTTTTTTAGAGGCAATTAATCATTCACTCAGTTGAATCATTAAAAAACACTTTTTGGTTCAAGAAACATCAATGCTTTATGTTACTTGGATACATGAAAAAGTTGTTTCTGCTTTGGATGTTTTTGGAACTATTTTAGTTGGTGGAACAAACAAGACAATAACTGGTAATATGAAAATATTTTTATTTTGTATTTTTAATACAGAACTGTTGCTGCTGGTTCACCTCGGTTCTACTGTAAAGGAACAGATCAAACAAACAAATATGAAAACAGACAGACAGGCAGACAGATAACCAGAGAGATAGACTAACAAATGAACACACAATCTGGAAGGATTGATGGTTGGAAAGATAGACAGATATTTGAAATTGAATAAAAAAATAAACGAAAGATAGGGATTGATGGATTGATGCTTTAATCGACAAAGTTTGTTGTTGAAAAAACATGAATTTCATGATGTTTGACATGATGTTTAAAGTCTGAGTAAAGGAAACAAGGGATCATAATATCTGATCATAGACAGAGAGCTCAGAAATATCACGTGTTGCCACCCTGCACCTCTACAATCCTTCACCGATGAGAGTTGGGGTTTATTTTTAACGCTTTGGAATTTTGGAATGACGGATTCTAGACTGGTTGTTTGTATGAGGATCAGAGATACAGGTCTTATTACTACAAAATAATTCCATATAATTCCATTATAATAGAACAGAATAGAATAGAATAGAATACTTTGGACTGGTACTACTTGTTTATTTGTGATTGCCAAGAGATGGATTAAAATGAAATTCTAGGCTAAAGTGTGATAAGAGCAAGTGCTTCCAAACCTGTCAATCATTACTTAACAGCTGTTTGCATCACT